>NC_047653.1:9133483-9301437 GCF_902201215.1 Prunus dulcis | reverse complement strand
TCAAGCTGGAGAGCAAGGATGACTAGTCATCCAAAGACCAATTGAACTAAAACTCTTTGAACCTGGTGCAATATGATCTCCTCAATGAGACGCCACACAAGAGCCAAACAGTTATCCGATTAACAATATAAATTTTGATTCAATAAAAATACAATGTCTAATTCATTAAGGACTCTTAATGATGTCACCAACCGACTCATATTTTAACTTCAATCACAAAGCCTCAAAACAAAAACTTCAACTATAAGTCCATGATTTACCTGTTGTCAAGTTTCTCATATGGTCAGGGCATGCCTCGGAGGTATGAGATTGAAAGAGTAGTGTCAAAACTTCCAGTAGCAATTCCTCACAAACTAATTTTCAACCTATACTACAGTCTAGGAAATGCCAATATAATTTTCGTACTAACATAAATAAGTACGACTTGTGCCCTGCCTAGCATGTCCATATCCAACCTGACCCACCCGCTGCCCATGATGCCGCTAAAACCCTTAGGCGTTTGTTCTGGCTAGCTTTTGATATATAACTTGAACAAATAAGAATTCCCAATTGGATTTGGGTTTTCAGTTGGAATATTAGGGTTTAGCTTGGCAATTAAAACCATGCATACATAAACATATTTCAGGGAAAATATATAACAATCAAAAACTTGTGTTGGACATTCGTGCCACGTATTATTACAATTTTACAAATCCCATATGTAATTGATGGACCAGATCTACACTTTTAATGTATGGAATTATTATAAAGGAATCATTATTCATTGATAAAATCAACACTTTACAACCAACACGAAATAAAAAAGAATAAAAATAAGCTTAATCATACTAAGCTATAGCTCCAAGATCTAATGGTCATGAATTAATTAGCAGCTGCTAGCTACTTTTATTTTGTATGTCATGCGGTTGGATAATAAGCTCCCATAGCAATGCCACATAGTCCTTCTCGAGCGTCAATGTCTCTTTGAATCCTCATGTATCCACTCTCCCCCCATTCTTCTCCCCAAGAATTTTTGACCAGCCAATACTTAGTTCCATCATCCTGAGTAGTATCATATCCAACTATAGTAACAGCATGGGTTAAGTTTGTACCACATGGTCCAGTGTACACACCACTCGAATAATGTTTGAACTCTTCTGCTTCTGCATCAATATAAACTGAAATTGGCTGGTTTGCAACAGCTTGCAACAGAGCACTTTCGTTGTTTTGAGGTACTTGCTCATATCCAGTTATGGTTATAGCACCGAATGAAGCATTCAAGTTAACCATGCAAACGCCACCATCTACAGCCTTGTAAGGGTAGCCATCTTCAGTTGATAGGCTTCTGTTGCTTTGGATCATGAATTCGAGGGCTTTGTCCACATAACCACCACGGCAACCATCAACTTCAGTACTAGTTCCACAATCGATAACCTCTTGTTCTGATAGTGAAATTAAGTTTCCTGTTTTGAGATAGTTAAGGCCTTCTACGGTTGCCACTGCTGCAAACGCCCAACAACTCCCTATAACATTATGATATTTAGACAGAATCATCATTGAATACAGAAATAAGTAATGTAATGCTAAACAAAATATTCATTGTATTGAAAGTTGCCCAAACATAGCATCCAACTTCACAATTTGAAGTAGACATAATGATCTTATACTTTCAGATTGTTCGTCAAAAAAGTATTACACTGCATAGATTAAATTATAAACATGCATGCTTACCACAATCATATCCTTGCTCCTTGACCGGTGTTATGGCACTTGTAGTCCAATCACAGGAAGGTGGCACCTCGGTTACATTTTCATATCTGAAAAAAGTGTTTGGACTTACTTTCATGGAGTTGGAGGTGGTTGCTTCTTTGGAGAGATGTTGCCTCACATTGTAGCCATTACGCATTGCTCGAAGTTCCTCATTGGTGTGATCTGCAAGCTTATTGATGCTTAGGGTGTACTTTCCTTGGTCCTTGTTCTTGTTAAAAGCTTCAATGAATTCCACATTGGACTTGAATATGTTGTAGCACAGCTCCTTCTCTTGTGCATCCTTATAAACTCGTCCATTTTGAGCCATCCACTCCTCAAACCTCTGGAGCATGATTTTGTCTTCACCATAAAGTTGGCGACTACAAGATGCTTGAGAGGAGCAGAAGGCTAAAATGAACACAAGAAAAAAAGCCAAGCAGATGGATTGGCCTTGGTTTGTGATGAGCAGAGCCATGATTAATTGGTAAACTCGTACTTAGAGTCTAAAGGGATATCTTAGTGTGTAGTAATGAAAATAGAATATGATTGGAACAAGGCATGCAATATGGGATGGGATTTTATACACTAACTTGTACATGTTCACCTACCTTTCTACGCGTGTAATGACTCCCCAAATTAATCTTTTTAATGTCCAGTAACAGAAAAAATTTCAAACCTTGTATATTAATTTCAGATCCTTCCTTTTAAGGAAATAAATAAATTAAATGGTAATCCTTGGTCCAACTCTTTCTTAAACGTAAATTTCATGGGTCAATGGGCTTAATTATAGAAAAACGCGTTATAATAGTTTCTTGAATTCTATGTTAAAAGGCGTAAATGCTAACAGCCATTGGATTAAATCTGTAACCAATGTATATGGGACGCCACTCTAATCAACTTCAATTTGGGTCCTAGGGTTTGTTTTTTCCTTTTTCTCTTTTTTTGCATGATAGAAATATTTACATCGGCAGGAAGAATTTTTTTGTTTTGTTTGGAGGAAGAACATTAAAGACCTGATTAGGCTCCAAAAACCCACAGGTTCCCCTAATCGTTGCCACAAATAAAGAAGCAACCGTCCCCGGCCCATAGTCTTCCATTTTTATACGCATCATTTCAGCCATCAAAATATGAGCGAGTCATATAAAAATTATATATGGCATATTGCATATATGTTGCAAACGTGGGTTAGGCACAATGAGCTCACTCCTTTGTATCTAAGGTCGTGTCTCTCTCCCTGTATATTAAATTGGTTTATAGTAGTTTATGTAACACCCCGACCCCAAATTTCCCTAAATTTAACCCTTATTTAATTATTTAATTATTTAAGGGTATTTTAGTCATATTTTTAACCGGAGAGAGTTTGGGACCGTGACTGGTATTTTTGGATAGGTCGTACTGAGACGAGTTCATAGACACGTAGTGGGCTCGAATCGGAGTTGTAACGGGAGAGTTATGGTCAAAAGAAACCCAGTGGCACAATCGTAAATATTTTGAAATGGAATTTTTTTTATAAAAATCTGGTTTTCTCTCTCTCTCTCTCTCTCTCTCTCTCTCTCCCGCGATCTCTCTCCCTCTCCCGTCGGCTCTCTCTCTCTCTCTCTCTCTCTCTCCTCATATCTCCGGCCACCGGCCGCGGCTGCGGTCGGGACCGGTGCCAAAAGAACCGGCTCGGCCTCGGCGTCACGACCCAGCCCTCCCCCGACATCGGCCGCCGCTCCAGCCGTCGGAAAATGGCGATTTTCGCCCGGAACTTCGTCGGCTCCGATCTCCCTCCTCCGGCCGGCATTTCTGGCGATCAAGGTATGGAAATTCATCCCTTCTGCATGCTCTAGCTGATGGTTGGGTAGGATTAGATCGATTCTTAGCGTAACCAATTCGATTTTCGAATTGAAAATCGGCCGAACTTCGGCCGCCGTGATCGGCCATTTTCGGCCACTTTTTGGGGGTTGTCCAAGAACAAAAGTGACTCCAAATGGGGTGTTTTACCTAGGGTAGAAGTTTGGAGTCTCGGTTCCAAGATTTTTCGACGGACCGTTATCGCTTTGGACACCCGGTCTGCCCGCGCGTGTGGCGGCGCGTGGGCGAGGGTGGTGGCGTGTCTCTGGGCAGTTTTGAGGTCCTCGTGCCGTCACGAGCGCGTAGGATTTCGCGGATCTCAATTCGGACGTCGTTTGACTATCGAGCGGATATCGCCTATCGGGCGTTATCCGGGTTCGATAGGTTGGGACCGTTGGATGGTCTCGAAAATAATATATGTTAAACTAGGTATTTTTAGGATGTGGAGGAATTCACGGATCGTGAATCGGAGCCCCGGATGTTCCGATTTAATAATTTAAAGATTATATTTTATATTATCCGTTAGGTCGTGCGATCGTGAGCGATCCGACCGTCCGATCTGAACCAAACTTGCAGGACGAGTGTCCTATACCTTATAGAACCCATAGGAACTTTCAGATCGGAGTTTGGAGGTCGTGGTCCCCGTGGGCTCGTTTGACCAGGGTTAGGGTAGTTTGACCCTTGGTTGACCGTGAGTCTCCCGAAGTAGTCTCACCTTCTCTAGGGGATTATCGGGTGCTAGACTGTTGTTGGGATTTACGCAATATTAGAATTAAAATATAATTATATGGTTGTACAAGGGTACAACATAGTCTAGAATGTCAGTTGGAGTGCTATATGCACTACCTCAAGTACCTTCCCGAATTTTGGATTCACTACGAGTACCATCAAGTGAAAGTTAGGTCCCACGTGGCGTAGGTTATCCGGCGTGCGGACAGACCCCATACGTGGCGTTGGTTGTACCGGCGTATGGGGAGATTTGTGATACGATGTTCAGGTCTCACGTGGCGTAGGTTATCCGGCGTTGAGACAGGCCCCATACGTGGCGTTGGTTGTACCGGCGTATGGGGAGATTGTGAGATACTGTGTTGAGGTCGGACGTGGCGTAGGTTATCCGGCGTGTCGACAGACCCCATACGTGGCTTTGGTTGTACCGGCGTATGGGGAGATATGTGGTATGACGTGCAGGTCTCGCGTGGCGTAGGTTATCAAGCGTTGAGACAGACCCCATACGTGGCGTTGGTTGTACCGGCGTATGGGGAGATATTATGGTAGTATGGTATGGTCGCACGTGGCGTAGGTTATCCGGCGTGTTGACAGGTCCCATACGTGGCGTTGGTAGTACCGGCGTATGGGGAGATTACGTGAATTACAGAGAAAACGGATTAAGGTATTGCCTATATGTGGAATTAGGTTTTTGAGAGAACTACGTGTGGCTTGATCCCTCAAGGAGGGTACGTAGGCAGCCTAAGGTTGTTAGGTGCAGCCGCAAACTAAATGTTAGTCATAATTTATATTTGAATTTATTATTGCCTTGTTTACGACATGAATTGACCTGTTAGCGGGTTTGGTAGTTTGTTGAGAATTTTTGGAAGGCCGAAGGCCATTTATGTAAATTGCATGAATTTATATTGTGCATGCTGCCAGTTGGGGATATTAAATGTGTTTTTATGCAGGTCGGAATTTTGGGAAATGTCCCATTTATAGGGGAGACTCTGCCGAAATTTCGGCAGAAAGTCTCGGTCTTTAGTAAGTGGGCCCGGCATCGGGGTGATGTCAGGAATTCCAAAGGATTCGTCTCGGATTTTGGGAAAATTCGGGGCGGGTCCTTTCAGTTTAGACCATTACTTGTATGAAGATAAAAATTATATATAAAGTATGGTTTTACAAATTATACATAAAGTTTGCTTTAACAATGGTTTTTGAAATTGACCAAGTTCCGTTCCTGCCTGCCTGCATGTCCATATCCACCGAAGCATCCAGCACTGCTACTCTGACCCATCATGATTTTAGGTAAAAGTAGTAATAGAGCAAAAACACAACGGAAATAAATATATTTTCGCTATTAAAAACAGTAGGCGTTTGTTCTGGGTTGTTTTCAAATAAGAATTCCAATTGGATTAGGGTTTTCCAGTTGGATTTGTTCCATCTATATATCTATATGATATCCTTATGACTAAATTAATTTTAAAATAATTTAAAATTGTATATTTTATTATCAAAACACAACTAATTCGTATTAAAGAGATAAATATATAAAATAATTGTCCATAAAAAATGCAAATAAAAATTAAAAACAAAAAGAAAGTAAGAGTTCATGTTCACCAAAAATTCTCTATGGATAAGGATAAAATAAAAGTTTCGGAACAAAAAGCCCTTGTTTTCGTTCCTTATTTCAAGTAGCAAAGCAACAAAAACAAAATAAAAACATTATAATTTGTCCAATGATAAACAACACAAAAGAGTAATTAAGACCATAATTTTTGTAGTTCTTTATTATCAATGATTTAGTTTATTAATTCTCCTTGGCATAATTATCTGCAACAAAATACACCCGGTATATATGCTCGTTTATCTCAATCCACCTTACATGTCAAGCCCTGATTTGTCCATAAAATAATTACCCAAATAATTCGGAACATGAACTTGTGGGTTACAAGAAATTCAACCACTATAAATACACCCCAAATAATTAGTTGCTCTCTCACTTGCAGCCTTTGGTTTTTCTCCTGCTGCACATCATTAATTAGAAACCCTAGTTAAGAATTAAATATGGGTGGCTATCAAGTTCCAGTTGGGTACAGGTTCAGGCCTTCAGAAGAAGAACTACTTCTTCACTACCTTCTCCCCAGAGTGAATGGAAACTATTATCCTAAAGGTGTTGTTCCTGACTGCGATCTCTACGGTGCAAAAGAACCATGGGAGATATGGAGAGATTTCCACTCATCACCAGATGATCAAGAAGACATCTACGTTGTTATGTGCTTGGGACAGCGCTCGTGTGATTGGGCGATTAGGTATAGGGACTTGGTATGTAGTTTTCTTCTTACGGCCACCTATGGCTGCAGCAATATTTAGAAGGCTCAGTTGGGATAACAATTAGACGATAAGGGTTGCTTCGAGCGAACCCAAAACCTCCAAGTTAGACAAGAGCTAACAGTAAGGGATAATATCTGATATCTCATTAATGAAAAGCCACTGAAATTTATACAAATAAGGACTCTAACTGAAAGCTTAGAAAAGGGGAAACTTTTCCCATGACGCCCCCACTATAAAAGTGGATAACATGACTCCTAAAACTACTCAACAACTAAAGACATGCAAACTCCTACAATTATGCAACAACTAATAACCATGTAACCATCTCCACTAACTCATGAGAGAGCACGTGACATTCCTTCCTCCATCGAAAAAACCCTTGTCCTCAAGGTTGACATCTGGAAATCTGAGTTGCAACTCTTTCAAATTTTCCCAAGTTGCATCTGCTGGAGACAAGCCTTTCCAATGTACCAAGACTTCTTCCTGATTCTTCCTTTTTCGTTGACCAAGGATGGCTTGTGGCATGGGAAAAAGAGTATCCTCTCCATATGAAAGTGCAGGCAAAGAGTCTTGGACTGCCACGTTAGTGCCCACCTTCTTTTTGAGCAATGACACGTGAAAGATTGGATGAATTCTGGACCCCTCAGGAAGCTTCAATTTATAAGCCACTTGTCCCACCCTCTGGAGAATTTCATATGGCCCAAAGAATCTTGGTGATAACTTCAGATTTCTTCGTAGTGACAAAGACATTTGGCGATAAGGTTGTAATTTCAGATAGACAAAGTCACCAACCTCAAAGCTTTTATCAATTCGCTTGGCATCGTAGAACTTTTTCATGCGCTCTTGAGCCACAAGCAAGTGTTCTCGCAGGTCCTTGAGGACTTGTTCTCTGCTGCGTAGCTCCTGATCAACGGCTTCCACTTGAGTGGTTCCTGGAACATAGGACAATAAATTCGGCGGTGGTTTCCCATAAACTATCTCGTATGGAGTCTTTTTGGTAGAAGCATGTATACTGGTATTGTAGCAATATGCAGCCCAAGGAATCCATCGCACCCATTCTTTTTGGTTGTGACTTGTAAAACATCTTAGATACATTTCAACAGTCCTGTTTACCACTTCAGTTTGTCCGTCAGTTTGGGGGTGATAAGATGAGCTAAAATTGAAGCTTGTTCCCGGCAATCTGAATAATTCCCTCCAAAAAAGGCTTGTAAAAGTGGGATCCCTATCACAAACAATACTTTGCGGCATACCATATAGTTTGAAGATGTGGTCAAAAAATATTTGAGCTATGGTTGTGGTAGTATATGGGTGAGAGACCGGAATGAAATGGGCAAACTTTGAGAGTCTGTCAACTATAACAAAAATAGTTGTTTTCCCATTGGATTTAGGAAGGCCATCAATAAAGTCCATTGAGATGTCTGTCCATACCTGTAAAGGAATTGGGAGAGGTTGAAGAAGTCCTGCTGGCTTAGTATTTTCTCCTTTATTCCTTTGACAAGTGTCACATTGCTTGATAAATTCTCTGATACTGCTTCGCATTCCCTGCCAGTAAAAGACTGACCTTGCTCTCTGCAAGGTTTTGTGGTAACCCTCATGTGTGCTTGAATGCATCTCCTCCACTATGACAGGTATTAGAGAAGAATTTGACATTAAATAAATTTTATTTTTGAAGTAGAGTATGCCATCCTTAAATTCCCAAGGACCCACCGCTTCACCTTGTTTGTTAAAAGTTATTTAGTTAAGTTTAATTAGTTTTTTAATTAAATAATGCTGACATGGCCATGTAGAGACCAAGTCAAGCTGAAGTCCTAGAATGTAGAAGTTGTGGTTTAGTCTGTTCCCCACGTTCAAATTTGCTTCCGTTGCTTAAGGTAGTTGAACTCCACAAAATCTGCACTTGTGTGTTAGTGGTTATTGTGGAGATTGTTAGTTTGTAAGCTTTGTTTTTCAGATATTTATAAGAGAGGAAAACTGCAGTATTTCATAGCTGCGAAATACGTTTGCTCAAAGAGTCCTTTTACGTTTAAGTTAATTTCAGTTTCTCAACATCTGGTATCAGAGCCCTTCTGGGCCTGAACAAACTTGAAAAAGGTGAAAGATTGTGTCTTGCAGCAGCAAGAAACAATGGCAACTGAGAAAGCCACTGAGAGTTTTATTCAACCAGCGATTCCACGATTTGATGGTCACTACGACCATTGGAGCATGCTGATGGAAAATTTTCTCAGGTCAAAGGAGTATTGGAATCTTGTGGAATCAGGAATTGACGCCCCAGCAGAGGGAGTTGTGTTGACTGAACAACAACAAAAGAGGGTTGCTGAACAGAAGCTGAAGGACTTGAGGGTGAAAAATTACCTTTTTCAGGCACTTGATCGATCCATCTTGGAGACTATACTCGAGAAGGAGACCTCCAAACAAATATGGGATTCTTTGAAGAAGAAATATGAAGGGTCAGAGAGGATGAAGCGTGCAGTGCTTCAAACTCTAACAAGGGACTTCGAAACTTTACAAATGAAATCAGGAGAGTCCATCACTGATTTCTTTGCTAGAACTCTGGGAATAGCAAGCAAGATGAGATCCAATGGTGGCACCATGGAAGAAGTCAAAGTTGTGGAGAAAATTATGAGATCATTGACTCCAAAATTTGACTACATTGTCTGTTCAATTGAAGAGGCAAAGAACGTTGCTGAGTTACGAGTTGATGAACTACAAAGCTCTTTGTTAGTGCATGAACAAAGACTTAACCGCACCACTGCTAGTGAAGAACAAACAGCTCTGAAAGCTTCCATTGTTTCTGAGTCCTCAAGTTCTCGAGGAGGAAGAGGTCGTGGAAGAGGTGGACATGGTAGAGGAAGAAGTGGTCGAGGTCATCGAGGAGGTGGACGGTCTGGACATAGAGATGACAGCAAGTCATCTCATGTTTTCAAAAGAGATGATGACTTTGAAGAAAAAGGAACGTACCACTTTGATAAGTCAAAAGTGGAGTGTTATAGATGTGGAAATTTTGGGCACTACAAGAATGAGTGCTACACGAAGTTACCAAAAGAAAAAGGAGAAAAGTCAAATTTTGTGGAGAAAAAGAAGGAGGAAGAGACACTTTTGATGGCTTTTCATGCACTGACAAAAACTGATCAGGAGACATGGTATGTGGACACAGGATGCAGCAATCACATGAGTGGATGTAAGTCTTCCTTTATTAATTTGGATGAAAGCTTTCACACAGTAGTGAGTTTTGGTGACAAGTCAACAGTGAAAGTAATGGGTAAGGGAGATATTCAAATCAAAACTAAAAATGACTTTATTGAAACTATCTCAAATGTCTTTTATATTCCTGATTTGAAGACAAATTTGCTGAGTGCTGGTCAGTTACAAGATAAAGGCTACAGGATTACAATCTATAAAGGAGAGTGTGAAGTGTACGACCCAAAAAGAGGGTCCATTGCTGTTGTAAAAATGTCTTCCAACAGATTGTTTCCTTTGAAAATCAAGACTCTGCAGGCTTGCTTATTTGCCAAAGAAGATGACCCGTGGAGATGGCACTACAGATATGGCCATTTGAATTTTAATGGCTTGAGAACACTTCACCAGAAAGGGATGGTCACTGGCTTACCTGATATAACTCCTCCATCAAAGATGTGTGAAGAATGCATCACTGGGAAGCACAAAAGAGACTCTTTTCCAAGTGGCAAGGCAGCAAGGGCTCAATCAATCCTGGAGATGGTTCACTCAGATCTGTGTGGACCAATAAATCCCATCTCAAATGGTAACAAGAAATATTTCATCTCCTTTACTGATGATTTTAGTAGAAAGACATGGGTATATTTCTTGCAAGAAAAATCAGAGGCATTTGAAGCATTCAAAAGCTTCAAAGCTCTAGTTGAGAATGAATCAGAAAAGAAGATTAAAACTCTAAGAACTGACCGTGGGGGAGAGTACTGTTTGAAGGAATTTGATGCATTTTGCAAAGAGAAAGGCATCAAGAGACAGCTGACCACTGCCTATACACCACAACAAAATGGTGTAAGTGAGAGGAAAAATCGCACCATTCTCAACATGGTTCGAAGTCTGCTAGTCAAAGGAAGAATTCCCAAGAAGTTTTGGCCTGAAGCTGTGCTATGGTCAGTTCATATCTTAAACAGAAGTCCCACATTTTCTGTTAAGAATATGACTCCTCAAGAAGCTTGGAGTGGATTGAAGCCGGCGGTTGATCACTTTAGGGTGTTTGGGTGCATAGCATATGCACACATCCCCGATGAGAAAAGAAAGAAGTTGGATGACAAAAGTGAAAAATGTGTTTTTCTTGGTGTAAGTGAAGTCTCAAAAGCGTACAAACTGTACAATCCAGTTACAAAGAAGATAGTGGTAAGCAGGGATGTGATATTTGATGAAGACACTATGTGGAATTGGTCTGAGAACAGATCGGTTCAACAACAAATTCCAGTTTATGATGATTTAGACAATGAAGAGGTAGCAGCTCCTGAAACTCAAGCCCAGCAGCCACCTCAACTTGAAGTTCAGTCATCTCAACAGTTTGAAGAAGAGAGATACAATTTGAGAGATGAGAACTCAAGGAAGAGGCCAGCATGGATGATGGACTACGATGTAAGTTATTCAAGTTCTGATGATGAAAATGCTCACTTTGCATTACTTGTAGATAGTGATCCAATCACATATACTGAGGCTGTTAAAGAGGAGAAATGGAGGGAAGCAATGGACAATGAAATCAAGTCCATTGAGAAGAATCAAACCTGGGAGTTAACTGATCTTCCAAAGGGAAAGCAAACCATTGGTGTTAAATGGGTGTTTAGAACAAAGTTGAACGAAAAAGGTGAGGTTGACAAGCACAAAGCTCGTTTGGTAGCTAAGGGCTACAAGCAGAAGCATGGCATTGATTACAAAGAGGTGTTTGCCCCAGTTGCGAGGCACGACACGATTAGGTTAGTGATCTCTCTTGCAGCTCAAAATTCCTGGCAAATTTTTCAGTTAGACGTAAAGTCAGCATTCCTGCATGGAAACCTGCAAGAGGAGGTGTACATTGATCAACCACCTGGTTATGAGAGAAAAGGAAAAGAAGAGAAGGTGTTCAAACTGAAGAAAGCACTCTATGGACTGAAACAAGCACCTCGAGCTTGGTACAGTCGCATAGATGCTCACTTTGCTAAGCTTGGATTTCACAAATGTCCTTTTGAGCACACACTTTATGTCAAGACTGAGGAAGAAGGTAAAATACTCATGGTATGCTTGTATGTTGATGACTTGATATTCACTGGAAGTGATGCTAAAATGTTTGATGAATTCAAGAAGTCTATGATGATGGAGTTTGAAATGACTGATCTAGGATTAATGCACTATTTTCTTGGATTGGAAGTCATTCAAACTACTGCTGGTAATTTCATCTACCAGAAAAAATATGCACAGGACATTCTTAACAGGTTTCAGATGGATGACTGCAAGCCATTTGGAACTCCAGCTGAACACGGCTTAAAGCTATGCAAAGACAAAGGTGGAAAGGAGGTTGACAGCACTTTCTATAAACAGATAATTGGGAGTCTCATGTATTTAACATACACGAGGCCTGACATCATGTATGCAGTGAGTCTTGTGAGCCGATATATGGAAAAACCAACTGAAATGCATCTCAATGCAGCAAAGAGAATTCTCAGGTATGTAAAGGGGACAATTGATTATGGTGTGTTTTATAAAAGGGAAGATGGTTCTGGTTTTGTTGGGTACACAGATAGTGACTATGCAGGTGATATAGATGATCGTAAGAGCACTTCCGGTCACACATTTCTGCTCAACTCTGGTGCAATATCGTGGTCCTCAAAGAAGCAACAAATTGTGACACTTTCCTCAACAGAAGCTGAATATGTAGCAGCAGCTGCAAGCTCCTGTCAAGCTATGTGGCTTAAGAAAATATTTGAAGTGCTTGGTGATGTTCAAAAGGGACCAACAACCATCTACTGCGACAACATATCAACTATAAAGCTATCGAGGAATCCAGTCATGCATGGGAGAAGTAAACACATTGATGTACGTTTTCATTTTTTGCGTGATCTGTGCAGTGATGGGAAGATTGTACTTGAATATTGCAAGAGTGGGGAGCAGGTTGCAGACATCTTAACTAAGCCTTTGAAGCAACCTGCGTTTGAGAAGCTGAGAAGCATGTTGGGAGTTTGTTCATTTCAAAGCATTGAACAGGAAGATGATTATGTGATGGTGTGCATTGAACAGGAAGATGACTATGTGATGGTGTAGAGATCCTAAACTGTTTTTCGTAAAAATCAGTTTAAGGGAGGGTGTTAAAAGTTATTCAGTTAAGTTTAATTAGTTTTTTAATTAAATAATGCTGACATGGCCATGTAGAGACCAAGTCAAGCTGAAGTCCTAGAATGTAGAAGTTGTGGTTTAGTCTGTTCCCCACGTTCAAATTTGCTTCCGTTGCTTAAGGTAGTTGAACTCCACAAAATCTGCACTTGTGTGTTAGTGGTTATTGTGGAGATTGTTATTTTGTAAGCTTTGTTTTTCAGATATTTATAAGAGAGGAAAACTGCAGTATTTCATAGCTGCGAAATACGTTTGCTCAAAGAGTCCTTTTACGTTTAAGTTAATTTCAGTTTCTCAACAGTTCACACTTGTCCACCAACTCTTGCATGGTCTGGTTGCTTTGTACCTCATCTTTGATTGGATCTAACCAATTCGGCACAGGGGTTGAGATGGCTGCCACTCCACTTGCATTCCTTCTTGAAAGAGCATCGGCCACCAAATTTTCCTTTCCCTTCTTGTATACTCTATGGTAAAGTCATAGCCCATCAACTTGACAAGCCATTTTTCTTGGGCCGTTGTAGTAATTTTCTGCTCCCACAAATGCCTCAAGCTTCTTTGATCAGTCCGCACAACAAATTTTCGCCCAAGTAAATATGGCCTCCACTTTTGCACTGCAAACACTAAAGCCATCATCTCCTTTTCATAGGTAGATAAGAACAAAGTCTTACCTTGTAGTGCATGGCTGAAAAATGCTATTGGGCGTTTTTCTTGCATTAGAACTCCACCAATTCCAGATCCAGATGCATCGCACTCCACCATAAATAGGTGGTTAAAGTCTGGTAAAGCAAGAACAGGAGCCTTCGTCATCGCCTCTTTGAGTCTCTCAAATGATTCTTCAGCCTGGAGACTCCATTTGAAGCTTCCTTTTTTAAGCATCTCAGTCAATGGTCTAGCAATCTTGCCATAGTCTTGAATGAATTTTCTGTAATACCCAGTTAGGCCCAAGAACCCACGTAAAGCTTTGACAGTGGTTGGTTTGGGCCACTCCAGCATAGCATCAATTTTTTCTGGATCCACAGCAACTCCTTTGTTAGAAATTAACATGCCCCAAATATTTTACTTCTTCCTGTCCAAATGCACACTTTTCTTCCTTCACAAACAACTTGTTAGCCCTCAAAATAGACAACGCAATTTTTATATGCTCCAAATGTTGCTCCCATGTTGAGCTATAAATTAAAATATCATCAAAGAATACCAAAATGAACTTACGAAGGTATTCTTTGAAGACTTCATTCATTAGTGACTGAAAAGTGGAGGGTGCATTGGTGAGGCCAAATGGCATTACCAAAAATTCATAATGCCCTTGATGTGTCCGGAATGCTGTCTTGGATATGTCATCTGGATGCATCCTTATTTGATGGTATCCAGAACGCAAATCCAGTTTGGTGAAATATTTGGCACCATGAAGTTCATCAAGCAGTTCGTCAATGACAGGGATAGGGAACTTGTCTTTGATGGTGTTCTGGTTCAACGCTCGATAGTCTATGCATAGTCGCCATGAGCCATCATACTTCTTAACCAATAACACAGGAGAAGAATATGGACTTTGACTAGGCCGAATCACAACTGATTTCAACATATCTGCCACCAACCGCTCAATTTCGTTCTTTTGAAATTGTGGGTATCTGTAAGGCCTCACACTCACCGGATTACTACCTTCCTTTAGCGGTATCACATGGTCATGGGATCTTGGTGGTGGTAATCCACGTGGTTCAACAAATATGTCATCAAAAAATAGCAAAAGATGCTTTAAATCTGAATTAATAGACATCAAATCAAGTTTGGGAAATGATGTACCGTCATGGTCTTGCAAAACAAGTGAGTAGATTTGCAGAATGACGCCTTCTTTCTTTTTCTTCAACTCCTTACAAATCTCATGCTCATTAACAATTTTATCCTGTGGTGTCACCCCTTTAAGAACCACTGTTTTCCCTCCCACATTGAACTTCATTTGCAATTGAGAGAAATCCCAAACAATTGGCCCTAACGTGCTCAACCATTGGGCCCCCAGAACAGCATCACACCCCTCCAACGGAAGAAGGTACATATCAACAGTTATAGGAACACCTTGAACTAGAATGCAGACTCCTTTGCAAAGCCCATCGCTTGCAAGCTTTTCGCCATTTACAACCGAAACCTCAAACTTTCCAAAACCAGTGGGGTTAATGCCAGCCTTTCGAGCAATTTTACTACTCAAAAAATTATGTGTGCTTCCAGAATCGACCAAGAAAGTCATTTGATGTTTGCCCACGTTGCCATGCACCCTCATTGTCTGGGGAGTCCGAGCACCATATATTGCATGAATAGATACTTCAGGTAATTCTTCTCCAGCCAAGTCAACTTCAGCATTATATTCGCCCTCAGCTTCGTCTTCTACATCAGGCCAACAACCTTCAATGAGAAATAATTTTTTGCACCTGTGTCCAGGACTAAACTTTTCATCACAATTGAAGCAAAGTCCTTTGTCTCTTCGTTCCCTTAATTCGGTTGGAGACAGCCGCTTAATTGGCATGAAATTTTGTCGACGGTCAGACTTCGTAACAATATTGGTAGAGGGCTGCTTCACATCGGAAGGTGAGTATCGCCTATTTGTTTGGTTGCGGGACTCATACAGGCGAGCCAAACCGATAGCAGCAGAGAGTGTTTGCGGCTTACACGCTTGCACATCAGTTTTGATATTCTCCTTCAACCCACTCACAAAACAGCCAACTTGTTGATCTGGAGTGAGTCGTCCTGCTCTAATCAATAATTTCTCAAACTGGGTTTGATAATCTCGTACTGAACCTGTTTGTTGCAACTTTGTCAGATCACCAAAGAAGTCTTGAAATTGGGTGGGACCGTACCTGTCATGCAATCCCTGCTTAAAAGTTGCCCATGTGGTGATCGGGGTTTCCTCCTTCATCAATTGGAACCACAATTGCGCATCCCCTTCAAGATTAAATGAAGCTAACGGAACTCTCTCCGTTTCTGGAGTGTGGTGAAAGTCAAAGAATTGTTCAGCACGACATATCCAACTTGTGGGATCTTCCAATCCGTTGAAGTGAGGAAAGTCTAGCTTCACCATTTTAGGAAGGTAAGAGTTGCCAGAATTTGGAGTGGTGGATCCACTTCCAAATGTTCGACCTCCACCACCATTGAAAGCACTACTGGATCCATCACCGGTTCGAGAAATTTGATCCAAGCGAGCATTCATGGCTGCGAACATCTCTTGCATCTCCTTGAGTATTCTTTCTTGTCCAGTGGCTAGGGAGCCCACTTCAGTTTCCAAGCGTTCTACCCGTTGCTCCTCCATGCCCAGCTCTGATACCAAGCTATTATGTGCTTGGGACAACGCTCGTGTGATTGGGCGATTAGGTATAGGGACTTGGTATGTAGTTTTCTTCTTACGGCCACCTATGGCTGCAGCAATATTTAGAAGGCTCAGTTGGGATAACAATTAGACGATAAGGGTTGCTTCGAGCGAACCCAAAACCTCCAAGTTAGACAAGAGCTAACAGTAAGGGATAATATCTGATATCTCATTAATGAAAAGCCACTGAAATTTATACAAATAAGGACTCTAACTGAAAGCTTAGAAAAGGGGAAACTTTTCCCATGACGCCCCCACTATAAAAGTGGATAACATGACTCCTAAAACTACTCAACAACTAAAGACATGCAAACTCCTACAATTATGCAACAACTAATAACCATGTAACCATCTCCACTAACTCATGAGAGAGCACGTGACATACGTCTTCACCACACTCAAGAAGAAGACTCCAAATGGCTCGCGGTTTTGCAGAACAGTTGGCACCGCCGGTACCGGAGTTTGGAAAGGAGAAGACTCCGGCAAGAAAATACGTGCTTGTGGGAATGATATTGGCATCAGAAAACGATTTCGATACATGAACCCTGGCTCGCCCCACGATGACCGTTGGATCATGCTTGAGTTCCAGCTTGATGAATCTCTCGTGCGAGTGCCAAACAAAGAGACAATTGTTCTTTGTCTTGTTAGAAAGAAAGAAACATTGGGCAAAAGCAAATTAGAAGAACGACAAAATCATGAAGTTGACATGGCTTCCCGTGGACAGATCCAGGCCCAGCTTGTGCATGATGATCAGCAGCAACATATTGACGCAAGTACTTATGATCAACTTTTTTTGGAAGACTACCTTATGAACGATGTCGAGGGTGAACATAACACCATGGTTAATCCAAGTTTGCTTGCACAGTACGATCAGCAGGACATGATTGGCACAAGTACTGAAGATCAACTTAAGGTTCTCGAGGATTTCCTTATGAACGATGTCGAGGGTGAACAGGACACCATGGTTAATCCCGCTTTGCTTGCACAGTACGGTCAGCAGGGCACAAGTATTGAAGATCAACTTAGGCTTTTCGAGGATTACCTTATGAGCGATATCGAGGGTTAATCCAATTTTGCTTGCACAGTACAAGCACAATTAATTCCTCTTTTTGTAATTTATCTGTTCTTAATACAACACTATAAGTATATATATATGTAGCTTGCTTAGTGCATTTCTTTATCTGCGGCTTAGTCAAAACGGTTCCAAATTTAATACACAAAATGATTTATTGGAGTACTTTCGTGTATTAACTATTTATATAGCGAAGAATTTCATAAGTTGTATCTACAAACAAAATAATAAAACACATACACTACTTAAAGACATTCAATACTGCTTTATTTAAGACAAAGTTGTGCAAGGAAGTGAAAATATTGTGAAGTTAATATTGTTGATGAATCTCACAAAGAGACAATTGTTCTTTGTCTTGTTAGAAAGAAAAAACATCGGGCAAAAGCAAATTAGAAGAACGACAAACTCATGAAGTAGACATGCCTTCCTGTGGAGAAATCCAAGCCCAGCATGTGCATGATCAGCAGCAGCATATTGATGCAAGTACTTATGATCAACTTAGGGTTCTCGAGGATTTCCTTATGAACGATGTCGGGGGTGAACAGGACACCATGGTTAATCCAAGTTTACTTGCACAGTACGGTCAGCAGGGCACAAGTACTGAAGATCAACTTAGGTTTCTTGAGGATTACCTGATGAACGATATCTAGGGTTAATCTCTTGCACACTACGAGCAAAATTATTTCCTTTTGTGTAATTCCTCTTTGTTTGAATAATATTTCGTAGAAATTGTTGACATTTTTTTGTTCATAATCATAATACAACACTATTAGAACTAAGAAGTGCGAGTATGTAATGTATATGTGTTTAGCTTGCTGAGTGCATGCAGGCTTGGTCAAAACCGTTCCAAATTTTAAACACAAAACGATTTATTGAAGTACTTTGGTGTAATAGCTATTGTGGTGAAGAATTCCTAAGTTGTATATACGAACAAAATAATAAAATATATATGCATATACATTACTTAAAGACATGGATATTCAAAAATGCTTTATTCAGGAAAGGATGTGTGAAAATATTGTGAAGATAAATACTTGGTAAGGGCTATTGAGATGGCATTGAAACCAAGCAACAGTACTGAGAAGCACAAGAGCGTTTCAAACAACAGTTAGCGTTGTCACGTCTTTAAGACTGCAACTCTATGAAGTATATGATTGGAGAAACCAAAATAAACGGCAAAAAAAGTAGAATATCATGGAAGTCAGATAGAGGATTGTGTCATCTGTGAATTGAAGCCACTTTTTATTTTTATTTTTCCAGTTTCTGCTTGTAATGAACGGATAATTAAGTCAAATCCCATAAAAATGTAGAAATAAAAATTTATATTGGACATGCATGCTACCTACTGTTACTAATCCACATGTAATAATGCGGATGGAATGGATTTACACTATTAAGATATGGAATTATGTACATGTTTAAAAATGAAAAGTGAAGCTATCATTAATATAATATAATATAATATGAACATATATGTAATGGAAAGCAATCATTATTCATTGATAAAACCAGTACTTTACAACCAACCAGAAACAAAAAGAATAAAAATAAGCTTAATCATACTAAGCTATAGCTCCAAGATCTCATGATCATGAATTACCGAAAAGAGGGAAACAATATGTCACGCGGTTGGATAATAAGATCCCATAGCAATGCCACACATTACTTCAAAGTCCCTAAAAAAAAAAAAAAAAAAGAAAAGAAAGAGGCTAGATAGAAAGGAAGAGGAGATGAGTGAATTCTCTCTAATTAAAAAAAAAAAACTAGAACGATGGCTATATGTATAGCAGTGAGCTGCACACGTTACCCCCACCATGTGAAAAGAAGTTTAACGTGATAAAATTGTATAAGGATTTGGATAAGCGTCGGTGCCTCCATAAAAAAAATATATAAAGAAGTCATAACTTTTCAAAGCATTAAAATAAATAAATGGAAAAGATTACAAAGGAAGGCAAGAGCGTGCCGCTATTAACATTCCCTTATATAGTTATGACATTAATTGTAAGGTTTCTTTCTTAAACAAGCAGAGCTGCAGAACTTGAATAAAGTGATGAAAAATACCACTCGATTCAAATCAGACCTTATAGACTTCTATCTTTTGCTTCTTCACAACTCGCCGCTTCGGTTTGTCCATTAGAGAGAGGAAAAGATGAGAGCCATCCCTACCATTCTCATTACAATTTGGCTTCTTCTGTTTAGTTTCACTAATGGTTTTTTTTTCCTTTCTCTCCACACATTCTTTACATGTATTGATATTTACTTTAATCTTGAAACTTTATGTTTTTTTTATACGAGTAACATTCAAATATAACATGTCATATATCTCCCAAGAGAACGTTACTACTATATTCCACATGTTTATTAATCTCGAACTTGCGGTGACATTGCAGGAAGGATCGTGCTTGATGCCAACGCGGCAGAGTGTTTGAAACAGTATCTTGAGGTGATACAAGTCCCCACAACCAAGCTCCCTTCAGGAAGCCAAGTTTTCCAGGTTCAAATTCTGAATGAGTGCCCAAGTGGATGCAGAATTGGGCAAATCCATCTGAGTTGTGGCTCTTTTCATTCTGAGAGACTCATACGTCCTCAAATATTGAGGCCCTTGGGCAACAATGAGTGCCTTGTTAATAATGGGATCCCCATTGCCACTGGTGCAACTGTCTCTTTTGAATATGCCTCACCAAACCAGTTCCCTTTTTCTGTTTCCTCCCTATTCTGCTCAGTTTAATGAATGCTTTCAGTGATTAATAATGCTACTAGTTTATAGATACTATGTAATGCTAGCATTAATCTGCCTATCAAATTGAGATTTAATCCAATATATTTCTTAATTGGCCATGGTTTACATTTGGGATATCTTAAGTTTGAGTTTCCTCCTTGATTGGGTTATGAGATGTTTGGATGAAGACAACACCAGCCTTTATGTTTATGTACCTAATAAAGCTAACCTAATTCATCCAAGGTACCTAAAATATTGCCAAATAAAATATGTACTCCGTTCCGTATTTTATTAATTATGAAAGAATGTGAGTGGTTAAGATTATTTCTTACTTATTGTAATAAAAATGCAAGATGGTGATTTTGCAATCTCTTTGCCAACTAGAACAACAATATCAAACAAAGATTTATGGGTATAGTAGTAAGCGAGGTGATAGTATTCTTCACGTAAAGTGTTATTGAAATGTGAAGCAATTACCAAGAACACTCCAACTCAACATGCAATTCTCTACAATAAATAATGTGTGCACTAACAAAATTTAGTAGCACTCTCCAACTCAACATGCAATTCTCTACAATAAACAATGTGTGCACTAACAAAATTTAGTAGCACTCGAGAGAACGAGGTTGACCAAAGGCAAACATTCCCACAAAAAAAAGAAAAGAAAAAAATTTAACTTTCAAATTGATTTGTGAAATTTCTCTATTCTTAATATCTGTTTTGGAAATTAATATCTATAAAGTATAAACTAATGCAACTAGAATAGCCTTTTCTTTTAATTTCTTTTTAATAACTCTAGCCGCGCGGCTATACTCCTTTTAAATATAATATACTTAAAGCGTATAGCCAGGCGGCTATACTACGGTTTTGTAATTATAAAAAAATAGTATAGCCGACCGGCTATACCTGTTTGACACGTGTGCACTAGGAGCTAGGCGCTAGGCGGTCCTCTATTTTTTTTTTCATAAACAGTATAGCCGGGCGGCTATACTACTACCCTTTTTTATTATAGAAATAGTATAGCCGTGCAGCTATACTGTTTTTGACACATAGTCGATGGCCGCTAGACGAGACTTTTTTAAAAAAATAAATTGTATAGCCGCATGGCTATACTCGGGATTTTTTTTTGTACAGTATAGCCGGGCGGCTTTATTGGGGTTGTGTTTTTTATTTTATTTTATTTTATAAGGTTTCCTAAAACATAGGAACAAATGTTTATTGAATTACAAATAACATAAATAATTTCTAACACCCTCCCTTAAACTGAACTTTATCCAAACTTCAGTTTAGAAAGAGTCTCCAAGTAACTTTGTTGTTGCTGCTGCTGCATAGCCGCGGCTATACTCATTACATATATAGATACTGTGATCTTTTTTAAAAAAATTGGTTTTTCCCGACTTTTTTTTATCGATGGTTTAGAGCATTACCCATTACTATTAGGCCATTATCCGAGTTTCTATTGTCCCCTTTTGATTTTTGCTTTTCCAGAGTTATTACTCGTATAAAGAATTTAACATTTTCACATTTAATACTTGTAATTTACACATATGTACGTATTTTTCATGTTTAATACGTTTGGTTTTTTACAAAATTTTCAATAATACACACAAAATTCACGTATTAAACACATAATTTTTGCATATTATTAAATAAAAAAAATCTATTTTAAAAAATTTAAATCTATAAAGTATAAACTAAAGGAACTAGAAGATCCTTTTTTTATAATTTCTTTTAAATAAATAGTATAGCCGAGCGGCTATAAGCCGTTTAAATATAATATACTTACAGAGTATAGCCGCGCGGCTATACCACTTTTTATAATGATTAAAAATAGTATAGCCGCCTGGCTATACGCATTTTGCTACGTACTGAGCGCTGGCAGCTAGGCGGGTCTTCTTATTTTTTGTGTTATAAACAGTATAGCCGCCCGGCTATACTCCGGATTTTTTTTAAAAAGAAGAGTATAGTCGGACGGCTGTACTGGGGTCTTTTTAAAAAAAATTTATAAATATCTTGACATAGATAGTTTGATATTTTTTTATTAAAAAAAAATGGTTTTTCCCGATTTTTGTTTATCGATAGTTTAGAGCATTACCAATTACTATTAGGCCATTACTCAAGTTTCTATTGTCCCTTTTTGAGTTTTTACTTTTCTAGAGTTATTACTCGTATAAAGAATTTAGCTTTTTCATGTTTAATACTTGTATTGTACACGTACGCACGCATTTTTCATTTTAATACATTTGATTTTTTTACAAAATTTTCAATAATACACACAAAATTCATGTATTAATGATTTTTTTTCTCCACACATTCTCTATATGTATTTATATTTACTTTAATCTTAAAATTTGTATGTTTTTTTCATATGCATAATATTCTCATATAACATGTCAGATATCTGGCAAGAGAACGTTACTCTTATTTCACATGTTTATTAATTTCGAATTTGTGATATTTGACGAGAGAACGTTACTCTTATTCCACATGTTTGTTAATCTCGAATTTGTGGTGACATTGTAGAAAGGATCGTGCCCGATGCCAACGTGGCGGAGTGTTCGAAACAGTTCCTTGAGGTGATACAAGTTTTCCAGGTTCAAATTCTGAATGAGTGCCCAAGTGGATGCAGAACTGGGCAAATCCATCTGAGTTATGGCTCTTTTCATTCTGAGAGACTCATACGCCCTCAAATATTGAGGCCCTTGGGCAACAATGAGTGCCTTGTTAATAATGGGATCCCCATTGCCACTGGTGCAACTGTCTCTTTTGAATATGCCTCACCAAACCAGTTCCCTTTTTCTGTTTCCTCCCTATTCTGCACAGTTTAATAAATGTTTTTGGTATCTAGTGTCAGTTATTAATAATGCTACTAGTCTAGATACAATGTAATGCTAGCATTAATCTGCCCATCAAATTGAGATTTAATCCAATCTATTTCCCACTTGGCCATGGTTTACATTTGGGATATCTTGGGTTTGAGTTTCCTCTTGATTGGGTTGTGAGATGTTTGGATGAAGACAATGCCAGCTTAATGTTTATGTACGTAATAAATCTAACCTAATTCATCCAAGGTACCCAAAATGAATTTTATGAGTCCACGAAGTTTGATTGAAAAACTAGACAAGAACTTACATTTCTTTTTCCCTGTCAAACAATAAGTAGTGAGTGTTATCAATCCATTTATATTAATATGTATTAATAATGCTATATTGTAAAGTAAAAATCCATCGCTCACTTGTATCATCGCATTCATTTTTATATTGTAGAACACTACGTGACAATGTTAAATTCAAAAGAAAGTTTTCGGTGGATAATCATTATTCCTTGATAAAAGGTTGACTTAATAATGAGTATTTTAAGCCAACGAGGTCTAGCCGAGTGAAAAATTGACCTTAACTTGCAGACCAGTGGTCACAGATTCGAATCTACATGACACCTTGATAATGTGGGTGAGAGAAACCACCTAAGCCTCCTCGTTAACTTTGTCGAAAAAAAAAGAAGAAAAAAAAAAGAGTATTTTAATCCATTTATCCAAATCTGTGGGGTCCCTGACCATGAATGAAATCAAGCCCATTGCCTTCACAGTTCACAGTTCACAGTTCACAGTTCACGGCTGTATTTTCAATTCTCATCCCAAAAAGGGAAGTCCTGTTTTGGTGTGTGAATTTTGAGAACCGACATAAATGGCAAAGGACAGGTGGTGTAGAAATATATGGTCACAGCTTGAATTTCACGTGATGCATACACACTACTTGACACTCATTTGATTTTCTTTCCGCAACCAAAGCAAAAAGAAATGTGAAGGCTATAAAATTAAAGTATCGAGTATGTTCTTTCTGGTTGCAGCCTTTAAGTAAAATGTGAATTCATTAGAGAGAAAAAAAGTGTACTTGGCCGCCTTTCCCTTCCGCTATAAAGCACTTACAAATATGTGTCAAATTTTCAATGATCCAACAGCACTTTGTTCTGTTTGATTAGAAAGTTGCTTTGTAGCCTTGTATTGATATTATAAAGTGTTGGTGCTCATCTTAGACTTTTTAGATCTATCATGCTCTTTAGACTTTGTCCTCTCCATTTGCACATGAACATATATCAATAAACTTTGGTTTCAGACAAAGCAAACTTCTGCTAAACAATTTCTCCAAATTATTTCCTTGGTGTAGTTCTTTGTGAAAGAAAACTTCCCATTACCAAGCTGAAAGTGCCCGAAATCCCCTCGCCGATTTGTAGAGAATCGAAAATGGGAAAGACTTTGGTTCTAGCATTCTACATAACCATATGCTGTATTGCTTTTGTGATATCAAAGATTGTTATTTCAGTCCTCATCTATAGGCGATGGAAGAGAAAGAAGTTGGTTTTTGAAGATGGCGTCTCTGGTATATGGTTGAGATTTTGCATGTAAAGTATTTTGCTTGTTGAAAAGGGAAGAGAAGTGTGCTAATTAATGTATTGTACATGTGCAGGTGGGAAAATGGTTTTGTTTAGGGCTTCTGCAATGCAATCTCTCAAATCAGATACATTCTTAAAGAAGACACTCAAGTTGAGCAACAAGGACATCATTGGCTCTGGAGGCTATGGGACAGTTTATAAACTGACAGTAAATGAGTCCATAGCCTTTGCTGTGAAAAGATTGAACAGAGGAAGTGCAGATAGAGACCGAGGCTTCGAGAGAGAGTTAGAAGCGATGGGGGACATAAAGCACCGCAACATTGTGACCCTTCATGGATATTACACTGCTCCAAACTACAATCTTCTTATATATGAATTGATGCCTAATGGAAGTTTGGATGCAGTCCTACAAGGTATGATATCTCAAATTTAGTTAAGCCAAGGTTTTAGTCTCGAGTTCTGAATTGATTATTTAAAAAATAACTATATAGTGAAGCATAGTCCATGGTTTTAACTTTTATATTGTCTGATCATCTGGTAAATTTTGATGCAGGAAGATCAATGGAGAAGAAGCTTTTGGATTGGCCTTCCAGATACAAAATAGCACTAGGTACTGCAAGAGGAATATCATACCTTCATCATGATTGCATCCCTCACATAATCCATAGAGATATTAAATCAAGCAACATATTGTTGGATCAAAACATGGAGGCCAGAGTTTCTGACTTTGGGCTGGCCACTTTGATGGAACCAGATAAGACTCATGTTTCAACACTTGTAGCTGGAACTTTTGGATACTTAGCTCCTGGTACAGTTGCAGTACTTACCATCCAATTATTAATTATATTTTCAGTAACATGCTGCTTAATTACCTTCTGGTGTATTGGTATAAGACGGAAATTTTTTTCTGCAGAATATTTCGATACAGGAAGAGCAACAGCAAAAGGGGATGTTTACAGTTTTGGAGTGGTTTTATTAGAACTTCTAACTGGAAAGAAACCTACAGATGAAGCATTTATTGAGGAGGGTACGAAGCTTGTGACATGGGTAAGTAAACCCAGCCATTCTTTTGCTAAATGATATGTTCAGAAAATTTCACCAAATTTCCATGTTCTTGTGGTATTTTCAATCTGTTCTTGTTCAAATTCAGATATAGTGCCCAGGCAACTCGTTAATCAACAAAATAGTCTCTAGTATTGCTTTCATCATTGATCAGTACTTGATCTACTTGCCAATCAATCGGTTAACGATGTTGCAGGTGAAGGCAGTTATTCAGGACAAAAAGGAGGAGTATGTGATTGACAGTAACTTAGGGTGTTGTCCAACCGATGAGATTAACAATGCCTTTAGTATTGCTTTAATGTGCCTTGAACCAGAGCCTTCCAAGAGGCCTACCATGGTTGAGGTTGTCAAGATGCTTGAGGAGATAAAAAATAACAAAGTTGTAAAAGAGACTTAAATCATATGATTAATGCATCTCCTTTCTTTTAGACAATGTATAGATTCTATACACCAGTTTATGCCCTCAAGTGGTCCTAGCCTTCTTATCAAGAGCTTTCTTCCATCATTTCTCTCAGATATGCAGAAGTGATGAGTAATTGAGACATACATTAATTCTTTGTTTCAGGCCTTTATCTGTAAGCAGTAAGCACTAAATTATGTTGTAGATTGTACTTTAATCTAATGAGATTACCCTCACCCTAGACCCTGGCCACAGCAGAAGCCAATAAACAAATTCTAATGCCATAATTACATGATTGGATCCAGAGGTTATAAGGTCCAAGCAATTACTTTTTCCTTTAAAGAATTGAAGCTTACTGCTAGACTAGACATATAATTAATTTAAGAGATCAAAGACTTGCCAATAAGGATACAACGAACAACCTGGCTCAAGTTTATAAATAGGTGAGAAAAATATTTTCTTTTAGATTACACATCAATTTCCTTGTCAAGTAGGTACATAAACAGATACATAGAAGAAGATATCCTACAAAAGAGGCAAGAAAAATATTTTCTTTTAGATTATACATCAATTTCCTTGTCAAGTAGGTACATAAACAGATACATAGAAGAAAGATGACAGCTCAAGTAACCTTTTTCTTTTTTGCTAAGCAGCTCAAGTGACAAATAGACAGACATACAGCAGTTGAATAAAACCATATCTCCAAAAAAAGAAGAAGGAAAAAGCTAACTTGTGTCATCTACTTGAGGACTGATTCCAGTCCATTCACAACGGATGATTTTAAGGAGGGAGAAACTGGAGTATCTCCAAAGAATACATCGAAAAGAGCCAAAGCCACATTTTCTGATTCTATTGCAGCATCCACACTAGACGGAAGCCCATCAGCAGAGATGCAAACCTAAGTATCACAATAAATCTTATCGGATAAGAACGCTTGCAGGTAAAAAAATTGAGAAAATAGTATAAGAAAGCATGACAATAACAATGGTGGTTTAATTTTGCAAACCAGCTAAAAACACAAAGTATCAGAATGCGTCCCGAGAAAATTCAAGAAAAAAACAAGGGAAAACATAGAACATCAACAAGCCTAAATGGTTGATAGCCATTAGAAAAAAAAAAAAAAAAAAAAAAAAAGAGTAGACCTGTAAATTAGAACTTACAAGCATTTTCGAAGGGTCTGGCCAAGTCAAAAATATGAAAGTTCCCTTTTTAAGGGGTTGCCCTTGGAAGATACTACGGAATGTGGACAGTGCTGATTCATCAACAGGAGTGGGTGATTTGATTCTTGGGGAGATAGCATCATTCAAGGCATCCCAAAAAGTTTTACCGTCAACATCTCTAACCAGAACAATCTGTAATGATTTCTCCAGAGGAGCTGCAATTAAAGAACAGTAATTTTAGCAACCTCTGTGTGTGTGTGTGTGTGTGTGTGTGTGTGTGCAGCAAGGAAGATGCACAAGTTTTATGATCATTACATTGAAAAATGGTGCTGAACAATGACGAATCCTCTTGAATCTCAGCAGCTGATCTACCTTTCCAAGCATTCAAACTATTTAAGATGGACTGGTTCACATATAGCCCTGCAGCATAGACTTTAACGCCAATAATTGCAAAGACTTTTTCCCTGTATCCTGCAACCATTGCCAACATTGAAGTTATATGCTACATGAACCACAGCCATTAGATGAAAAGCTACTATAATCTCATAACTTCAAAAGATTAACAAAAACATGGGTGTGGTTAAAAGTAGTAGGTACTATGTGACAGAACTGTTATATTATGTTAATAGATGAAAAGCTACTGTAATATTTCTAATCATAACTATTTGTATCAAAACTCAACAAATGGCAATCTTTCTTTTTCTAGAATGGATACACTTTGGTATTAATTGAAGCAACTGACCGGTTCCAAGCAACGACAATGAAATCGAGCAACCTGGCAAGCTCAAAGATGTCTGAAATCTCACTTTGGTAGCAGGTTCCTCTATGTATTCTGCACTTCCAACTGTAGTTTTGTTTACATAGGGCAAACACATGAGATTTTGTAGGGAATAAAATCAAAAGAGAAAATAATAAGTGATTAAAAAGGAACAGCACATTTAATCTTGCAAATCAACACTTCATACAGTAGCTTCACATGATTGGGAATACCAGTGATAACACAATTTGATTGAACCACTACAAAGAGTTTCATGGCAAGGCATCTTATAGTAAGTGTAATTGTAAACGAATGTCATTGCCATCCAAACTTAACAGAAAGTTATTTATCTTTACTTCTTTTAGTTATCTCAAATTTCAACAAAAAATAAGAATGAACCAGATTATTTTTCACTTAGTGCTCAAGTTGTGTCCTTGACCTCAACTTCTCTGTGCTTTGCAATATCTCAGGCACAATTACACAACGCATTGTGCAGTTGTGAATTGTAACTGGTAGCACCATATAATAAGATCCCACTACATATGTATATGTGCAATTATGCCACATACAAATGTACGATCTAGAGAACCGAAATATGTGAGATTATCTCATTATAACTTGATGACATTTACAAAAAATGGTGTCATCTTTAACCAAAAAATTGCAGGGTGTCATGTTCCATACAGATAAAGTAAGACAAAGTCAAGTTTTATTCAGAAAGAACATGGTCTTTGCATGTATTAAGTCCAATAATAGCAGCTTAATCTTGAGTCAAGTTTCCCCACATAAAGCCAGTGTTTTTATAGTACATTCCTTTAATTTCATTACACCAGTGAAAACTTATCTTGATGATCATACTGTGTTCTAAATTCTATCCCCCCGTATGCCCTAGCTATTGAGAATTTCAGAAAGGAAAGCTTTTGTCAAGTCTAGTAGAATTCTTGTAGCTAGACTTCAGTGTTTCTAACATAAAATTTTGTTTAATTGTAAGCCATAATAACATAATTGACTAAAGCCACCGGCTTTCAGAAATCTATCTACTCTCCGGCCAGAAACTTGATTGCTTTTTATCCAAAATTTTGACCACATTTACAAGATTTTTGCCATAGGGTTTTCTGCAGCCATACTATTTATCTGATAAACATTTGAAAAACAAAACCATTTGAGGATCACATATGTTCTTTGCAAATGTAGCTAGTAGTTTAAGATGCATTTCTTGTTCTGCATAACTGGTGGGGTAAAACCCAAAAACCCAATTCGGAATTACAGGGAAAGAAAGTGAAAATAGTCCATATCAGTTGCTCATCATGGCAGCTGAATTTCAAACAACACAATAACAAACCATTTAACTTCATATAACACAAGATTGAAAAGAAACCCTGTAGAAAAATGAAACGAGAAATCAGGAAGCTGATGGGTAACAGGAATTTACCTGAAGATGAGGAAGCATTGAATGTGAAACGGGTCTGAGTTCTAATGTCCTCTGGAGGAGACAAGAAAGAGCAAGAGTGGGTTTGGCACAACAGTTCATTTGGATTTGAAATTCTAGCCACAAAGCCAACTCTGGGTCTGGAAATGCAGTTTCTGGTAAAAAAGGGTAATTGGAGCCTTGTTGGAGTGCAAATTGCTTGAGCTTCAAACATATTTGTATTTTTAGTGTTTCCAGGAAAACCCTTTTCCCAATTAAACTGTTTGGTAATTCAAAGACAAGATTTTGATAGGTTGAGCAAGGTCGGCTTCAGCTAGCCTGCACTCTGTTTCACTCTGCAGTAAAAAAAATAAACAAATCCTACAGTTTGTCCATAAATAGTAAAATAGTAAAATATTAGTCGGTGGTAAGTGAAACGATCAGTTAGTTTGCTCACTCACTCCAATAAGCCACTGTAAAAGGCGATATAAAAGGACAATGTTGATGATGAGGGTGATGATGTGAGAGAGACGCAAAGTCACTCCACGTGGATGTCCTCAAAAGCTCCAGTCTTTGAAACTTTCCAATAGAATTCCAAGAATCCCAAACTCCAAAACGGCTCACTGATGACGACTCCCGTTAATGAAAAATAGCCGTTACCTTTGCCTTTTTCTTCACTTTAAATCCCACATCTCTCTGTTTCTTTTCTCAGAGACCCAAAAGATCAGTTGTACTTTCTTCTTCATCATCAGTTTGGTTTCAGGCTTTCAACACAGCTAGTCAGTAGGAAAACTTAGTACTATAACAGCTCTCTATGGCTAAAGCAGCTCTCTCTCTGTTGCTTCTGCTCTTGTCCTTCACTTCAGGTACTTTATTTCACATGATTTCTTACAACATTATATCAGGTTCCTTGCATTAAACTTTATCCAAACTCCCCCAATATTTTAAATGCATTCCTACACATTGGCAGAATTTTACCTCTGATCACAAATCTATTGTTGTCTTTTGCAGAAACATTGCTCATGGTAAATGGACAGGTAACATCAGGTTCCTCAAGTATGAAATATAAAAATTCAAATACAAATCTATAATTTACTTTGAACTGACCTTTTTTCTTTCTGTTGTGGAAATGCAGAAAACTTGGTGTGTGGCAAAGCCTTCATCAGACCAAGCAACACTTCTAGCGAATCTAAATTACGCGTGCTCTCACGTAGATTGCCAGATACTTCGAAAGGGATGCCCCTGCTCCTCTCCAGATAACCTCATCAATCATGCCTCTATAGCCATGAATCAATACTACCGAGCTAAGGGGAACAACCAGTGGAACTGTGATTTTAGGGGCTCTGCCCTCATTGTCATGACTGATCCAAGTAAGTCACAGTTCTTAGTAAGGAAGTTTTGAGAAACATTACAAAGTTCTTTCACGGAAAACCATATAATTTCATTTGATTTGGATCCTATATAATTTCATGAAAACTATTTCTACTGGTATGGTAAATGAATTATGCCATATCATTTTTGTGTAACATTTCTTTTGTGTTGATTTGCAGGTTATGGTGACTGTATATATGCATAATTCCCCAGTATGAGAGAGTGCATGCATGTGCTTCTTCCAAACAAAAGAAAAAAAACTCTTGAGTGTATTCTGTTTGTTTGTAGAATTTAGCATTCAGTATTACCCTATATGCAATATGGGTATGGCTGTCAAATTTTCAGTTTACCTCAATTCAATAAAATTTTAAATGTTTGCTCTCTTTTAATAAATAAAAAAAGGGGGAACAATAAGTTTGTAACTCAAGTGATGGTCGAGAGTATTTACCTTAGTACATGGCACTTGAGATTCTAAGTTCGATTCCCCATTCCCCAATATCGCTTGTATATATATATATAAAAAAATAAAAATAAATAAAAAGGGAGGGGGTAAAAGAAAAGCACATGCTTTTTTCAGAGGTATCCCAAGCTGATCAGCATCCTTTAGGTTTTTTGTTTTTCATTTTCTTCGCATTGTCCTACTTCCACATCTAAACGGGGCATATATTATTGTGTGGGCATCCCATGGTCCCATACCATTTGGGGCCACAAAAAGCATAAGGTTAGACGGGGAACTTGGCACTTAATGTTTGCTTATTTGATGTTTGTCTTAAGTTGAAAGGGGCAGAAATCAAATTGAAATAAGTATTTGATCTTTAATCTAGTTTCTAAGGTTACAGTCAGCAAAGTGACAACTCTTGTAGGTCAATGGCGACGTGATGGCAACACATGCTCAAACTTCTGGTATAGGAAAGCAGAGCCTCTCTGAGGTTCTATCCCTTCTTGATGGGTACACAAGAACCAAATTTTGGCTCATACATTATGCACTAACCAATAATATACATTCCGTATAACTTTACAGAGCTATTATTGAGACACCAAAAAAATCATCATGAACTCCTCCTCTCTTTGTAAAACTCTAAAAGAAGTGCATTATGACATTTATGAAATTCAATAACAATTCCCAAAATATATTTGAGGAGTCCATAAACATATACACAAGCATAGCATCCTATGAAAACATAGATAGTTAAAAACTCAAACAGTAGATGCTTCTCCCATAGAACTAGCCATTAATCATCTGGCACGTGGTTGAAATTCATCTCACGCCTTCACGATTTGATTGAACAAGAATATGGTACACATATAATGCCACATGCATCAATCAAGTAAGGTGCTGTGGAGGGAGCGGCAAGAGATTAGGAATAGGCAGAGGCAGGACCTGTCACCTATTCTATTATGTATTTGACCTTTACGTGGTTCTATTCGCCAAAGAAATTAGGCAGATGTTATTAGCATTGTAAAATATGTGTCATTGTGGTTGTTTTTCCTTGGACTTGCGTCTACTTCTTGCATTAGTGTACTGACTATTAATCTTTGACACTATTAGTTTACAAATCAAGACTCCTTTTTTACTAGGTTAGAACACATTAGCTGCATAACTATCACGTTAATGTTAGTGGCACTGGCATGTATCAGTTGGCATTCTATTTAGATTTAACTCGATCACATTTTATTATCAAGTCATTTATTCTTTTAGGCCACTTTGGCCGAAAGAATAAAATGAAATCGACCAAACAAAAATGATTTAAAAGTAAAAAAGATAAATTAATAATTTCACTAAATATTCTTAAGATAGAAGAATTATTTGAGTTAAAATTTGTATGAAAATGATTTGAAGTTCACAAACCACGTTTGTGACTCCCCACCCTCACAATATAAAAGAAAATTGTGCAATAATCCATTATACAAGGTAAGAATTGCTAAAGAACAAAACAAATCACACGATATAAAGAAAGATCTGATTGGTGAAAAATCTAATAGTCATGATCGTTTAGAGGGAAATGGTTTCTGGCTCTCATTTGACCAACAAACTTGAAAACTCCAAGGACAAACATACATTTGCAACCATAGATAAGCCAAGCCAAAGGACTTCCCTTCCTCTTTGAGTTGAGCCTTTTAAACTTCACCCCACAATACAAAGACCAACTCTTTTTCTGAGGGTCACTCATATCTCTCGCTCTCTCCAACTGATAAGGAGCAAAGAGAACTCTTCTTTCATGTGGGCTTCTTGGATCCACTCAATTCTAATTCCAACTTGTGCTCCATGCTAAAACAGAAGCTTCCCACCCACTGGCCTCAGTTGATTCTTTTCCAGAGTTTCCTACAATTCCCACAACTGTCTTAATGACTATTTTCTTGCTGGTGTTTGGTTTATGAGAAATTGAGCTGATTTTCTCTTCTGGGCTTTTGGTTTTAGTTTGAGTTTTGGTCATTTTGGTTTCTGGGTATTGCTTAGAATGATGTCAATGACATGCCATAGTCTTGAGGGTAGAGCTGTGTTGGATTTGGTGGCTTGTGGGTGTTCTTCCAATGCTTTGTTGGACCGTTCTTCAGTGAGGAATTACACAAAGGCAAGTTCTAAGGGCATTTGTAGAGGTTATGGAGCTCGGCAATTGGTTTGTGGTAGGCGGGACCGAATTCGGTGTGGAGTGTCTTCAATGAAAACAGCTGAGACTCCAGTGCCAAAGAAAACAGCTGAGACTCTGCTAAATAGTAAGACTACAGTTTGATTTTGGTTTGAATTTGAAGTTTTAGTTAATTGAATGTAGAGCTTTGTTTCTACCAAATGCTTCAAATTAAAGTTTTGTTTTGGTTCTTGTTTGTACCATTACAGGTGTTTCTGGTGTTTCTCAAGGTTTTCCACAAGTTTTGGATTTAAACAAAGAGTCAAGAAGGCCTGTTTCGTTGACAAATTTGTTTGAAGTGGTTGCTGATGACCTCCTGACATTAAATCAAAATCTTCAGTCAGTAAGTACTCTTATTGAAATTCCTGATGTTGTGTAATATTATAGCTATGAGGTATTTATGGTCTAGAATATTGCTATGTATTGTATAGTTTCTAATCATTTCTTCGTGCCGGCTGAGCTTAGTTTTAAACAATCTTTTTTTTCTGCTTGATGGCATTTCTGTCAGTTACTATATTTGTATGAGTAGTAGTTAGTGACATCCTTTCTAGAAAAAAGAACACATTTTTACCTTCTCCCTTGAAGCTATAGAAATAAAGTTTGTAATGTTTCTATGCGGAAAGCAGTACTAGATTAAGAAACAATATGTGTGTGAATGTTCTTGTTGCTAGTTGCGATATCTGTGATGTGCTTAATTTAGAAGCTGGAAATTTGGTATCTTTCTTGATGTTTTGGTATCATGACAGATAACTCTTCTAAAGGTACATAGGACCTTGTTAACGCCATAATTGTTACGTTTAATGTACTAATAAGTGGAAGTGTCTTGCTTATTTGGAGGTTATCTGTTCTTTCTCATTGTTGGGCCTTAGGTATGAATAGCATCCTTGTTCACTTATTCTGTCCATGTCTTCCCATTCTATGTAGATCAGGCTCTTATCCATTTGATCGCTTATCAGTTATAGTTGAGCATACATATCCAATCGCAGAGGTGAGCAGTGCCTTAATCCAGCTGTTTGGGTAGGCAACATAAATCTTTACCCTGTTGTTTCATGCTCACCTTATCCTATTTATCAGTTCTTATTTTTCCAAATCATCATCATCCTTGCCTTTGTCCCAATCTTGTATTTGCCAAGTGAGCTGATTTTGAGGAAAAAATTCATGCGACAGTCTGACCTGATGGTGTTTGGATTCACGAGTTTGAGTTGCATTCATGGAAATACGTTTCCAGTCATGAACTTGTTGTACAGTAAAACTTCTTATCAATCATCCTTTGCTAGAAATGTCAATTTTTCAATTTTCTCACTGTCAAACTTTAGCGCCCTTGTCATACCAAAAATGTTCATAGAATTTTGTTGAGGTAGATAGACCATATCAAGAGTTATAGACTTGATGTCTAAGGTCATTTAGCATTAAATGATTTGCCATTTTTCGATGACACTATTTTTAAATAATTTAAGTTCACTTAGCAAGTGGTAGAAAATCAACCATGCTAATGTAATGTTTCATTATTTCATTACTTTGCTCCATGTTTTCTTCTGGTTCAGTGTTGCTGTATGATAAACAAGTAATGTGGTTGATAATTCATAGACAATTAGATTAGTGACATACGAGGGCCAATGCCTGTTGAATCTATATTATCAGGCCCTTATTTTCTGTTTATACCAATTTTAAGAGGAAAGGACACTTTGTAATAAGATGCTCTTTCAGATTGTTGGCGCAGAAAACCCTGTCTTAATGTCAGCAGCCGAGCAGATCTTTAGTGCTGGTGGGAAGAGGATGAGACCAGCACTGGTGTTTCTAGTGTCCAGAGCAACATCAGAAATAGTTGGGTTGAAGTGAGTTTGATCCAATGTTCTTAAAGCGCTGTATTTTATGAAGTTAACAGATTATGAACTTTGCTCTGAACTTTGTTATTCAGGGAACTTACCATGGAGCATCGTCGATTGGCAGAGATCATTGAAATGATCCATACTGCGAGCTTGATACATGATGATGTATTGGATGAAAGTGACATGCGGCGAGGTAGGCACTATTATCTTCTTATGGATGTCACTTGTAAAATTACAGAGATGTCTCTTTGTGACAAAATATATCACCTACCTATTCTTTGGCCCCAGTTTTTAGCTACTACAGTATCTATCCATAAGTTGATCATATTCTGAATAAACTTGATAAATAAATCCCAGTGGAAAGTAATGTTACTTCCAACGGCTTGAAGTTTCATAACATTATCAGAAAACTGAATATTCCCAGTCTAACACAAAGCGACTACTGCATGTTTCCACACTTCTTATTAGTATTTCATTTCTTTGTTTTCTTTTATGCCCTCAGATCACTTCCAATGAGTGTGAACCTATTTTGCAGGGAAGGAAACTGTTCATCAAATGTTTGGTACAAGAGTGGCGGTGCTGGCTGGGGACTTCATGTTTGCACAGTCATCATGGTATCTTGCAAATCTAGAAAACCTTCAGGTCATTAAGCTCATCAGTCAGGTAAGTTGTGTCATATTCCTACCCTTGCTTCATGAGTCGCAATCTTCTTTCAATGCTTAGAGTCATTAGTGTGTTTTCTAAATAATTTAAACTCACCAGTTGAAGAACCAAAAATGAGAAAGAGGCTTTTATCTGTTAATACTTGAAACCTTTAATTTATATGTAATTTTTTAGTGCTGTGGCAGGTTATCAAAGATTTTGCAAGTGGTGAAATAAAGCAGGCATCCAGCTTGTTTGATTGTGATGTCGAACTGGAGGAATACTTGATTAAGAGCTACTACAAAACAGCCTCTTTGATTGCTGCCAGTACCAAAGGAGCTGCCATTTTTAGTGGCGTTGATAGCTATATAGCAGAGAAAATGTATGACTATGGTAAGAATCTTGGTCTGTCCTTCCAAGTTGTTGATGACATATTGGATTTCACACAGTCCGCAGAGCAGCTCGGGAAGCCTGCTGGAACTGACCTCGCCAAAGGAAACCTGACAGCCCCGGTAATTTTTGCTCTAGAGAAAGAGCCAAAACTAAGAGATATAATTGAATCAGAATTCAGTGATACTGGTTCCCTTGACGAAGCCATTAGATTGGTTAAGGCATGTGGCGGCATTGAACAAGCACAAGTGTTAGCAAAAGAGAAAGCTCATCTTGCAATCCAAAATCTCGAGTGTCTTCCTAATACTGCATTTCGATTAGCTCTGGAGGATATGGTAATGTTTAATCTTCAAAGGATTGATTAGTGGGCTAATTTTTTGGAAGGTCTTTATAGACAAGAACTCCTTAGGCAGAAGGGAAAAAAAAGGCTAAAAAGTGAAGCTTCTATCACTACAAGCATTTTCTGCACATCTTCAAAGTGCTTCTGCCAATGACAAGCTGATAGCCACTGCTTGCTAATTGGGTAAATGTGTTAATATGCTATATCTTAAGCTCATTATACTGTTGATTTAGTTATACATTCTTCACAAATTGGCACAAAATGAAAATCATACTTCACCATTGTTGTACAATAAAATTCTGGGGTCATCAATAATTTTGACCAATATATTTTCTCTTATTGCTATCTTGTTCATACATTTAACTTCAATCAGGGAAGTCGATGAATTCATGAACACAACTCAATTCAATACAATGTTGTTTGATTTGTAAAATTTTCCATTCAATCCAGTGCGGCCTAATAATGAAGAAATCTTGTTCCATCCAATCCAATTAGATTGGATGATCACTCTTATTTCTAAGGAAAAATCTGAAACATCAAAGTTTACAGGACATTTCTAGTCATAAACTTATGCGTTAGTTTTCTAGGCAAATTTAATTTCAAACTAGCTATTGGTATAAAGATATTTCTATTCTCAATGTTCGAAGATAAAATAAGATACTAATCAGCCGCGACACAAAAAGAATCGTAGAAGTTCAAGATACGTTGCTTGTGTACTTAGCTCATGTGTCATGGTAGCAAATAACGTGGTTTGACCGTCTCACTCAAGACCTTGTTCAAAGGATGATCACTCCAAGCGTCCACACCAACATCTAAAGGGCCCAAGTTTTTTCTTATTTGTATAAATGAAAAAAGAAATGAAAAAATGATTTAAAATGTAGAAAAGGCTATATCCAAATTCTCTGAATAAAGTAATAAAATACGAATCAACGGGCTGGATCATAAGTTTTAACTGTAGATGGACCTAATTCGGCCAGCTAATTTACAGTCTAAACCGACCCATTGATCGGCCCGTCAGTTGCGCCCATTGTTCGTCGGCCTCATAGCTTTAGCCTCATACACCAGCAAACTCCTTCGAGCTTTCCCAGTACAAATTCAAAATCTTCCAACCGCTTCCTCAAATTCATCGAATTATTCATAAATTTTCAACCTTTCAAGCTTCTTAGAGAGAGAGAGAGAGAGAGATGAGGCTACTGAACTACTTTGGGCAATGGAGAAGCGTAGCAAAGGAAGCAAAGGATCTCACAGTAACTGTAGCGAAGTTTATGGGTTTGCTCCACGTCACCGACGCCTACCTCTGCTCCTCCACTCTCGTTGTTACTGCAACCATACCATTTTCCCCTCATTCTCATCCTCTTTCTAAAATTTCCATTTTCAAAAGGGTCGTCGTCTTATTATCCGCTGCTTGCAGGTCTACGGTCCTAGTATGCTCCCTACCTTGAACATTTCTGGAGATGTGCTCCTGTCCGAACACGTGTCCCATCGCTTTGGGAAGGTCGGTGCCGGAGATTTGGTCCTGGTTCGGTCTCCGAATGACCCTCGAAAGATTGTGACCAAGCGTATTTTGGGCATGGAGGGTGATCAAGTCACCTTCTTTGTCGATCCCAAGCACAGTGACAGGTCTCAGACTACTGTGGTATGTGTAATTTTTGTTGTTGTTGTTGTTGTTGTTGTTGGTGGTGTGTTACTTGTGATTGCAAGTTGTTATTTTGTTGGTTAGAGTTCAATTTATTACTGCATTTTGTACTTTGGCAGTCTGGTTATGCTGTCAAGTTGTAAAACAAGAAATTTACTTGTATTTATTAAAACATTAGTAACTTATAAATAAATAGTTTTTTCTTTTTGTGTGGTTTTAATGACTTTTTTTTTTCCTTAGTTGAAGATGTCTTCTATGCTCCAGCTCAATGGAGCTCCTTTGATGTGTAGTGTGCAAAGATTTCAATGTCCTCTGTATGAATCTAGGTTGTGAAATCTCAATTGAGTGGGGAAAAGGAGGGTCAAGTGGTTGCTATTTCTAACATTTTATAGTGGCTGGGCCTTGATTTGGTGTATAATTGATGGTCTAAAAGTAATTCTTCTTAGAGTTATTAGTTTATGGAAATGCTTGGTTAGTATGCTGCTATGCAATTTACGCTGTCTAATGTTTTATCGTGTCAAGAGTAACCTGGGACTTCCTGTTTTCCTGGAGGTACATGATTTTTATGTAGTGTGTGATCCTAGTTATGTTTTAGTGTTTAGTATATTTATATTTGGGCCCTAAGTTAGCTTTCTAAATCTTTTTAACTAATATTTAGACAAAGGTGTCCACTGGATGTTAATATTGAGAATGCATTCTGATGCTAGCCAAACTTTGATATACTTTGGTGCAAACATATTTGACCAGATTAAATGCCGACTTTGATATGGGATTCCTTTTTCGAACAGTATAAAAAATACTCATTTTCAGTGTGCGTCCTCTCTCTACTGTCTTACGAATGTGATGATTTGCTGCTTAATACAGAGTATTTATTTAGTTATTTCCTTTTCCTTTTCAAAACTATCATATTATATTTCTGATTGACGTGATTGATTTATTGCTTTGTGTTTTTGGGCTTGGATGAATAGGTGCCTAAGGGGCATGTTTGGATTCAGGGGGATAACATCTATTCCTCCTTTGATTCACGAACATATGGAGCTGTACCTTATGGTCTTATTCAAGGCAAAGTGTTTTGCAGGGTAATGCTTTTTGTCTTTCTGAAATCTATCTTATTGTATTAGTATTTGTATCTTCAGTCAATTCTTTTTTGGTTGTAATTCTGTCCCTGACTGTAATTAGGATGTAGTTTATGTGATGAAAAATGTGCCCAACTTTAGTATCTTTGCCTAATTTATTCTTACCTGGAAATAAAGTCAACTAAAGCAGCAGTTATTTCAACTTGTCGAGGTTGATTGCTGAAGAAATTTATGCCCCTGATCATATTTGTATGTTGTCTTTGAACAATGTCTTTAGCTCACTATTAATTTTACGGGAGCTATCTTTCAGAAGCAGAGTAGCAACACTAAATTGATTTGGTATGTGTGTGACTAAGACAAATTGGTTTATGTCCCTTCTGTAGTTATGTGCTTGTCATGGTTTAGATTCTAGAAGGCTAATGGTTTTTTTTTTTTTTTTTTTGGTTGATTAAGAATTTCCACAACCTTTAGAAATAGGTTTTTAATTTTTTTTTTTTATTGAGTGAATCTCTACTCCATCGTTTTTTGTTATATCTGAACTTCTCATGTTAATTTCTTTTTTTCCAAAATTCTTTTTAGGCATTTTGTTGCACCTGAATATTTTTATTTCATTTTTCATGCCCTTTACCAGGTGTGGCCACCTGATGGCTTTGGATCATTGGATTGATGAGGATAAAGAAGATTATAACATTAAGGTAAGCAACTGACATTGTACTACTTGTATTGTATTTGCATGAGAAACTTTTTGTTTCTCTCCCTTTGTTTCCTTTTATGTAAAAGAAGAACATGTTAGTTTGTGTTACTGCATTTTTTGGGTGTGCTGAAGTTGACAAATTGTGATTGCTCTACAATGACAATCTGATACTGTAATATAATTATGGCTGATGATTCTGTTAGATTTATACATTCTCCTTTGTCCCAAATTCACAATTTTGTAAGATCTCTTTCAATTAAGGTTATTAAGATGCAATAGCTGATTTGGATGAACAATAAAGTCTGGTTTAGGTATTCATATAGGTTCAAACTCCTTACTGAGGTAACAAACTCTTAAAGCTCTGCTGAAATGTATCAAGTCCAAAAGGTTTAACATCATTTATCAAGTGTTCAGGTTTGATTGAAGTGAAATATGAAGGAAAAAAAAAAGAGGAGTTCTATTGTGGGACAGGGTTGGGAGTGGTGTTGATGTTGGGGGAGAAGGGAGGATGGTAATATGTTTCCACTACAGAAGCAAATTTAGTGTGTTACATTGGCGATCTTTCAAATATCTTTAGTGCCCTGCCCTGTGTACTTGACTAAGCAGGATGAGGAGTCTCAGAACTGTGTCTACACTCTTACATCTGCTCTGGTGTCTTGGTAGTTCTAAGGATTTCTTTTTTCCTTTTTGCACTCGCTGGTTACACAACTAGTAATTACTGGTCTTTCAGATTACATGCTTTTGTCGACTTAAATAAATTCTTATTGTGCTTTTTCATGACCAGGCAGCCAAGTCTTAAATCTTTACAGATTTCACCGCCAATAACGTAGTAATTAAAAATTGTTTTCCTCCAAGTCTTAAATTTTAGACTTTGCTGTACGTAGGATCTTACTGAAAAAAACAACCCAAGACTTTGCTTTACGTAGTAGGCTACTATTTCATGGATGTGGCATATGGATTGTTTTTTAATATGATGCATTCAAAAATGATGATTTTTTCCTATAGATTATATATTGTTATAACATCTCTTTCTTTGTTGACAGAAAATTCTTTCTTGGTGTATAAGATGATTGACACAAGGTCTGAGAAGCTCAAATTTGTATATATCCCAAATGGAAGTGCATGCCAGATATGGTTGTAAGTGACATGCCTAGAAGTCTCATGTATAAATAGAATGGCAGTTGCTATAGTCATTGATATTTTTTTGACAAAAAAGGATTGATTGTTTATCGTATCTAACATACGTGACAAAAGAGGCTAAAACTTGCCTATCAAAAGAAACTGAGTACTTGTACTATGCAATTTCAATTTCAATCAGAATCTGACATATAGGATATTCTATCTGTATTCAAATTTCAAGTTTCCTTTGAAAGTCCTACTTATACTATGCATAACACATATTCAGGTTCTTATTGCAGCACTAAAACACCCCCATTCCATACACATTAGTTTTTAGTCTGTTATTTATAGGGATGAACAGACAGAATTCTTACAAGTCAGAAAGTTGAATTTTGATCCTAGATTTTATGAAAAATGATTTGAGTACCATACTGAGGCTCAAGAGTGAGCATATTGAAAGGAGAATGTCTGTAGGCTGGAGAAAGCTCAAATGTAAACCTCTGTAAAATCATGGTTATAACTGTTTTCGCTTCCATGAGTGTGAAGTTCTGTCCAATGCATGTCCTGGGGCCTGTGCTAAATGAGAAGAACGGTGCTACTTCATTCTTTGATGCCTTCGAGACGCCTTCTGAGAACCTCTCCGGCTTGAATTCGTGGACATCATCGCCCCAGATTTCTTTGTCATGATGGACAAAGAGAATTGGCACTGCAAGCTGCACACCTGGTGGTAGAGAAATGTCTCCTAATTTGGTCTCCTTAGTAATCTCTCGGGTTGTGAAAATGGCTGGTGGGTACAACCTAAGGACCTCATACAGAATCATGTCCACCTACAACAGACACATTTCAATATTTGGGATTTAGCTAATCAGATCAAAATTTTAAGGGCAAAAAAAAAAAAAAAACACAAGAATTAGAGAGAATAGTACTGACAACTTTTAAGCGGTTTAAGCCAGCATAGTCTGGTTTGTTGTTCTTAAAAATTTGCACAACCTCTTCTCTTGCACGCCTTTGCCAGTCTTGATGCTTGCCCAACAGAACCAGTGTCCAGTTAATCAAATCTTTGGTTGTGTGTTCTCCAGCTAAGTAGAACACTTTGCATTCTTCAATCACTTCTTCGATGCTCATTCCAACGTCCTTGTCATCTTCATGCTCTTGAATTTCACTGAAATTGGATTTCAAAAGTATGCCCAACAAATCATCTTCTGTGGCTTCTCCTGCCCTCATTGCCTTCTCTCTTTTCTTGATAATTCCCCTCAGACAAATAGCCATTTCATTGGAGATCTGTTTCATGCTCCTGTTCATTTTAGTTGGCAGAAACCTGCATGCACATTGATATGTAGTTGCAGCTCTTAATAAATCATATCGTTTTCCTAATCGAGGTTTGGGAAAACCCTATATATATATATATATATATATAGTTATTCTCTCATCCGGATGTCAGCACGTTATTATAGTGCGGATGCCATTGTAAACAGAGAGAAAAAGAGGGAGTGTAGTAGAAAATATATGGTGTCTGCACGATAATAACATCTGGACATCCCTATAGGAGAATTTATGTAGGGTTTAGGGATCCATAACAAAATATGCAGAACATTTAAGGTTTTCCTTGTGAGTAGGGCATTAGAAGTTTGATTTCACCTCAACAGTGGTATGTGGACCGAGTTCAGAACTTCGCTTGTCAGAGCACCTTGTTCCTTTTGGAGCTTGAAGAACCTTTCTCCTTCTTCAAAGTTACTACCAAATGCAGCCCGGGAAATCGCATCGCCGGAAAAAGCGCAAAGATAAGGCCACACATCCAACTCACACGTCTCCGTTGATGAGAAACGCATCTCCCATTTGCTCAACATGTTTTCACTAGCGGCATGAAATGCAGGTAACATGTCCTGTAACAATGTGGGAAAAGAGAGAAAAGGAAGTAGGTTTAGAACCGGAAAAGCATGAAGAATTCCTTCTCTGGAAGTTTTGTTTTTAAGAAAAGTCTGGAAAATTGAATCATGTGGCTTTTTGAATTAACCAAAATCACTCTCACGCCAAGTACAGAGTAAGGGCTCGTTTGTAGCTGTTTATGTAGGGATTACTTCTACGTAGAAGTAGGGGTGGGCATCGGGACCGGAAAACCGGAACACCGAACCGAACCGGTGAAAAAAAACCGGAAAAAAACGGGTTGACCAAAAAAGTCAACAAACCGGACCGGAATCGGACCGAACAGATTCCAACCGGTTCTGGTTCCGGTTTTACATCTTTCTGCACCGGACCGGACCGAACCGGACCGAACTGGACCGGTCATATATTTTATATTTTATATTTTTACAAATTTTTAAAATCTAATGCCATATTTTAACTTTTATAATCACTAATTTTCCAAGTTCAACTTCAAAAAATTTCTAAATGTATGAATTGGATTATTTGTTCATTTTTAAGCTAAAAAAATAAGTTATTTATTATAATTTTTTTATAAAAAAAATAAAAAAATAATTTTTTTTTCAAAAAAAATTAAATTAATAATAAATTAATAATCCGGTTCAAAACCGGAACCGGTCAGAATCGAACCGGCTGGTTTTTGAAATTTTTTTGCCTAAACCGAACCGAACCGGACCGGTTAAATAATACCGGTTTCGGTTCCGGTTTGAGGTGTGAACCGGACCGAACCGGACCGCGCCCACCCTACGTAGAAGTGGTTTTATTAGATGCACATTAAAAACTTTTATCAGAATTTCAAGTGCTAAAATTTAAAGGGCTTCTTAGAAAAGTACTTGGACATCTCCAGAAAGCACTTTTATGGTCTGTTTTTTCTCTTTCAAGTGTCATATAAGTCTCAAACAGAACTTGTCATATACGGCGATGGAAATTTTGACCTATGAAAGAAATGAGTACCTTCATCTTGTCTATGTGGAAAGCTGGGTTGATGATCCTTCTATGCTTGACCCATTTGTCACCCTCGTAGCTGAGCAGGCCAGTCAGAAGGAATGAGAGGAGTGGGTTTGAATGTGGCTTCTCAAACACCCTATACTTGGTTAAAGTTTCTCTCATTAATTCCGCGTCAAAGATGACCACACTAGGAACTGGGCCTAGCCAAATGAAAGACATTTTCCCTGCAATTTTTGGGACCCAAGAATTTGATCAGAACAACGAGAGCTTGATTTTTTTCCAGGAACAAAGATGTTTCTGGTTTGAATACGCATGTTGGGTGTACTTAATGAATTTGTGGGTGCTCTGGGCTAAGCCTAACAAGAAAGACTTTCTCCCTGCAATTTTATGGTCCAAGTAAAATCATCTGTCGTCTAACTATTAGATTTCAAAGTCAAAAAAGTGGGAGCTGCTACAATAAGGGGAATTGGGTGAGGGGTTTAAGTGAGGATCCAATCCAATCATGTGTAGGTTGAAAATGTTGAAGTTTAATGGTTGGATTGAACCCCTTAAGTCCCTCAACCATACCCCCTCATTGTAGTCTTTCTACAAAAAAGTCCTCTGCAGACATGGCCTTAGCCAAATTGGCTAAAGCAGATGTGCTCTTCACTTTGCACCTGAGTTCGAATTTCTCTTCCCCTAATTTAGATTAAATTAAAGTAGAATATCGCTTGTACAAAATCAAAAGTCAAAAAAGTCCCCATCCATAAAAAGGGAGACATTTGTTGCAGATTGATCATATATAGCAAACGATTGATAAGTGTTCTCCATCAACAGGATCCATAAAATTACCAACAGCATCCAAGAAATCAGATAATTACAGAGAAGGCAATAAAAACATGCATTAGGAGAGAAAAGAAAATGAAAAAAAAGTACCATATTTGTTGAAGGTTTCTTGGAGCAAAGGGAGCACATAGGGCACAATGTCATGAGAGAACTCCATGGGTTTTGAGAGTGCCTCTTTGGTCATCCTGGAGTTTTCAGTCAAGTCCCCAATCAAGAGCCTGTAGGAATTACCAGAAAGACCTTGCTGCCTCAGGTAATTTCTAGCTTCTTTGGCTTCAACCAAACCCAGTTGACTACTTTCCACCCCAATGTAATTAAACCCACACAAAGAATGGCCAGAACCATGGAGCTCACTGAGATTTCCATTTTTTTTTGTGTGAGAAAAAGAGTATGCAGTCTAAAGACCCTTAAAAAGAAAATGGATGGAATCATGCCTGCCAGTGCCACATCACTATCATATATATTAATTTATTACATGAACAAAATAAATAAAGACTCGAGCTCCCCATTGTGATTAGAATATGAATATGAATATGGTCACTTATCATCCATTCAAAACCTGACAAGAAATATAAAATTTTTTTATAGAACAATGTTGGAATCTTAATATTATTTATCCTGATAATCTTTAGATTGGAGACAACAAATATTTATATAAGACTCGATATTTTTGCTCTGGTGAATATAAATGTATATTGATAGCTACTCCTACTCGCAGCATAGTATTCTTGTTTTAGGTTTAAGTCAAGAAGGGAGAAGAGAGAAACTCTCGCACACGCGTACGGACTTGAACCTAAGACCACTTTTGAGCATACCAAAAAATCTAAGACCAATCCGATTAACATTCGCATTTCACATACTGTTGATATTTCCTTTTGTTAATAATTTATTCGTAATTCATTTTGCAAATTTATTAACTTGTTTGCTGTCCTCATTCTAATGCTGAGATGGCTTTGGTGTGTGGATCATTTGTATAGATGACTTGGATTTGTTGATCACTTGCAAGAGTAGATTGACTGATGGAATGGAAATATATAGGATTTAAAAAATTACAATAAAATATCAATATTGCATAAAAATTAGAGTCAAACAACTAGAACTACGGCTATCTTTATTTGATTCCTTAGTTTTTCCTATCAGTCAGACAAGTCAACGTTTATGTAAAATGATACGAGCACCAAATTGAGGTTGAAGGGTTATACTTGCAGAAGGAGCATGAGCGTAGGATGGAGAAAGCTCAAAGGCAAAGTGTTGTAAAATCAAGGCCAAGGCCAATTTAGCTTCCACCATAGCAAAGTTTTGTCCAATGCAAATCCTTGGACCCCCTCCGAAAGGGAAGTAGGCAAATTTGTTCTTTGTTGCCTTTGAAACTCCTGATGAAAACCTCTCTGGCTTGAACTCGTTTGCATCCTCACCCCAGAATTCTTTGTCATGGTGAACAAGTAGTGTGTTTAAGGAGACTTCCACTCCAGCTGGTAATGACAACTTTCCAAGCTGTGTGTTCTTGTGAATGGCTCGAGCAAGCACAACAACTGCTGGGTATAATCGAAGAACTTCAAGTAAAATCATGGTTACCTGGGGGCATTATACAGTCATATTTTATATCAAGTGATATGAAGGCATCCAAAATTGTACAGGCTAGCTAGGTCTAAAAAAGCTAATGAAAAGGTTAATTTTCTCTTCTCTCACCAAAAGTAGAGAGAACAAGAAAAGAAAAATACTATTAGGAGCCCCAAATGTGTTCACCAAATTTTATTCACTAGATAACGTGACAGTAGTTGAATCAAAAATTTTCGCTTATTCAGGCCCTAAAAATGATAGTACAATTGTTAGGGGAATGAGGTACCACGTGGAAAGCTTATTAACTATTACGAAAATGTTTTTATTCCTATTTTTTATATGAGAAACATAAAAATATATTTGATTACTTTTCTTTGTTTGTTTTTTGTTATGCAAGGAAATCTTTCAAAGTAAAAGTGTGAAGTGATATATATATTGTAAATACTTACAACTTTGAGGTGACTTAGCCCATCAAAGTCTGGTTTATTGCTTCCAAACACTTGCAAAACCTCATCTCTTGCACGAGATTGCCAATCCTGATTTTGACTGAGCAAAACCAGTGTCCAAACAAGCAACACTGAAGTGGTCTCTTGACCCGCAAAGTAAAACAGCTTGCACTCTTCAATCACATCCTCAATGCTCATCCCAACGTTCTTGGTGTTCCCATTTTCTCGAATTTCCTTCAAGTTGGAATCCATAAGTATCCCCAATAGGTCATCTTTAGTCGCTTCACCCACCCTAATTGCCTCTTCTCTTTTATTTATAATGCCCATCAGTGAACCTTTTATTTCCTTGTCAATCTCTTTCATCCTCTTGTTCATCCTAGTAGGTAGAAACCTGCACCAAACGAACAACTTCCTCAATGGTAAAAATAATTGATCTAACTATAGTTACTGTCTAATCGCAAACGGGTTTTTTTATATTGTTTATTTATTTACCTCCATCCTGGAATGTAAACACTTTGTATAGCTTTTATTGTAAGTTGTGCTTGGTCTTTCAAGAGTTGAAATATTTTCCTTCCTTCTTCATAGCTACTCCCAAATGCTGTTCGAGAAATCACATCAGCTGTCAAATTTTGAAGATAATGCCAAACATCTAACTCGCATGAACCCTCTTTAGACGCCAAGCTCTCCCATTCTTCAATCAACTCACTACAACTTTGGTGAAATGCTGGTAACATACGCTGTAGAAAACAAAGGAAAATGCCGGTAACATACGCAGTACAATACGAGTATTTGGAAATTACTCAGTAAATTAACTGTTAAATCTCCAGATATTTGAATGAATATTGACAATAGTATCTATGTAGTACCTTTAGCTTCTCTGAATGGAATGCCGGGTTGATGATTTTACGGTGTTTTGCCCATTTCTCGCCCTCATAGTTTGCAAGACCTGTTGCTAGCAACTTCACCAGTGGATTTTTTACTGGCTTCTGAAAATCTTCATATTTTGCAAATATATCTTTCACATCCTCTGGATTACTGATGTTCACTCTTGGTGTGGGGCCAATCCAAATAAAAGAATTCTTACCTGCATTATTTTTTGTTTTATCACAATAAAACTTATAAGAAATTATTTACACATATTGGCAAATATATCAAGTTAATTATTTACAGGTACCGTATATATCCATTACCAAGATAAACCATAAAGATAAATAAATAAATCCTACATTTATCAAGAATCAGAGGTTTTCGACGGTTTCTAAAGGTTACTGAACGAAAGGATACCGATGTGATTGTTGATCTAGAAAGCTAGATTGTAAATTACATCCACACATTTAAATAAAAATTAACAGTTTCAATTAATTATCCAACAATATATATGAGATAACACATTAGAATTTTTTGGAAGGATAACTATAGTCGTACATATGAAGGTAGTAAATAGGGATAATAATGGGTCAAATCGAGAGTGGGTATACCATTTCCATCCTCATTTCCGTTAAGGATTTTTCTTCCATCCCTACCTTTGTTGGGAAATGAATTCTTGACTCACCCCATAACGGAAAAAAAAAATAAAAAAACCAATAAAAAATACTTTGTTGAATGAGAAAAAGGCACTATGAGCACAATATATCTGTCAATTCAATTTTTATTAACTAAAATCTAAGACCGTTTAACAAATAATTAATACATGTCCAAGACATCATCATTATAGAGGTAGAACACCATACCCGAAAAATTCCTCATACTCGTCACCATACCTGTTTTTCATCCTTCATACCTGACCCATAAGATCGAAGCCCTGCAAAGACCCTTACCAATTGGGATCCCTAGTAGTAAATTGAAATGTCAAAAGATGTAGTTGGCATACCATAAGTGTTCATGGATTGATGAACAAAGGGGAGGACACGTGGCGCTAAATCATGGGAGAGGTCCATGGGTTTAGATTTTGCTTCTTTCAGCATCATGGAGCTTTCCTTCGTGTCTCCTATCAAAAGCCTGTACGAGTTGCCCGCCAAACCTTGCTGCCTTAGACATCTTTCTAGCTTCTTTGGCCTCAGCCACACCCAGTTCAGCACCCTCCATGCCGATGTAATTATTACGCTCACCCAAACAACACGTAGTGCAACACTGGCCGCAACTGAGACTTCCATTTTTGTGTGTGTGTGTGTATGTGTGTGTGTGTGTGAGAGAGAGAAGAGAGAAGAATTGTTTGGAAAGGAGCTAGGAAATGGGTTAAATGTGTGAAACTGGAGGAACGCCTTGTCCCAAGTCCATTCATTTCCTTCCACAATTTTAGCCTGTGATTTTTTGGCTAAAAACAAAGGATCTTTGTCCTTCTCAATCAAAACCAGTCACTGCTTTCTGCCGCCAGTTGTTTGTGGCTAAGTGAGGACTTGTGTGTGTACGTTCGAGGTGATACTCAATAATTCTGTAGCAAACGTATTATACAGAAGTGAGTTCAGCTCTGACGCATGAAATGCATGTATTGTGGTCTTTGCGGTGCCATACACACACATATATATATTTTATATGATTTTCAACTTTGAGTGAGTGGTTCGTGTGACTTCTTTTCACTAGAAAAGAATGTGACATAAGAGGTGACGTTTTTATGCAGGCGTACATGAGGAAAAGTTGCACGTGAAGGTGGAAGAAAAACTTTCTTGTAATGGGAATAATACAGTGTTAAGTGAAAAAGTTAGAGTATTGCTAAATGAACTTTAATATGCAAAAATTATGTGTATAATACGTGAATTTTGTAGGTGTTATTGAAAATTTTGTAAAAACCAAGTGTATTAAACATGAAAAATACAACGAGTATTAAACGTTAAAGTGCGAAATTCTTTATATGGGTAATAACTCTAGAAAAGTAAAAACTCAAAATGGGATAATAGAGCAATAACGCTACGGACACCAACTTGTTTACCAACTTTTGAATACCAACACATGTGGCACATGACATGGCAACCTATGTCATCTGCCACCTTATTTATTTTAATTACATAATTTGTAATATAAATAAAAGAATTTCACACCGAAAAAAGAAAAAAGAAAAAAGAAAAAGAAAAAAAATTCTTTTATTTATATAATAAATTATGTAATTAAAATAAATGAGGTGGCAAATGACATAGGTTGCCATGTCATGTGCCACATGTGTTAGTATCCAAAAGTTGGTAAACAAGTTGGTGCCCGTAGCGTTACTTTAATAGAGACTCAGGTAATAGCCTAATAGTAATGGATAATGTTCTAAACTATTGATAAACAAAAATCGGAGAAAAACTATTTTTAAAAAATTCATAATATCTATGTACAGATTATAGCCGTGCGGCTATACTATTTATTAAAAAAAAAAATTAAAACAAAACGACCCCAAGAAAGCTGCGAGGCTATACACTTCTCTTTTTTTAAAAAAAAATCCCGAGTTTAGCCACGTGGCTATACTATATATCTATATATAGAAAGCAAAATTCAGAGAATAGTGAAATATACAAAATACCAGAAAATGCCCTTGATTAATACAAACATTAATTGAAATTATTAATTAAATAAGGATAATATGGTAAATTCTCACTTTTTTATATTTAAAAATATATATAATTAAAAGAAAACTCAGATAATGGATCCTATTTTTATGGAACACAACTACCCATATCTTTTTTAATTCTAAAATAAATTAAAAAATTAAAAAACCTCTCGCAAGCGCAGAAGATAATTAAAGGACTATAGCAGCTCGTCTATATTATTTATTAAAGACAATTTTTTTATTAAAAAAAAACCAATACAGCCGGCCTGCTATGCTATTTTTAAAAAAAAATTAGCACAAAAATCGAGTATAGCCGCGCGGCTATACTATTTACAAAACAAAAGACAAAAACAAAAAGCAGCCGCGCAGCCCTAGGTGCCCATGTGTAAAATAGTATAGCCGTGCGGCTATACTGTTTAAAAAAAATTTTAAAAACTGAGTATAGCTGTTCGGCGACACTATTTTTTACATAAAAACATGGAATATAGCCGTGCGGCTATATTATTATTATTTTTTAGAAAAAAGAGGACCCTCTAGTGATTAGGCGTCACGTGTCTAAAAAGTATCGCTGTATGGCTATACTATTTTTTTATAGTAACGGCTATACTGTTTAAATACATTATATTTAAAAGGTATAGCCCACGGCTATACTATTTAATAATTTATTTATTTATTTTTAAAAGAACCCTCCTAGTTGCATTAATTTGTACTTTATAGATATTAATTTGCTAGTTTCAACATATCCAAAATAGATATTAATCGGCTACTATATAATATTTTAATATAATATTTATAACATGTATTATTCTTATTCAATAATATGTGAAATTTATTTGTATAATATGTGAATATATATATATATATATATATATACATATATATATATATAAGAGTATAGGCGCTCGTCTATACTAGTTATTAAAAAAATTAAAATAAAAAATTAAAATAAAAAAAGGACCTGCCTAGCACTAGCTTCCACATGTCAAAAACAACATAGCCGCGTTGCTATACTATTTTTTTAAAATAAAAAACTGTAATATAGCCAGGCGTCTATACCTTTAAGTATATGACATTTAAAAGGAGTATAGAAAATTTATAAATTTAATAAAAAATAAATAAAAAGGATTCTTCTATAGTTGCATTAGTTTATACTTTGTAGATATTAATTTGCTAGTTTCGATATATATATATTTTATAGATTTAAATTTTTTAAAATATATTATTTATTTGATTACTAATTTACTCTAATATAAAATTACCAAAAAGGATATATTGAATTGTAAAACAAATATAATTTTAATATAGGGTTATTTACTCAAATGGTTCTCAAACTTATACCCGAGTTTCATATTGGTCCCTCAACTAAATTATTCGTTCAAATTGTACACCAACTCTTTATTGTTCGGCGAATTAATCCTATCGTTACATACTAATCTAGAAAGACGCCTCTAATTCCAAAGCTCTGCCTCCTGCTAAGCAGAGAGGCCGATCATACTAATCTGGCTGGTTGCTTAATTAGGGGAAAAAAAGGAAGGTAGTGTTGTATTAGTCCTTTGTTAGTCTGTGTTGGTAAATTTGTTCAGTTGAGGATTGATTGTGTTTGGGATCCTAGCTAAATTTTGTTCCTGCTGGTCTGCTGAAGGATATTTATCTTTGTTTACCATGTTTTTTCTTATTCCTTGTTATATTTGTCTTTGTTATATATAGAGAATATTTATCATATTTCATCAATATCAAGTCAATGATCTTCAAGTGGTAGATGAAGAAAGCTCTGAAGTGAATCAAGAACACATCCATTTGCATGAGGACAATGCTAATGAAATGAGTGATGCTAGAGATCACATTGCCGGAGCAATGCGGATGGATTATATTCAGAATCATTAGTCTTATAATTTATTTAGTCTAGAATGTTTTAATTAAAAATGTATTATTTATGACTTGAAGACCAATTGAGCTTGTCGATCATACATGTATGGTATTAAAATATGAATGTTAAAATAGTATGTTTAATATACTTTTGATAATTTTTATCAAAATATCTTAATTATAAAAAATGAAGAAAAAAATTGTTCTAAAGAATTCAACCAAACAAATTTTTAAATCTTAAAAAATGGATTTGAGAACTCCTTGTTTTTAAGAAAAATAGCAATTTTTGAGTTCCATACTTGAATAGGATATCAAACTGGCCCTAAGCAGCTTCACATTCACTTATTCAAGTTTTTTTGTATTTTTTTTAAAATTGTATAAAAGAAATACAATTTGTAAAGAAATTTATGAGAAAATATAAATAGTACCACAATATACATGGTTCAATCTTATTTGATGTGGCTTTATCAATAACGTTAACTCAGCACTAATCAACGTTTATGTAAAATAATATGAGCACCATATTGAGGTTGAAGGCTTATAATTAAGGATGGGGCATGAGCATATGATGGAGAGAGCTCGAAGGTAAAGCGTTGTAAAAGCAATGAAAAGGCTAATTTAGCTTCCAACATAGCAAAGTTTTGTCCAATGCAGATCCTTGGACCCCCTCCGAAAGGGAAGTATGCAAATTGGTTCTTTGATGCCTTTGAAACTCCTTCCGAAAACCTCTCTGGGTTGAACTCAATTGCATCCTCACCCCACAATTCTTTGTCATGGTGAAGAAGCAGTATGGGCAAGGAGACTTCCACTCCAGCAGGCAGTGATAATTTTCCAAGCTGTGTTTTTTTGTGAGTTGTTCGAGGAAGCGCAACAACTGACGGGTATAATCGAAGAACTTCAAGTAAAATCATGGTTACCTGAGGGCATTTTAGAGTCATATAGTTTATATCATGAAAATCTCATTACCCCAATGAAATTCATCTACAACATCAAAGCACATACCAACAAAATGAGATTAAAGACATCCAAACCTTTAGAGGCTAGGTTTATAAAAATAATCCTCTTCACTCACCAAGTAAAGCTATATATTAAGAGCACTATATCTGTTCACCAAATTTTATTCACCAAATAACGTGATGGTATAATTGAATTAAAATTTGAAGTTATCGGTATTCAAGAGATTTCAGGTCCTTCCTTCCACATCTACATGTACTAAGTGAGTATATGGCATCGATCACAGCTCAAGCAATTCCACTATTACGAAAATGTTTTGTTATTGTCCTTTTAAATTGGACTCATAAAATGTTTGATTCATTTGCTTTGTTTGTTTGTTAAGATGCAAGAAATTTTTCAACATAAAACTGTGAAAGGATATATAATGTGAATACTTACAACTTTGAGGTGACTTAGCCCATCGAAGTCTGGTTTATTGCTTCCAAACACTTGCAAAACCTCATCTCTTGCACGAGCTTGCCAATTCTGATTTTGACTGAGTAAAACTAGTGTCCAAAGAAGCAACACTGAAGTGGTCTCTTGCCCCGCAAAGTAAAACAGCTTGCACTCTTCAATCACATCCTCAATGCTCATCCCAACGTTCTTGGTGTTCCCATTTTCTCGAATTTCCTTCAAGTTAGACTCCATTAGTATACCCAATAAGTCATCTTTTGCAGCTTCACCCATCCTAATTCCCTCTTCTCTTGTACTAATAATATCCCTCAGTGAACCTTTTATTTCCTTGTCAATCGCCTTCATCCTCTTGTTACTCCTAGTTGGTAGAAACCTGCACCAAGACAACTTCATCAATGGTTAAAAAATCTATAGTTTGTGGCTAGCCCTAAAATGGTTTTACCTCCATCCTGGAATGTAAAAACTTCGTAAAGCTCTTATTGTAAGTTTTGCTTGCTCTTTCAAGAGTTGAAATATTTTCCTTCCTTCTTGATAGCTACTCCCAAATGATGCTCGAGAAATCACATCAGCTGCCAAACTTTCGAGGTAAGGCCAAACATCTAACTCGCATGAACCCTCCTTAGACACCAACCTCTCCCATTCTTCAATCATCTCACTACAACTTTGGTGAAATGCCGGTAACATACGCTATAGGAAACAAAGGAAAACACAAACAAACAAGAACTCAGAGTTTGTTAACTTTAATTACATAGCAAATATAGCACACATCTAATTACCTAGATAAATAATCATCACATGTGTGTAGAACCTTTTTTAATGCATCGGTTGAAAAGACATTTTACGTTACAAAAAAATAATTTTTTTTAGTACAAGCGATAGTCTAAACTACATGAGAATAAGAGGAGTTTCTCACACACACACACAACTAAGATGTCATAGAAGTTCGAACTTAAGACCTCTTATCGTAAATCAAGGTCTTTTTCTACTAGACTAGGATAACCTTTAGCTTCTCTAAATGGAATGCCGGGTTGATGATTTTACGGTGTTTTGCCCATTTCTCGCCCTCATAGTTTGGCAGACCTGTTGCCAGCAACTTGACAAGTGGATTTATTACTGGCTTCTGAAAATCTTCGTAGTTTGTAAATACATCTTTCACATCCGCTGGATTACTGATGTTCACTCTTGGTGTGGGCCCAATCCAAATAAAAAAATTCTTACCTGCATTTTTGTTTTCACAAAAATGTTATAACTTATAAGAAACTATTTACACATGTATTTCCGAAAAGAATAAAATAAGTTATTTACATTGATCACGAATCATCCAGAGATTTTAGAATTACTGATGAACAACCAGAGGTCATTTATTATAGACCCATCTCATACTAAAAATGTTGAAGAGATTATTGTATTTAATTTTTATAGCTTTTTTCCCCTTCAAGAGATTATTATCATGTGACCCGTCTCATACAAATTACTGCCCTTTGTTAGGTAGATTATCTCGGCACTCAAACCAATTTAATAGGTAGTGAATATAAACCCCACAAATGACCTAGAAAAATTCTTGTCCCCATAAACAACTATCTATAAAAAGAACCATTCGACCAAAAACAACTCTATAAAAAGAAGCAAGACGAACAAGAGAAGAAGTAGAGAAGAAGAAGACAAACGAAAAGAAAAATACTAGACTTACCATATTTTTATATTATATTGTGTATCACCTCTCTAACAGAGGTGAACTTCATCCCTATTAAAGAGGTTGTCGGTGGTACACAATGTAGTATAAAAATATGGTAAGCCTAGCACTACCCAAACGAAAAAGGAAGAGAAAAAAAAGAGACTAAGAAAATTGATAGGGACGTCGATGTGAAGAAAACTTACCTATTTGGCAGACCTATATTGATGTTCATAATCAATTGAAAAGGAAATAAGAAATACACCGAAGCAACCAAATATCAAAATAAAAAAAGTGTAAAACAAAATGTAATAACTAACATTAATAAAATTAAAATAAATAATAAAAAAGCTTCAAGAATGTAAAACAGACACACAAAAATTGATTATTTCATAACAATGGTCCTACATGTGAAGGTGGTAAACAAAATGTCAAAAGATACTTGGCATACCATAAGTGGTCACAGATTGATGAAGAAAAGGAAGGACACGTGGCGTTATATCATGGGAGAGGTTCATCGGTTTAGATTTTGCTTCTTTCACCATCATGGAGCTGTCCTTCGTGTCTCCTACCAAAAGCCTGTACGAGTTGCCCCCCAAACCTTGCTGCCTTAGACATCTTTCTAGCTTCTTCGGCCTCAGCCACACCCAATTCAGCACCCTCCATGCCCATGTAATTACTATACTCATCCAAAAAACACGTAGTGCAACACTGGCCACAACTGATACTTCCATTTGTGTGTGTGTGTGAGAGAGAGAGAGAGAGAGAGAGAGAGAGAGAGAGAGAGAGAGTAGTGCAACGACACTTTTGAGCAAGACGAAAAGATACACGTTGAAATCAATTTCCAAGCTCTGTTTGATTCTAAGAATATATAGAACAAGAAGAGTGTAGATTTTCAAGCCTTGTTGATTCTAAGAATACCCAAAACAAGGAGATAGTGTAGTTATCAACTTTAGAGAAAAACTCAATTTTATTTAATAATTCAAGTCATGCATTACACCATCAACTCAAACAAATCTCTCAACCATCAGAGTCGGTATACTATGCTCTTTAGCCATTTTGGCTAAAATAAGGGCAAAATACAGATCCAGCTAACTTGCTATAATATCTTTCTAGCTTTTTTGTTTAAAATTTAGAGACTCTCTTGAAGATGCTCGTAATCATAAAATCTAAATACTCCCAAATGCATGAACAAGCATTTATTCCAAATGCATGAATGAAAAAATAAATCATGAACCTAGTTAATCCCAAATGGATGAATAAAGCATTTATTCCAAATGCATGAACTTCTTCATGTATATAATCCAAAGTTCTTATGATATAGAACCTTACAACTACTATATCCTAGTTATATACCCACATACTTTTTCTTTACTGAAAACCCAAATTTAAAATAGGTTGCCATGTGAGATAGATTTGTCCTAATATTATTAATTAAATTACATTATATGCCACCTCACTTCATATTTAATTTATAATTTATTTCAAGCATGTCATTAACTACCTTAATTATAATTAATACTCCCTATTAATAGCATATCAATCACTCCATTTATTTTGGTTGGTGATGGGCATATTTTATATTATATATTTAACCTCATTCTTAGTATATTTTGGTTAATATTTTGGAAGAATTTTGATACTTTGAATTATATTTCCAATATAGGACTTTCGACTCTCTTTGGAGCAAAACATAATCAAATGGAGGAATTTTGGAGTAATTCCAGTTGGAGGACGTTCTTGAGTCACTTAGCTTGATCGTATCAAAATTTCAGAGTTTTCTTCCAAGCGGTTATTTTCTGGCAAATGGAGTGACGTGTTGGGCTTTTATTGCGTTTTTGGAGCACAAGATGACCTCGGATGGGTTCGTGGCCTTCTAGAGAAGTGTTCAGAACATTTTTATCTTTAAAACAAGCTATCTTGGGCCAGATTTGGAGGAGATTTGTGGCAAAAACGTGGCTGGGCAGATTTTGGGCAGATTCTCCTATTCCAATTTGGACTTTATTTCCTAGTTTTATTTTATTTTAATTAGTTTCCTTGTGGGGATGGAAAAGCTGTACATTGGCAGCTAGGTTTTAAGGGGTATTTAAGCTCTTTCTCACAAGGAATTAGGACTTCTTTTTCACTTTTGAACTTTGCATTGTGGAGAGCAATTGCTAGGGTTTTGGGTTTTCACAACTTTCAGGTGTTTTCGTTCTTTTCTTCTTAATGATATTTTCTTGGATTTCAATTATGAGTATGCGTAACTAAATTTCTTTTGCTAGGGTGAAGCCTTGAACCTTAGCATGAATATGTGATTTTTATTTAATTGCTTATGATGAGTGCATGCCTACTTGAATTGTTAATCACTGTTTTAAACTATCTAATTGCCTTAATGCCTGATCACCATTAGGATCTTTAGAAAAGTAATTGGATGCAATTTTGGTCGGAAGGTTCCCTGAAATTGATGCTAGCTTCTCGTGATTAATAATTGTAATTTCACTTAAGATGAACACCACGTCTTAAGGGTTGCATGGTTTTTCAAAGGGTTTTCATAAAACTTAATGAGTCTTTCATGTTCAGATTTGATCCGAACGTCCGGACGGGTTGCATGTTGGATATACGTTCTGTGTTGGAGGTTCCAAGTAGAATATACATTAGGAAAACCTAACCTTCAAAGTGGCATGTGCAAATCATAAGTAATTGGTAAAAGTTCATAGGATTGCTAGGTGATGGTGAAACCCTAGTGCTTTTATAAATTGATATTCAAAAAAATCTTTCCTTCAATCATATTTGTTCTTATTTAATATTTGTTTTTAGAATCAACCAAATTCATAATCATCTTTCTTGACCTTTTATTTTAAGTAGTCATTTGGAATTTGTTTTTACTTAAATTGCTAATTAGTCCTTGAGGAAAACGACCTTGCATGAGCATCTATACTACAATAGCCTTGTATTCTTGCAAGTCTTTTATGTGATTTTAACCCTGTTTGCACAGGTACTAAAAATCCTATCAGTTGGCATCCCTTTACACATTGCCAATCCCTATAATAAACAAACAAAAAATCCCTAAATTACATATCCAATAAATAATGTACCTATAAAAAAAAATTACCCAAAACAAGGAGATAATGTAGTTATCAACTTTAAAGAAAAACTCAATTTGATTTAATAATTCAAGACATGCATTACACCATCAACTAAAACAATTGAACCAAATCTTCCTATTTGTAAGAGTATCTCTATCAGAGTCGGTATACTATGCTCTTTAGCTATTTTGGCTAAAATAAGGGCAAAATGCAACTCCAGCTGACTTGCTATCTGGCTCTCCATTTTGGAGAACTCCCTATTTGAATTTGGTGGCTCTCTACATTTAGAGAGAAGAAGATAGAAATGAGTGACTAGCTATTTCCTTGTAAATGGCAAAAAATCCAAATTCAAAAGAAATTTCTTTTTAGGTAGTTTGCTATAATATCTTTCTAGTTATTTAAGCTAAAATTTGGAGACTCTTTTGATTAGCATCCCTCTACACATCGCCAATCCCTAAAATAAACAAACAAAAAAGCCCTAAATTACATATCCAATAAATAATGTACCTATTAAAAAAATAAAAAAAATGTATATAATATAGGTCTTTTATTATTATTATTTTTTAAAGGATTTGTTACTTTGCAATTGAAATTTCTATAAATGTTTTTATAAATTAAAAATAAGTACATTATTTACAAAAGAGAGTAATGTTTTTTTTTTTTTTTTTTTGGGGTTAGAAAATAGGTACGGTGTGTAATTGAAATTTCTGCACATTTTTCATAAATTAAAATTAGGTATATTTTTTATTTTAAAAATAGGTACGTTATTTATAGGTATACAAAATATGTATATTTACAAAAGATATGTAAAAAAATAGGTATATTATTCATTAAAAAATTGATACAAATAAAAGACAGATGAAGCAAGAAGGCTTCTTGAGGCAACAAGAGAGATAGTGAACCTGATGCATAAAGATAATCAAGGAATGGGTCGCCGCAAGCCGCCCATAAACAATCATGAGCTAGAGCATTGAGATTGAGTCTGTCTAATACTGGTTTAGCTACATATCTAGGCTCACAATTTTGCCCCCTTCCCCACTAGAAATATTTAGTGATCAGTCCCTTATAGCTAGCCTATACAGAATATGGTGTGTGCTTGTTTAATTTATTTGTTACATTATTTTATGTTGAAACGTGATAGGTATATTAATGTTTCTTCTTAAATTCATTAGGCTAAATGTGACTTTTTTAGATACTGAATATTAAATTTTTTTTTTTTTTTAAAAGAGAAAAAAGCTTACCCTAAAAATTCCTAAATTTAAGCCAATTTAAAGAACCATTTTCCTATTTAAACAATACACCATTTGAATATTAATGACATTGAATTGCAACAAATATGTTCAAAGTATATTTAGCACAATATCAATGGAGAAAACAACAACTGCAAATAAGGAGGGCTATTTTGGGAATCAGAAAATTACTGTAAAATCAAATCTTGAGCTTGATAAGGTAGATCCTAATTAAGAGTTTTTACTTATAAAAAATGAATTTTATTAATAAGAACAAAAATTATACAAAGGGTAAGTAATTATAACAAATTAAAACTAACAGTCCCGATCTCTTGGACCACAGGAGTCCAAGAGATTGTGGTCATCCACCGTTGAATATTAATCCAATGGTTCAAAAAAGTTTTTAAAAAGGAGTGCAAGAGTGAGTGAACCGTTGAATTTACATTCAACGGTGAGTGACCATAAATCTCTTAGACTCCTGTAGTCTAAGAAATGAAGACCGTTAAAACTAAATCATTCACTTCCTAGAATAATTGGAGCTCTTAGTATGTCCTTGTCGAAAAGTTTCGAAAAGGATAACTCACGTGCCCAACTTTACCCTTTCAGTTTTTTTTCACTTTGTGGCGGTCCAATAACCTCTCACCATATCACTATATGTTGTTGAGATGGCACAACACATGTCATAACTGGCTCAATTATTCCACGTGTCAGTAATGTCCAATAAATTGATGTCATGTGTACTCTTTTCTTATGTCTACACAATTCCACCGAAAATTCATTTGAGCTCTGAAAATTTTCTTGAAAAATACTACATACGCGTAATCACACGTATTTTCATCTCATGACCACCAAATTACCATTTGACCTCAAGAAATTTTAAATATTTCTTGCACACTTTTAATAATCCAAAAAGGTCAAAATGTTGATGTGGCTCATGAACTTATACCTAATTTTGAATTTAGCCTATACTTTTTTTTTTCCTTTTTTTTAAATTAAGGATTCGAAATATTTTTTTAATCAATTTTCCCCATACAGACGGATCCAGAATTTCAATATAAAATGGGCTAAAATTGTCTAATGTACAAATCTACTAAAAAAAATAGAAAACTTATCAGTATAAGTGAATCATTTATTAAATAAATATATATATATATGAGTGAAACATTCACTTCAACTGAAAACAAAAAAACAAAAAACAAAAAACTTCATTCCCAATGATGTTAAGAAGTTTTTTATTTTTTTTATTTTTTATTTTTATTTTTTTTTTTGGGATAAGCCCAATGCAACCTAGGTTTGAGCTTTGGCATCCATAATGCCAAAAGGAGGAAATAAAAAATATTTTTACTTGAGTGGGTTGTTCGGTAGAAGAGAGAGAATAGGTTAGAAAAGGGTATAATTGAGTTTTGTTTTTAAAAATATACTTTGAATTGGTGATGTGCTGTGCAATATGTATTTTGGGCTGAAAAAAAAATTAAAAATTGCCTGGGCTATATAGCCTATAGCCCAGATTAGTACCTTCTATGGTCCATCCCTGTTTCCTCACATTCCATCTAATTTGCTGTTAAAAAATATTATGTGTCAAGTATGTTAGGCAATTTAAGGACAAATTGGTCATTTTGCACCTTAAAAATAGTTAAAATATTGAGGTGGTGCATTTTTTATTCTCTCATATCCGGTCAGACTGGAGCTTGATGTTAAAAAGCTCAACCAATTGAGCTATATCCCACTGCAGTAATTTTTATTGTAGAACTTTATTTCATATATGTATTATTTTTGGACAAAATTACAGAAATCTCCTTATACGTATTTTGACCTTGTACTAAGCAGCTTGACATTTACTTAAGTTTTCATAATTAAGAAATTGAGACATTAGAAAGCATATGCGGCCATTAACCAAAACAATTAAAAAATTAACAACAAAGGTAGTTCAATGATTCTTCCAATTATCCCATAAGGACAAACGACACAGTATGTAAAGATAATTACGGTTCAAACCATAGCTATCTTGATGTGTCTTTATCATTAACATTAATGATAGATATAATTCAGCACTAATCAACGTTTATGTAAAATAATATGAGCACCATATTGGGGTTGAAGGGTTATGGTTACGGATGGAGCATGAGAATATTGTGGAGAAAGCTCGAAGGTAAAGTGTTGTAAAATCAATGACAAGGCCAATTTAGCTTCCATCATGGCAAAGTTTTGTCCAATGCAAATCCTTGGACCCCCTCCGAAAGGAAAGTACGTAAATTGGTTCTTCGTTGCCTTTGAAACTCCCTCTGAAAACCTCTCTGGCTTGAACTCATTTGCATCCTCTCCCCACAACTCTTTGTCATGATGAACAAGCAGTATGGGCAAGGAGACTTCCACTCCAGCTGGTAATGATAATTTTCCAAGCTGTGTTTTCTTGTGAGTGGTTCGAGGAAGCGCAACGACTGATGGGTATAATCGAAGAACTTCAAGTAAAATCATGGTCACCTGAGGGCATCATAAAGCATCAAGTGAGACTAATCCAACAAAATGAGATGAAAGTTGTTTAACGAAATTCAAAAGTTTGGAGAAGCAAATCCACACTTACAACTTTTAGGTGACTTAGCTCTTCATAGGTTGGGATGTTGCTTCCAAAGACTTGCAAGACCTCTTCTCTTGCACGAACTTGCCAATCCTGATTTTGGCTTAGTAAAACCATTGTCCAAACAAGCAACACCGAAGTGGTCTCTTGCCCAGCAAAGTAAAACAACTTACACTCTCCAATTACATCTTCAATACTCATTCCAGCATTTTTGTTGTTCCCGTGTTCCTGAATTTCCCTGAAGTTGGACTCCATAAGTATACCTAGTAAGTTATCTTTAGTGGCTTCCCCTGCCTTCATCGCCTCTTCTCTTTTATTTACAATGCCCTTAAGTAAGCCTTTAATTTCGTTGTGAATTTCCTTCGTCTTCTTGTTCTGCTTGGTTGGTAGAAACCTGCACAAAAAAGCAGCACTTCAATGGGTACTCTCCCAGTCTCAGATGATTATTCTTTTCTTTCATTTTTACCTCCATCCTGGAATGTAAACACTTCGCACAGCCACCGTATAAACTTTCGCTTCCTCTCTTAGTAGTTGAAATATTTTCCTTCCCTCTTCATAGCTACTTCCAAATGCAGCTCGGGAAATCACATCGCTGGTAAAATTTTCAAGATACGGCCACACATCCAACTCACATGAACTCTCTTTGGACACCAAGCTCTTCCATATGTTAATCATCTCGCTACAACTTTGGTAAAATATTGGTACCATACCCTATACCAAACAAGGAAAAATAAATAAACCAAAATAGAAGAAAAAAAAAACCAAAATTTTCAACATATATGGATGTTGGTGAGAGCTTACAATACCTTTAGCTTCTCTAAATGGAATGCTGGGTTGATAATCTTTCTGTGTTTAGCCCATTGATCACCTTCAATGCCTACAATGCCCTGTGGTAGAGACTTCATGATAGGATTTTTTACTACCTTATGAAAATCATCATGTCTGTTGAAGGTATCTTTCAAATCTTCCGGATTCATGATGTGCACTCTTGGTATGGGGCCCATCCAAACAAAAGAATTCTTCCCTGCAATTTTATTTGAGACATTTAGTCATATATATATATATATATATATATTCATTCTTAGCACTAATAATATAGATAAACTCTATATCATTTAATTTCTATAAACGAACCCAAAAAATGACAGCTGACCTTATTGAATTTAATTTTGGTTATTAAATTTCTTTGATGTCTTTTTTTTTTTTTTTGAGAAATTCTATAATTGCATTCATAATTCAACCAAAAAAGCCACTAGCCACAAAAAAGCCATTACAATAACATAGCGATCTAATATCAAAATTAAGACAATCTAGTGTGTCTTCACTAACGATCAGGCAGAATCGAAGAAACTCTGACATAGGCATCCCAACTAAGATTTGATGCCTTATTCAGTGTTTTTGTTATTTTTATGAGGTTTTGAGGTTGAACTTGTTTTAAGAAATTGATGGCAATTTTGTAATTTATAAGAAGTTAAAATCTCTTTGTTATATTTTAAATGAGTTTTAAGTGTGTATCTAAAGTCTATTTCATATAGTATTTTTATTATTATTTAGACTTCTATATTAAGTATAATAGTGAATTTTCCTTTTTATTTATGTTTTAACTCATCCAAGCTGAAGATTACACACATATATACATGGATGTTGAAAAAGCAATGCATATTTGTGTAGATGTAACTACACAGTTCTAGAAAACTCAAGAAACTACAAACTAGATGATGGAATGTCGGCAACACACACAAAAATATGCAAAGAATATTCTAGATGAAGCCACACACTTGTGGGTGGAGAAAAGAACAAGGCGGTGGAGCATGATGGCTAAACAATAGCCACAAAAATAATATTGTACAATATAGAATATTCTAGATGAAGCCACACACTTGTGGCTGGAGTAAAATAAACCAAGTCGGTGGACTTCTTGGTGATGTCGGCAAAGATTGCCTATAAATAGGCAAAGATAGTCTTAAACCCCTTCATCACATAAACCAATAACGGTATCAGAACACACACCTCCTAAATTATTCTAACAACGGATATGTGTATGTAAACAAATATTTGGCATACCATAAGAGTTGAGAGTTTGATGGAAAAATGGGGTGACACGTGGCGCTATATCATGGGAGGTGGAGAGTTTGATGGGTGTGGATTGTGTTTGTTCCAGCATCTTTGAGAGATCCTTGGTGTCTCCAAACAAAATCCTGTAAGAATTGCCTGCAAGGCCTTGCTCCCTCAAGCATTTTTCTAGTTTCTTTGGCCTCAACCACACCCAATTCAGCACCCTCCATGCCCATGTAATTACTATGCCCACCCAAACAACACATAGCGCAACACAACTAGCCCTTGATGCTTCCATCTGTACTTAATTTGTGAGAGAAAGAGAGATGGATTCTGTTCTACTGAAGAGAACTTGTTTGGAGGGGGAGGAGATGATGATGCAAGGTTTTATACATGTTAAATCTCAAATAACGGGTGAAATTTAACCACGGAACTTCATGTACAGTATAATCATTGCACAAACTTTTGTCCTATCAAAACCCTTCACCGACATGCTAATAATAGCCAAATCATATCCCAGACGCAACCCTTGTAGTTACCTACAATATTATCAAAAAGTTAATGGGTTAAGAATCTGCAGTGTGCTGTGACGCATGATGCATGTCTCGTTTTATGTGCGTTTTATGCGGTAAGGGAAGGTGATCCTGAAAGCGCTGAGTGATCTCTGTCGTTACTTTCACATTGGATGATGTTGGCGCATCGGATAATCTCCAACTAGGCCTATCTTATTCTACCTTCTAGAAATAACGTGGCATATAATTGGTGGCGTAGATAACGAAAAGATACCGTTTCTAGAAGATAAGTGACGAGTTTGGAGTGTGACCTCTTTAGAAAGCCCTGGTTCCTTCTTCTTAGTAGAAAGTCAGAAACAAAGACATAAAATAATGACCGAGTGTTGGAGAGTGTGTGATTGAAATTAAAATAATGACCGACAGTAACATATCAACTTGGGCTTATCAATTTCATCCACATTATAATGTGTGTATTGAGAATAATTATTAATTATAGTGTGGTAACATATAATGTATAGTCATATTCCAATATCATATAATAATTTTTTTGTATATTGAATCCAAGGTTTGCGAGTCCCCTGCAACTTGACATACGACAACTCAGAGGTGGAGATTTTATGGCATGCTGGATGGGATTGCTGGCCTTGTATGAAACTCAAGATAGGAGATGTGATGTTTTGCAAATAATGGCTTTGTCCTCTAGTGGATTTGGAAATATCGAGTGGTTGTGCAAGCTGACGATGAAAACAGGCCAAGGGGTGGGGTGGGTACTTCGGGATGGCATTGGCTATTTCCATTGTGCAGGTGGCACGGGGATTTGCTCTGCGTGTCAACTTTAATGGTGGAGGCTGAGGCGGTGCGGGAAGCTCTAATCCGTTGCTTGGAATTTGGGTATGATACGGTAGTGGTGGAATGGAATCCGATGTCAAATCAAGTAGGGCAAATATTTAGATATGCTTAGGTTTACTCATATTATTATTCTTCTCTAATATGGAGGTATTTATACAAGTATAAAGATGTGTTAACCCTAAATAAAATAGAAAATAAATTCAAATTACAATATAAAATAAATCTCAATTATAATAGGACTAGATAAATGGGTAAGTAATCAAAATCCTAACATAGTAAGGAACCCAAATTCTAACTAAATAAGCACTCGCTAACACTCTCCCTCAAGTTGGGAAAAGATATTTCGCATGCCCAACTTGACAAGCGAGTCACAGAACACCATATTTGAGAAGCACCAATTGTAGAGAAGATCTTTTAGTCAACCACGAGTGAAATGAGTGAAACAAGTGAAAAACTAAAGCAAAGTTCGTAGCGAAAACACAAGAGCAAATCCTAAAAAATAGGGCACATAGCAGAACACAGAAACCCTGTGAGCACGGCTGTAAGGCAGAACATAAAAACCCTGTGAGCACGGCAATAGGTAAGGCAGAACACAGAAACCCTGTGAGCACGACAATAGGTAAGGCAGAACACAGAAATCTTGTGAGCATGGCAGCAGATAAGGCAGAATACAGAAATCCTGTGAGCACGACAGTAAGTAAGGCAGAACACAGAAACCCTGTGAGCACGGCAGCAGATAAGACAGAACACAGAAACCCTGTGAGCACGGCAACAGGTAAGGCAGAACACAGAAATCCTGTGAGCACGGCAGCAGATAAGGTAGAACACAGAAACCCTGTGAGCTCGATAATAGGTAAGGCAGAACACAGAAATCCTGTGAGCACGGCAGCAGATAAGGCAGAACACAGAAACCCTGTGAGCACGGCAGCAGATAAGGCAGAACACAGAAACCCTGTGAGCACGGCAACAGGTAAGGCAGAACACAGAAATTCTGTGAGCACGGCAGCAGATAAGGTAGAACACAAAAACCTTGTGAGCACGATAATAGGTAAGGCAAAGAAAGTCAAGAGCAAAGGTAAGGTCAAAGGGCGTGACCACAACGGAAACACACCAGCAAAGACATGAGCAACAATATTGGCACCATAACATGCAGGAGTAACAATACTGGTACCAACAACAGCAACACAAGGCACTTGCACCAGCAAGAGCAACAAGGCATGGACATAACAAGTATCATCAACAGTAATCAACACTGTCCCCAACAAGAGTCATAATAGGCAAGAGCAATAACATTGTCCCCAGTAAGAAACCTAACAGGTGAGCAACGGTATTGGCACCAGTAAAGAACATAATAGTCAGCAGCAATAACAATGACAAATACTTCCATTATTGCAGAGACAACTTCTCTTCACTCCCCCTCTCCTCCTGAAGAGAAGGGGTCGTTGGAACCATAAAAAAAAGTGGCACTTAAGAAACAGAAGCCGACTGACGCTCAGATGTAAAAGAATCAGCCATAGCAAATAGGTAGGTGAATTGCAGCGGAATAGATGAGCAGTGGTGTCAAATTGCAGCGGAATAGATGAGCAGCGGTGTCACTCCCCCTCAAATTCGACAATGTATGAGAGTCGAGATTTGGAGAAAGCAATACCAAAAAATAAAGTTGCAACACCCAAATAAAGTTGCATCTATCTCCCCATCAAATCCGACACTAGTAAAGGGTCGAGATTTGAAAGAACAGAGATTGAAATAATAGTAAAGAGACTCAAACATGCCAGTCTCATGGCAGAAACAAATGCAAGAGGGGAATGTGGTAGCATACGGCTGTCCCATGAAGAAAAAACTACAGAAAATTAGAATAGTAAGGGAGGAAACCCAGCAAATCATGAACAGAGACAAAGACAAAGATAAGGTGCTTAAACTGAGAAGCGGAAAGGCAACTCAAGAGAGCAGCCGAAGAAGACAAAGACCCGCAAAACAGTCAAAGGAAAGGCTCAGCGAGCGGTGACGAGGCTTGCGGAGGAAAGCAACGACTCGGTAAGCGGTGACGAGGCTCATGGAGTAAAGAGACTTGTTATGAAGTTTCAAAGATAGAGAAGCTAGCTGAGACATCAAGAAAGACCATTTGGCATACAAAGATGAAAAATAAAAAATTTGGAACAGTAGCAAAGAAGCATGTGAAGGCTAGGTGCGGTGAAAACACATATGAGAGGATGAACAAAAGAAGATGACTATACAAGATGAAGACCTATGATGGGTTAGGAATGAGGAGTGCCAACGACTCTCAATTTGGCAAAGGTTATCACAGGTTATGAACCTGACTCTGATACCATGTCAAACAAAGTACGGCAAATATTTAGATATGCTCATATTCACTCATATTCTTATTCTTTTCCAATATGGAGGTATTTATACAAGTACAAAGATGTGTTAACCCTAAATAAAATAGGAAATAAATCCAAATTACAATATAAAATAAATCTCAATTATAATAGGACTAGATAAATAGGTAAGTAACCAAAATTCTAACATAGTAAGGAACCAAAATCTTAACTAAGTAAGGACTCGCCAACATCAGATTCACTTAGTTTGATTAATATGTTAAATCAGGAAACTATCAAGGACGTGGAGATTGAAGGGATTCTTTTTATGTTATATGTCTGATTCAACAGTTTCACAAGGTGGAGTTTTTGCAAGCTCTGCGAAATTGTAATCAAGCTGCACATTTGGTTACTAAACTCAACCCTTATATATATATATATATATATATATATATATATATATATATTTAAGACTTTCCTATTAAAGGGGGTGATAGCATTACTAAACTCATACACACTACACGAATGCTAAGACTCGAATCCATAACTTTTTATGGAGAAACAATTACTCCAAACCACTACACTAGTGAATACTCGTTTGCAGATTCACTATTTAAATATTAATAATGTGCAAGCCACCATTAGTAGATCGAATATAGTGGCAAAGTGAAGCTGACAGATAACCTTCCATCAGTCAAATTCTTTTTTTTCTTATAAACTCATCTCATGCATTCGCTACAAGTAAGTAACGAAAATTATGAGAAAATATACATGTGGCTCAAACTATGGCTATCTTTATTTGGTGTGTCTTTATCATTAAACTTTTTGCCCACAATCGATACTAATCAACGTTTGTGTAAAATGAAATGAGCACCAAATTGTGGATGAAGGGTTATAGTTACGGACGGAGCATGAGCATAGGATGGAGAGAGCTCAAAGGTAAAGTGTTGTAGAATCAATGACAAGGCCAATTTAGCTTCCAGCATAGCAAAGTTCTGTCCAATGCAAATCCGTGGACCAGCTCCGAAAGGGAAGTATGTAAACTGGTTCTTTGTTGCCTTTGAAACTCCTCCTGAAAACCTCTCTGGCTTAAACTCCTTTGCATCCTCACCCCACAATTCTTTATCATGGTGAGCAAGCATTATGTGTAAGGAGACTTCGACTCCGGCCGGCAATGAGAACTTTCCAAGCTGTGTTTTCTTGTAAGAAGTTCGTGGGAGCTCAACAACTGCTGGGTATAATCGAAGAACTTCAAGTAAAATCATGGTCACCTGGGGCATCATAAAGCATCAAGTGATCACTAATCCAACAAAATGAGTTGTTTGATGACATTCAAAAGTTTAGAAGCAAATCCACACATCCCAATTAGGCCTGAAAGAGCTAACATGTCAAATGTCTGATTAATTTTTGTTGTTTTACGTAATCGATAGAAAACTTTCAAATTAAAAGTTGTGTACTTACAACTTTTAGGTGACTGAGCTGATCATAGGTTGGGATGTTGGTTCCAAAAACTTGCAAGACCTCTTCTCTTGCACGAGCTTGCCAATCCTGATTTTGGCTTAGTAAAACCAATGTCCAAACAAGCAGCACAGAAGTGGTCTCTTGCCCAGCAAAGTAAAACAACTTACACTCTCCAATTACATCTTCAATACTCATTCCAGCGTTTTTGTTGTTCCCATGTTCCTGAATTTCCCTGAAGTTGGACTCCATAAGTATACCTAATAAGTCACCTTTAGCGGCTTCACCTGCCTTAATCGCGTCTTCTCTTTTATTTATAACACCCTTCAGTAAGCCTCTAACTTCCTTGTGAATTTCCTTCATCCTCTTGTTATGCTTGGTTGGTAGAAACCTGCACACAAAAAAAGGCAGCACTTCAATGGTTTTGTGAAGACATGAAGAAGTACAAGTACTTCTTTCATGCAAGATTAATATCAAGATTCAGTACTTTTACGTTTAGTCTCTTACCTCCACCCTGGAATGTATACACTTCGTGCGGCGATTGTATAAAATTTTGCTTCCTCTCTGAGTAGTTGAAATATTTTCCTTCCCTCTTCGTAGCTACTTCCAAATGCAGCTCGAGAAATCACGTCGCTGGTTAAATTTTCAAGATAAGGCCACACATCCATCTCACATGAACCCTCTTTGAACACCAAGCTCTCCCACTTGTTAATCATCTCGCTACAACTTTGGTAAAATGTTGGTAACATACCCTATAGCAAGCAAGGAGCAATAAAAACAGAAACACCAAAAGTTATCAAGATAAATGAAAGATAGTGGACACGAAGCCTCCAGAAATATAAATGAAAAGTTGGCGAGAGTATACAATACCTTTAGCTTCTCTAAATGGAATGCTGGATTGATAATCTTTCTGTGTTTAGCCCATTTCTCACCTTCAAGGCTTGAAAGGCCTTGTGATATCGACTTGACAATAGGGTTTGATATTGCCCTCTGAAATTCATCAGATTTGTTGAAGGCATCTTTCAAATCTTCTGGATTCATGATGGTCACCCTTGGTATGGGACCCATCCAAACAAAAGAATTCCTACCTGCAAATTTTTTGTTTGTTTTTTTAAAGCTATCCAAGTCACAAACTTACATATAAAGAAGATTACGCATGCATATAAATTGGTGACAGCCAGGAATTTAAACAAGTATTTGGCAATACCATATGTGTTCACAATTTGATGGGAAAATGGGATGACACGTGGCGCTATATCATGGGTAGTGGAGAGTTTGATGGGTTTGGATTGTGCTTGTTCCACCATCATTGAGATCTCCTTGGTGTCTCCAAACAAAAGCCTGTAAGAATTGCCTGTGAGGCCTTGCTCTCTCAAGCATCTTTCTAATTTATTTGGCCTCAACCACACCCAATTCAGCGCCCTCCATGCCCATGTGATTACTACGCTAACCAAAACAACACTTAGTGCAACACAACTAGCCCTAGAGGCTTCCATCAGTATACTTAATTTGTGTGTGAGATTTTTGAGAGAAAGAGAGAGATGGGTTCTACTGAAGAGAACTTGTCTGAGCGGAGGAATTGATGCAAGGCTTTATATAAATAATGGGTTACATTTAATTATGGAACTCCTCTCCAAAGTTCATACAATTGCATAACTTTTGTCCATGTCAATCAAAACCCTTCACCGCCTTGCTATAGTAAGTGCTGAATCATATCCCAGACGCAATCTTTTGATTTATGTAAGGCTGTGACGCATGATGCATGTGTCTTTATATGTTGTGTTCTACATGGTGCCACATTACGTTAAAATTTTATTAAATTGAGTCGTTGATGCACGTGTGAGTAATTTTTTATCATTACTTTAATGTACTAGTTTATGTCGAAATTGTGTGGCACTAATAGTAATTGAAGTTGAGTGATTTCTGTCATTACTTTTTATATTCCACAAATGTTTTGCTTTTACATTGGATGAAGTTGAGACGTGTGATCATCTCCACTTACTAGTCATTAGGCTTATCTTATTCTAGCTGTGCCGTATTTGGTGACGTTTTTAAGTTAGCTATGCAAAATATAGTAATAATGAAAAGATAAGACCATTTCTGGAAGAGTAGTGACGAGTTTGATGTGCGACTGCTTTAGAAAGCTGTGGTTTAGCAAAACCGAGGCCACCGAAGAATCTCTCCTGACCAAGGCATACAGTTTTTTTTCTTTTTTTCTTTTTTCTTTGTTCTTCTAATAGAAAATTGAAATATTAGAAAGTTAAAACAGTCGCAAACGAATGCAAAAAATAATATGGAAGCGGGTATTGGAGTGTATAATCGGAATATTGCCATATAGTGTTATTAATCTACGTGTTATAATAAGAGTAGATCAAGAATTTATTTATATTTTTTTATTTAATATTATTCATTATAGAGATGAATTTCATTTAACTTATAACACATGTATAATTGAGATTTCCATGTAATTTACAGTCAGTACTAAATATTAACAACTTTCTCGCTTACATAAAGAGCATTTTTACTCATCACATTAACCAAATGTAAATGCTCACCATCACCTTTAAAAGATGACACTTATCTCATAGTTAACCTTAGTTAACTTAAATATGAGAATAAAAATTAAAATTAAAAAGGGCCCACATCTCGTTTCTCTCACCGTTTTTCCTCCGTTCCCCCACCTTTTCCTTTTCTTTTTATTTTATTTCTTTCCTTCTCCTCCCCCGCCCCTTCTCTCTCAAAGATACTAAACCCAGATTGGGAACTTGTCTCCTACTGAGAATTGGGAACTTGAAAAATCAAACCACAGAGCCTTCGTCAATGGCATTGGCTTCCCACCAAACAACTACCTCCAAAATTAAAAAGAGAAAATCCCCAAAAACCTCAAAGCGCAAAACTTTCAGTCACACACTTCTCCACTAGATCATCACCACCACCAACCCTAATTCCAATCAATTTCCAACAAAACCCATCGACAACAACTAATATATATATATATTGAATGAAATCAAGATTGTAGTGTGTGAGTTTGTGTTTGGACCATTAAAGTCACCAGCTTGGGCAAAAAGATGACATCTTTTCATTGGTCTTCTTTCTCTCGCTCTCTGGCAATTTTGCTATTGTTTTATGTTATTATTATTAGCTTTTTACAGGAGGATACAGAGAATCTGGGTTTAGCGTCTTTGCTTAAGATAGAGAGGAGGAGGAAAGAAAGAAAACAAAACGAAAAGAAAAGGAAGGGGAAAAGAAGGAAAAACGAAGAGAGAAACGAGATGCGGGCTCTTTTTTTTTTTTTTCTTTTTAATTCTCACATAAAAGTTAATTCAGGTTAACCATGGGATAAGTGTCATCCTTTAAAGGTGGTGGGAGCAAATGCTCCCCGCTTGCATGGGACAAGTGCACATGGAAGATTATGTTGTTGACAATCAGCTGTCTATGAGCATGAAATTAAAGACGTTGACACTCAGCTGTCTGTGAGCATGAAATTAAAGACGTGAAGGCATCACCTGTGATTTTTTAAGACAGAAATGCAGATATATTTTCGACAAGTCACGAGAATTATTATAAAATATACATGGTTAATATGGCTAGCTAAGCCATGTGATGTCCTTAATACATACCATTCAGAACTAATCAACGTTTACTTAAAATTATATGAGCACCATATTGAGGTTGAAGGGTTATTAATGCCAAAGGAGCATGAGCATAGGATGGAGAAAGCTCAAAGGTGAAGTGTTGCAAAATCAATGACAAGGCCAATTTTGCTTCCAGCATAGCGAAGTTTTGTCGAGTGCAAATCCGTGGACCTGCTCCAAAAGGGAAGTATGCAAATTGGTTCTCTGTTGCCTTTGCAACTCCTTCTGAAAACCTCTCTGGCTTGAACTCATCTGCATCCTCACCCCACAATTCTTTGTCGTGGTGAGCAAGCATTATGTGTATGGAGACATCGACTCCGGCCGGCAATGAGAACTTTCCAAGCTGTGTTTTCTTGCGACTGGTTCGGAGAAGCTCAACGGCTGCTGGGTATAATCGAAGAACTTCAAGTAAAACCATTGTCACCTGAGACATTTTATATGGTCAAGGCTAGAGAATATAATTATTTTTTAATTTTTAATTTTAAGTAAAGATACTTACAACTTTTAGGTGGCTTAGGGTATCATAGGTTGGTGGGTTGCTTTCAAAGATTTGCAAGACCTCTTCTCTTGCACGAGCTTGCCAATTCTGGTTTTGACTTAGCAAAACCATTGCCCAAACAAGCAGCACAGAAGTGGTCTCTTGGCCAGCCAAGTAAAACAGCTTACACTCCTCAATTACATCTTCAAGACTCATTCCAGTGTTTCTGTCGTTCCCATGTTCTCGAATTTCCTTCAAGTTGGACTCCATAAGTAAACCTAATAAGTCATGTTTACTGGCTTCACCCAACTTCATTGCCTCTTCTCTTTTATTTATAATGCCCTTGAGCAACACACTTATTTCTTCATATATTTTCTTCATCCTCTTGTTCTGCTTGGTTGGTAGAAACCTGCAGAAGTTAAAGCCGTACGGGACGACAAGATCAATGGTTTTGTGAAGACATGTACAAGTGCTTTAATGTCAAGTAATTTAAATGTTATTTAATTTTACCTTGAACCTGGACTGTAAACACTTTGGATGGCTGTTGTGTAAATTTTTTCTTGCTCTCGCAGAAGCTGAAATATTTTCCTTCCCTCTTGATAGCTACTTCCAAATTCAGCCGAGAAATCACATCGGCGGACAAAGTTTGAAGACAAGGCCACACATCCAACTCACATGAACCTTCTTTGGACACCAACCTCTCCCACTCGTTAATCATCTCGCTACAACTTTGGTAAAATGTTGGTAACATACCCTTTACCAAACAAGGAAAAAAAACAAAAAATTATCAACATATATATAAATAGTGGACATAATTGCTAATTAAATCTCTAGAAATACAAATGAATGTTGGCGAGTACCTTTAGCTTCTCTAAATGGAATGCTGGATGGATAATCTTTCTGTGTTTAGCCCATTTTCCATCTTCAAAGGCTGAAAGGCCTTTCTACTATTTACACTTTGAAGAAATTGCCAAATTTTAATGATAAAAAACTTCGTTGCCAGAATCCGTCAGCAAAAGATCGTGAAGAAAGTGGCGACCAAGTTTTCATTTGTCGGCAAAGCGACTTTGCGCGATTGGTCGCGCAAAGTAACTTTGCGCGACGAAAAATTATTGGTCCCGCAAAACTTTGAGCAACGAAACTCATTGGTCGCGCAAAGGTTTGCGCAACGAAAAATATTCGTCGCGCAAAGTTTTGCGGGACAAAAAACATTGGTCGTGCAAAGTCTCAAAAAAATTTTAAAAAATAAAAAATTCCCGCGTTCCATTTTTGGTACCCGCCCACATTTTTAGAGTTTTGCGCGACGAACACTAACGTCACGCAAATATTTGAGCGACGAAATATTTTTTTGTGTTTTAAATTTTTTTAATTAAAATAAACTAATTTTTACTTTTTATTATTATTTCTTTAATATTAATTTATTCAAATTTTTACTTTTTAAATATAATTTAATTGTATGATTTTTTTAAATCACTTTAATTTAAATTGATATTAATTTAATTATAGTAATTTTTTCAAATTTTTACTTTTTAAATTTAATTTAATTGTAAGATTTTTCTTAATTACTTTAATTTAAATTGACATATTTAAAATAAAATTACATATGAAAAATAGTGATCAAATTATCCAATAAATATTTATATATATATAATATTCAAAATGTACACATGAATTAACAAAGTACAATAATAAAATCCTAATACAAGCATATTGTGGTGGTTGTGGTGGATAATATGTTTTGATAGCTTCCTAATCCTCAACTTTAGCCATCAAAGTCTCGATGATTACCTACAAAAAAACAAATATAGTCAAATAACAACAACAACAACAACAACAACAAAACACAAACTCAAAACTAACTCCAAAAACACATATTAATGAAAAAATTTTAAAATTTGGAGAGAATATACCTTTTGGCAAGATTGAGAGTGAGTGAGAATGAGAGGGAGAAGTGAGAGAATTAGATAAGATAGTGATAGAGAGATGAGAGAGTGAGAGATAGTGAAAAGATAGATGAGAGAGTGAGTGAGAGTGAGAGATAGTGAAGAGAGAGATGAGAGATTAAGTGAGATGAGTGAATGTGAGAGAAAGGGTGGGATTTGGGGAGAGGGAAATAGAGAGGAGAGGTAAGAGTAGAGAAAGAAATTGAGAAAATGGTGGAGGAGTTATTTCGGTTTTTAAAAACCGTTTCACTTTGCGCGACGAAAATGCGCTTGGTCGCGCAAAGTTTTGCGCGACGAAACTATTGGTCTCGCAAAGTTTTGCGCGACGAATATAGAAATATTGGTCGCGCAAAGTCTAAAAATTATTTTTTGAAAATAAAAAAATTCCCGCATCCCATTTTTGGTACCCGCCAAAATTTTTAAATTTTTGTGCGACGAAAAATACATATTGGTCGCGCAAAGTCTAAAACAATTATATAAAAAAATTCCCGCGTCCCATTTTTGGTACCCGCCCAAATTATTGCGCGACGAAAAATATATATTGGTCGCGCAAAGTTTTGCGCAACGAAACATTCGGCGACGAATCATTTTTCTTCCCTCTTGATAGCTACTTCCAAATTCAGCCGAGAAATCACATCGGCGGACAAAGTTTGAAGACAAGGCCACACATCCAACTCACATGAACCTTCTTTGGACACCAACCTCTCCCACTCGTTAATCATCTCGCTACAACTTTGGTAAAATGTTGGTAACATACCCTTTACCAAACAAGGAAAAACAAAACAAAAAATTATCAACATATATATAAATAGTGGACATAATTGCTAATTAAATCTCTAGAAATACAAATGAATGTTGGCGAGTACCTTTAGCTTCTCTAAATGGAATGCTGGATGGATAATCTTTCTGTGTTTAGCCCATTTTCCATCTTCAAAGGCTGAAAGGCCTTGTGCTACCAAATCGATCATAGGGCTTGCTGATGGCCTCCGAAAATTTTGATCTTTGTTGAAGATTTCTTTCAAATCTTCAGGGTTCATGATGTTCACCTTTGGTATGGGACCCATCCAAACAAAAGAATTCTTACCTACATTTTTTTGGTTTAAAATTAAAAAAATAATAAATAATAAAAAAACTTGCCAAGTCAAAACTTATAAAGAAGATTACACAGATACATATATACGTGGATAGGTAGACAGATGATATAGAAATGAATGTAAACAAGTATTTGGCATGCATACCATAAGTGTTCACAGTTTGATGGACAAATGGCATGACACGTGGCGCTATATCATGGGAGGTGGAGAGTTTGATGGGTTTGGATTGTGCTTGGTCCAGCATCATTAAGCTCTCCTTGGTGTCTCCAAACAAAGCTTGTAGGAATTGCCTGTAAGGCCTTGCTCCCTCAAGCTTCTTTCTAGTTTCTTTGGCCTCAACCACACCCAATTGAGCACCCTCCATGCCCATGCAATTACTATGCTCACCCAAACAACACTTAGCACTGCAACCCAACTGGCCATTGATACTTCCCTTTGTGCTAAAACTTGTGCTTGAGATTTTTTGAGAGCAAAAGAGAAAAAGAGAGAAGGGTTTCTAGAGAAGAACTTGTTTGAAGGGAGGGAAATTGATGCACACAGGATTTTATACAAGAAGTAAGAAATCACTGAAAATAAAGTTGTGAAATTGAACTACGGAACTCCTGGTCCGAGTTTCCATGTATACATCATTATTTATACACATATTCTATTAAGTATTGCACAACTTTAGCCCGTGGTCTTTCAACTTTAAATACAATTTTATCCTCGTAGATCAAAACCCTACACCGCCTTGCTATTACAAGAGCTAAATCATATCACAGACGCAACTTTTTAATTATCCAGAAGGAGGAGGAATGAGTTCAGCGTGGGCTGTGACGCATGATGCATATATAAATGATGTGGAGGAGATAGAGACTTGAATGATTCCTTCTACTGCTTATCACAAATCCAGAAATATTTGCTTTCATAGTTGGTGCAGAAAGGACTACGTAGGTTTAATAATCTCCACTCAATGGGCCCATCTTATCTAGCTAGAAGAAGAAATAATGTGACATCTTATTGAGCGCAGTTTAGGCATGCAAAACAAGCAAAAGCTAATATAGAAGGAAGAAGGAAGAGGTGCATCATTTTTGGAAGTGAAGTAATCAATTTGAAGTGTGAATTTTCAGAAAGCCGTGGTTTAGTAAAAAGCCGTCGGCATCACCACACCTCCTCTGCGTCTGAGAGGTGGCCGGCATGTTCCTCAGTCTTTTTACCTTCTTTTTTTTATTGAAATTTGAAGCACCAGAGAGATGAGTTTTAAGAGCTTGTTGGAGTAACAAATCCCAAAAGGAGTAAAAACGAATCTTCAACATGGATAAACATTAGTTTTTTAGGCCATGGACTGACCAATTTCAAAGACATACCCACTGGCCAGAGGCTTGCCCTAAATTCAATCTAATGCATGATCAAAACATGTTCTATAACCCTTTTTCCTTGTTTTTCTTTTTAATCAGGCCAAGAGAGGACGACTTGCCATTATTGTGGCGTGCATTATTGGAGCTTTTTTCTTAAAACTACGTAACTTAATCTTATTTTTATATGTCAGTGGAGTACATAGTATTATACTATTATTCTCATTTATTATCAATTTCGTTAGCTTTATTCAAATAATAATCAAATTAAGTCACAAAAGTGAAGGAAAAGTAGTCTGAACACTACATCACAGATAACAAATTGAAATTTTGTTGCTCATAATTCTACTTGCATATATTTCTCAGGTTAGGAGAGACGGATTGTACAGTTCTGCATTCATTTGGAAAAAATCGCACAGCTCATCACAGCAGGGCAACGGGCATGGAAAAAGCTTTCAGCCCAACCATGAAAATAGGCACATAATACAAAATGCAGGCACTGAGATCAGCACATTGGTAAGAAGGCGCCTGAATCTAATGAAAAAAATAATCTTTTAACTTTTCGGATCCGAAGCCTGGCCTTGACACTGTTCAAGAATAATGTTACAGTTGTTCATGCTGCGTGCATCAAGAAGACCATGATTCCACAATTTGATCATGAATAATCTCCAACACCTGACAAGTGATTTGTCATTTGAGATTCACATATTCTCATCAAAAGCAAAGCATGATAAATATTACATTTTCTTCTAACACAAGCATACACAGGCACCATTTAACTGAAATAGATATAAGCTCATTTTTACTGAGAAAAAGTATCTTCCTTGCATGTCATGCCACATAACTGTATATCATAGCCATACTCAAAGCATCAATCATCCATCGATTATGTGCAACAGTCCAATGCATACTAGGTGTTTTTCCAATTATTTTTACTAAATGTTTGAATAGGTGAGGGAGGGAGCAAGGGCAAACTCGATTTATAGATTTAAAAAACCAGATACAAGGATGTCACTGACTCTCACTCATTATGCATTTCAACTGTTCATATTTGAAAGTCAAGTCCTTAAACTTCAAGCCAAAGAAAGAAAAGTAATTAAATACTTAAACTAGGTCTAAAGAATTGTGCCAAAGTGTCATGATCTTGTTACCAGAAAATATACAGCCACCATCATATTAAATAGTCATGGCCGGGCCATGATAAGGTCTAATATCAATATGCAAAATGCCAGACTTTACAAACAGCAACAAATAAGAATAACCAACAAAAAATGGAGTTTCTATGTTCGATAGTCACCAAATCAGGCATGGGGCTTTTTAATTTTTAATTTTAACTTTTTTAGTCCATGAGTGAGGCTTTATTTAGGTCATCACTTTATGACATTTAACTACCAGAATATCAAGGCAGACTTCACCACGAGTGATATGCATGACAACAATTGACAATCAAATGAGCGCAACCATTACCATATCAGGGCCGGAGCTCTGACAAGGTCATGTCCGTGCAATCTCGAAAATGCCTCACACGACCAAGGAATATGACCATCGGCCAGCACCCTGCCATCATTAAAACAAAATATTTCAGAAAAAAAATCGAGAGGGAACTAATGTAGTTCCACACACAAGAAGATGAACTTGTCCCTTATTTTTTGTATCTGGAGCTTGCTCATCATTGAGAAATATTTATTGCAAAAGAAGAAACCTGGCAAAAGTGCCATGATATCCAACAGCATCCTTGTCTGCTATATGTTGAGTTCTAAAATCTAGCCTCTAAAACGCATTAGATTCTAATTAGTAATTATGCACTAGACACGTGAACGCTTTAATCCAATTCCAAACTAGGTTTCAACTTAGTATTACATCAGTCAAGTTAGTGACATACAATATGATAGCCAATTTTATGGCTCCAGATGGAGATAATTTTAAAAGATTCATGTAGCTTCCCTGACCATAATTAGCATCAACGCTTTCTTGCATTGAGCCAATTAGCATACAGTGGGGCAGCATCCCTACAAGCGCCACAACCATACTCCTCGAAATACAGTGTTCTTATAGACTTGGCTCATGATGGATGCTCTATACGCACTTAATGGGAATGCCTCAAACCATAGGAGACTTTTCTTTAAGGCATATGATTATACCATAATTTCAGAGGTATTCTAGGATCTCATCCAATGGACTTAGCATGAATGTGTCTTATTTGTTGATCTAACTTGCAATGTTATCAAATATGATGGTATACAAGGTGCTAAACAAAAATAATAAAGAACCTTATAAAGCAAAAGAAGGAAAAATAGAAAATGAGCAAAATGAAGAGAGAAAATTACTGTTGCTTCCTCACAAAGGAGTTCCACATATGCATCATTTGCTTCTCATCTTTAGTCACATCAACGAAATCATCAAGCATCTACAACAGAGAGTAAAATATTACTTATTCATTTGCTTTCAATATAAAATCCCACAAAACCAAGGTGCCAAGTCAATGTATAGTACTGCTAACATATTGCAAAATATGCTATTGCACAAGAGAGAGAGAGAGAGAGAGGTTCGGTTATTATACCCTTCGATCCTCAAAATCAGCAACATCATCATCAACCTCATCCTCACTATCCTGATCTGACAAAACTTGTTCCAATGTCATTGGCTTCAAGCATAACAAAATTAAAAAAAAAAATTAAAATACAGTGCTGCATATATTCTAAGAAAATATTGTCATTTAAAAATATGGGCCAAAAAGAATCTACTGTTAATTTTTTAAAATTTTAAAGAGAGATTACTTTGGGGCAGCTGAAGAGCTGTAGCTAGCATAGTCAATCCACCAACCACTATTTCTCATAACCATTAAGACTAGAGTTTCACAACAAGGTTTGCTAATTATTCAAGCAAGAGATTAGTCAATGTGCTTGACTTCAAAGATTGTAAAACGTAGTCTAATGTTTGGTATATACCACACATGGAAAATCGAACTACAAGATGTAACCATCTGAACAGCTGTTCCATTTTCTCTTCCACAGAATGTTACGGCGTTATACTTACGCGACATTATACTAAGCATTTTTATCCCAGTATCATACTAAGCATTTTTTTCCTCCTAAAAAAAAGCATGACCTGGAGGTCTGTATCTTTTATGAGTTATAAGTGATCTATTTACAAAAAGTATATGGTCATACCATAACAGTTACAGATATCTGATTACAATGATATACAAGTTCAAGTGCTAAGTGGAAACAAATAATTTTATGGCTGGTCACACCATAATAGTCTCAACAAAAGCTTCCAAAAATGGAAACTGCACTATAAATGATATTGAAAGTTCACTCCAAAACAAAAACAAAACAAAAAAACATAATTGGTGTTCGGTGATAACACAAAATCATTCATAACATAAGTAATTGTCACCTGGGCTCTATGTGAGTGAAAGAACTGTCGCTTCCGAAGGAGTGCACAGCTGAAAATGTAGAGAAAAAATATATATTCATATGTGGGCAACATGCAAGAATTATAATCCACGTGCAAAAGGATATATGAAAAATATCATAGTACTTGCTTAAAGAACAGAGTGAACATATTTAATGTAAAAGTATGAATAGTGCTGATCGATTGGCAGGGCAAAACACTGCATGTCAACACATGAATGGTTTCATTTATGTGTGCTTATCTGTGTAGATTTGACAAGTTAACATTAGAGCAGCTTGGGAGCAACAGTTAACATCCATCAACTAAGGCCCCATGCATGCAAAAGCAGCATAACCTTCTATATTTCACATGACATAAACAGATGTATACACATCCGTTCAAGTTGGTTCTATCGAGTTTTAGACTACATAACCTGATGCCTGAACCGAGCCTTTTGGTTTCAGAAAATTAGGAACAGAACCAAAGCAAAACCAGTTGAAAACGCCAATTCCAGGTCCGTTCAACTCAGTTGCTTCAGCTGGTTTAGGTTCAGGATGGTGGACAGCCCTACCTGAATTTTTGTTAACTACGTTCACATGATAGATTAAGAACGAGTAGCCATGTGTCTAAGCAACAGATGATGGACCTTAACACACACAGCCTTAGACTGGTAGCTCATGGCCAGGTAAAACTTCATGCAGCTTTAGACAGTTCAACTAGGCAATAAATTTGACTTTGATGAAATAGGCAAATCATTTTACTTGGATGAGATAGCTCCACATAAGTAACTATTCATCTTTTTTCATGAATATAGGAGAGAGAGAAAGATAGACATACTTTCTAGGGTCTGAACGCTCAACAGATAACTTTCTTGTCTTTGCGAACAGCAGCATTGCAGGAGGTGCAAAATTGTTTCCAGATATTGATTGAACACAACCAGGATCAGCACATGATTGCGGTAGGGAACTTGACACCCCTGCAACATTAAAGCTGCATGAAACAAATTGCAGACACAGCACCAACCATATCATTCTGCACACCATTCCTACCTGATATTCTAGCCTTATCACCTTTACTAGAATGAGCATCTGAGCAAAGAAGTTGAGTGTTTGGCAACAATATCCGGAAAAGGAGCACATTAGGAGATATTAGTTCAGTCTGCTTAAAAGAATACTATACCCCAAACTTCTTTTCAAGATCAGGATAAATAAAAAATTAGAATGCAATGTGTTCTCAAAATATAATAATATAAAATGTTAATCAAACGTGTTAAATACATCTGTTAGGGTCATTTCTAATTGGATTCCCAGAAAGAATGAAACAACTGGTTGGTCCTACCTTTTCCATCTACATCCAAAATCATGGAAAAAATAATAAATGTTTATCTTTTCACTCCCAAGAAAATCTAACAGAAACATTCCTGAACTACCGAGGCCTAATTTTACGTGAATTTTTCGTAAAAGAAATAGTACTTGAGGGATGCTTCGTAGGCACCTGAAGGAGGTTACTACATAGGTCTCCAGGAGATCAATGATATCTCATCTGCAGTCTGGAGCTGAAAATTTCATGTTGCAGGACATGATCAGATTCACTATGTCAGGAACACTTTGAGTTCCTAACAATAATCCAACCAACTAGATCAAGACATGCAAGAGGATTGGTTGATCCATAATTGATGCACCACGCACTTATTTTTCAAGGGATTAATACACAAGTAACTTATTCATGTCCAGTTCAGTACTAAGATATATCTTTTCCATACAATTCAGGAGAAAATAATTCTTCACTAAAAGACAGTTTGAATTGCAGAGTTCAAAGGGCCTGATTATTCTATCTTTTTCATCATTTTTGTATGTCTTACAGTCCTCTTCGATTTTAAAACAAACACACTACCGCCCAAAATATGATTTATATATAAATACGTATTTAAAAATAATAAAAAAAGGTAGAGCTACAACAAAACGTTATATCATCTTCAAACTTTTCAAAATAATTGAGCTGAGAGTGAATTCAGATTGTTCATGAGAACATGAGAAAAGAACGTGTACCATCAGCCTTGTCTGAAAGATCACAGAGTCCTGCAGGCAAGTCAGACTGTAAGACATGAGGATGTACGTGCTTTAAACTTTGATATAGGTTCTTGGGTCTTCTGCGTCTAAGTGGCTTTGAACTGGACAATGATGTGCACTTGTTTCAGTTTAAGGCATTCATATATCTCAACTAAATGACATAAGGTTAAAAGAAACTTATCGGGCCCAACTATGGCCGAATAAATAGGCGAAAACTTACCAAGAAAAGAATACTTGTAGCTTAGGATCAACACCGTCAGCAACAATCTGAAGAGAAAAGATTTAAATTCCTATAGCTAGTAATTAAGAGATTTGTGTATTTTGTTTGTATGTCCATTTGTGAAGAGAATTATTTTGTAAAAATTAACTCAAAACTGATATTCTGTTCAGTCAGCATTTGATAAGATGATAAAAAAGAATGCAGGTTCATCTGTCATCTTCAGCAGCCAACATCATCTTACTATTTATTTCCACATGTATTTCCAAAGAAATAAGAAAAAATATACTATAATGAATTCCCCTAAATCTGATTCTAGGAGAAATTAATCAAGTGGGACAGCTTCCTTTTATGGAATTTGTGCAATTCCTCAGGTAATGATAGTGATTGATATACGCAACGTATATGAAATTTGATTGAATGGATAAGAGATATGGTTGTTAATGCAGAACTTGATCATGGAGACATGTTACTTCCGCTCTATCATGCAAAAAGGTGTAAAATAAAAATAAAAATATACATACCTCAGATCTCCAATTATCAATTTTCACAGAGACATTTACAGCTTGATACTCTTCAGTTACCTATCAATACCCATCAGTTTAGTAGCCACGGAAACATATTTATATGACTATAATTCCCACTAAGATTCTCAAAGATTACCAACCCAAAATTCAAAGTTGAAGAGATCATGTGATGAGCACAAATGATGTCTCAGACCCTATAAAAAAGATTGAACAAATATAAATAAGCGATATTTTTAAAAATAAAAGACATAAATTCAATAGCTATTGGTTCATTTCCAGAATGCTAAATTCCTACTTATCCTAAAAGCTCAAGCTATTAGGACTCAAAGATTCAATTCACTTTAACACTCCTCAAGTGTGGGCCAAGACTTCAAACTCACGAATGGGCACGTAGATGTTTTTTAAAATTTGGAAGCAAGTGAGTCACAATTGAACACAGGAACTTTGCTTTGATACCATGGTAATGTGCTTTGATACCATGGTAATGTGTTAAGCTGTTGGATGTGAAGAACTAATTCACTTTAAAACAAAAATATCTCATAATAACCAATAACGAACAGAATGTGGGAGAAAGTCAAACCTTAAAGCTTGCACACCTAACCAAGCAAAACGGACAGGAAAAATCTTCAGTCACTGCAAGATGAACAAAGTATTATTTCACAAGCAAGGGAATGCATTTCGTGAAAAGAACAAAGGATATTTTAAGTGAAAAAATCTCAGTTACAGAATTTGGGAAAGAGAAAAAAAAATCCTCGAAAAAACAAAACTATATTACTGTCCAACTTTAAAATATTATTATATTTATTGACAAGGATATGGAAGTACAGGATAACATTACTATTTTTCATGTTTTAACTTTAAGATCTTAAACTAGTAACAGAATGAAAATACAATAAGTAGAAGCTGCCAAGAATTATAAAACATCATTAATACCTTCTGTCCTTTGCAATGTATTGTTGTAGTATCTATAATTAAAAATCACATTTCCTGCCCTTAACCTGGACAAGACAAGTAACAAGCAGTTTTTAAGCATACGGTCAAGAGCTGAAACACAAAATAAATCTACATCCTGACTTAAAAGCCAAAGCATCATAAACAATCAGCTTAAGATCTCACAGATTTTGTCCTCTCCATGAATATAAGAAAATGAATTATAAGAAGTTATTTGGGAGTATACCCTAATTATGTTCATGGAATCTATTCTTATGGACAAATACCAAGAGACCATTGATTAACCACTTCAATTCAAACTGAACCGGAAACTGATAAAATGCGAGTTGAGATGCAAACACCAAGTATAAGTTACATATTTGAAAAGGCAATACATATAGATTAGTCAAACAAATATGTTGTACTGTGAGGGTACTATCTGGAAGAAACCAATGTGGAATAAACATTGAAAAAAACAGGACACAAAATTTGGCCTCATAATTGGCATGTTTCCTTGAATATTAATGCTTTTGACTTTCTGAGTGATGCAAAGAAATCAAATAGTTATGCTACAAAATACTCAATGCGTAGAGCCACCATGCTGAAACAGCATTTAGTTAATTATCAAACAAATATCTAACAACGATAATTAAAGGGAAGCAGAGAATGAGAATCAACAAAAAGAATGGTGTGAACAGGTATAGTTACTTTATGAGAGATGATGATTACCGAATGATATGGGATAACAATGTAGAAGGAATGTCACTACGTGTGTATGTATTATAAAGAGATTTTTCCCTAGCACCAAACTCCTCTGCAGAAATTATGACCTGGAGTTGCTGGGAAAGGATCTTTGAAAGCCCAAACAACCAAAAGTAACATATATTCATCAGCAACAGTTGCCTAGAAGAGAAATGTTGGATAGTGTGTGTGTGTGTGTGTGTGTGTGTGTGTGTGCGCGCGCGTGTGTATATAGATAGAGAGAGATCAACATTATTGAATTAAAGGAGAAAACACTGAGAAGATAACATACAACAGTTTCTGGATTATAGGGAGTTGCAATCATAAGGCACTTATCCTCATTTAAACAGCTCAACTGCAAGAGGGAAATTGGAACATGTAAATCAAACTGAGAGTGGAAGAAAGAAGGTCTATTATTTTGGTCCAATCATGAATAAGAGATTCAAATAGAGAACAATGATTTTTATTTTTATTTTTTGACAACTACAAGTCTGGTTTAGCTACACTGTTAACCAGTTCCTCTTTGTCAAGGAAGAAGACATATAGTTATTCAAGAGTCATCTGATGACGCCATACCTTCAAGAAGCAAGAGTGCATGTCAATAGTTGAGATCATCTCAGCTCTCTGTCCCAAACCAAAATTAGGAGAATTTTCCCAAGAGATATACAGTAATTCCAATGGTATCTGGCTCCACAGACAATATCCTCCAGCATTTGCTGCCAAGTAAAATCGATATTGATTTATGTAATCAATCTCGTAAGTATAAGAAGAATAAACTTGGAAAATAAGTCTCAATATTACAAGTAAAAAAGAATGCTTCACCTTTCGCTCCACATATCGTGGTGTGAAAAACCATTTATTATCGGTTGAGATTAGAAAAGGGCACGAAACTTACTCATCATGTCTTCTTTTTTTATTGTTGGGTAAAATATGTCAAAACTCTAAAGTTTTGACTTGGTCCCCTGGGTGATTGGTGATCTGATTTTATCTTTATGGTTCTAAATTATAAAATTTGAGCTTGACAAGAGATGTCTTTCTTCTTCTTACGCCTTGCAAAAAATTTCTGAGTTATTTCAGAATTGTATCAACAACTTTATCTCCAGTTTATCTCTAGTTCAATTTTAAAATCAGAGATGCTTAACTCCAATAATTCCATAAAGTTGTAAAAGGCTCAAACAGTTAAACATATGGTCTCTATAGTGCTACGTGCCTATGTCATGTAGAACTTAAAGTTATGTAGTTAAGTGAATAAATCCAAATTGCAAAAAGATGTCAGACTTGTCAGAGTTATGACTCCTAACTTAAGTTAGCCAATAACGTTTAATCTGTTAAACAACATGTCAAAATGAAATCAAAATTTGAATATGTGGCAAAGCTTAGCAAGTAAGGCTTAACTTACAAGGAAAAGAAGCCATATCCACAGGACCCTTGGATAAATTGATTCCACGAAATGGATTCTGTGCTCCCACTGCAAGGATAATATATGAGCCCAAAGATTGCAATGACATCCACATAAAATCTGCTTCCATATTATCAAAGTTTCACGAATGCATACCAAAGCTGACAAACAAGATGGCAAGTGAGCCAGATTTAGCCTCCAATGCTAGCTTATTAATGTCAGGCAGAATAAAATTAGCTTGAAGTTGACTGCTCCCATCAACCCCAGTGGAATTGCTTAACATGCAAGCTCGACTGAATCGATATGTAGCAGAATACTTGTTTATACATTCAAAAAGACAGAACTCGTATCAGATATATGTAGATAAAACCGTAAACTAAACCGCCAAAAATTGCTGCCAAATGTCATTAGCAAAGGCATAACATGATGCACTAAGCAACACACGGATCATCAAATAAGAACTTAAAAATTTGCATACAAATACCTCTGGAACTGCGACATCAGGAACTAATCTGGCCAAAAACACGTACAAAGGAAAGAGATTCTGGGTTTGTACACCTTCCTTCTCATTCCTTGAAATGGAAACTGTCATTTGTATTCTAAGTTCAGCCAACAACAACCCAATCAGTAAAATCTAGCATATACGAATTATACATGTACAGAAGTTGAAATTTTTATTGTTATCATTACCTCCTTTTGTGCTTGGCCTCTATTTTGTAGCTCAAACATCTTTGGAGAAAAGAAGGCTGCATACCAAAAATGCACACAACCCATTACAAATTGGCAACCAAAGATTCAGAAACAAAGAAAACATTTTGATTTTCTTATGATAAATATATACATAGAGAAAGGATTTTTTTTTTTTTTTTAAAGGTACTACATTTCTTATAGCGCGGCGTTGAAGAATGTTGTAAAATTCAACAGGCTTGCAATAGATAGAGAGGCTCTCCTCCGCAGCCATTTCTTCCTCCGCCGACATTCGCACACGCGAGTCTTGTCGGCACATATCACCGCTGCTTCTCGCGTACCTGCAACAAAGATTCGATTTTTTTCAATTGTTTTAGCCGCGCTAGAAGAACAGTCGCAGCTAAAGAGTGGTTGGTGAGAAGCGAGAGAAACCCAGATGAGAAAATAAAAAAAAGATACAAGTGAAGAGAACATACGGAGCCAGGTGGTTGAATTGAAGCTGAAGATGAAGAGATTGAGTGGTTTGGGGTTTTCGCTTCTGCCCTTTGGGTTTTCTGTGCTTTATTCTTCATCGAAATCACGATGCCTACGCTTCTCTCAGACTCTCTCAGAGTCTCACTGCTTGTGGCGTTACGCTGACATTCTTCGTAGCTGGTTTTTTCTTCTTTGCTTCCCTTGGCAGCTTAAGCCTGGGTGTGTTCTTTCGTCTTTTCGAAGAGTGAACAAAGCAAGCATAAGAGAAATCTAAGGCCCCGTTTGGATGGTGGGAAAGGAGATTTGGAGATGGAAAATCAATTGCTTTCTCATATTTGATAAGTACGGCATGAGAAATCGTTTCTTGGCCCATCGAAAAGTAGGAAGGAAAGTGAAAACATCCCTCCCAATTTGGGTTTTGTTTTCTCTCCTCGTGGGAAAGTTTGGGAAAATAATAAATATTTTTCATGACAATTTTGTTCCCATTAAATATTTTAGAATTACAATAAATCATTAAATGCATTTTATTTTTAATTTGATTTAATATGGGTATAATTAAAAATTTATACAAACTTTGTTTTCCATTCCTACTCAAATAAAGTGATATCTCTCGGTTACTTTCCCAGTATTACCAAACGTGGGAAGTAAATCTTCCATTTCCCATCTCTTAGGAAATGATTTCCTCTCAAATTCATTCCGTGGACCAAACAGGGCCTAAGAGAATAAAGAAACTGCCAAAAGAGAAATAATAGGGAAATTTCCACTACACACACCGAACCTAATTGATATTTTGTATTGCGAATGACTCGCTTTAGATTGATGACTTTTATTTTTATTTTTCAATTTTGTGTCTCTTTATCGTATGTTTGTAAGGCTTTAGGATTTGCTTTTCTGATGAAGTTGTGAGTTTTTTTTTTTAATATGGCAGAATTTTCAGGTTTTTGTTTCGATCTAGTTTATTAAAAAACGAAATGAATGTTCTGATACCTCCCATTGAAGATTTCATTTTCATTTTGGAGTCTAAATTCGTTTGATGGGAAGCCACCAAACCTTTTATGATAGTTTTGGTGACCAACTTTTGAAAGATATATATGTATTTGATACTAGCTTACGAAATAAAACCACCCTACTAATTCGTGAAATTTGTATAATTTCAAAAACAAACTAAAATAATGTCAATTGATACCTTATTTAGAGGCTTCCAAACCACGATTTAACCCTCCATTAGTCAAAAATAACTTCTTAAACTTAGGTTTTATTACTTAAGTGTTCACCATTGAGAAGTAAGAGTAAGTAATTGAAGATTTGATGAAGAAGGTGATGAGGTTTATAGTTTGGTTTTTCTAATAATTTTTTTTTTTCATATGTTATTTTAATATTTGGGTTCAATGGATTAAGATTTGTGTTACTACAATTTCTTATTCCACTTCACAGTCCTGATCTCTCGGACTACAGGAGTCCAAGAAATTTACGGTCACTCACCGTTAGATGTAAATTCAACAGTTCACTCACTCTTGTACTCCTTTTTAAAAAAAATTTTGAACCATTGAATTTACATCCAACGGTAGGTAACCACAAATCTCTTAGACTCTTGTAGTCCAAGAGATCGGGACTGTTCCATTTCATTAGAGAAACTAAACTTTATTTCTTATTCCATTTCATTAGAGAAACTAAACTTTTGTAAGCATATAAATAAATAATCCCAACTAATTTTATAATAAGCTTTTTTCATATCTAATTTAAATTTTAATAGTCAGGCGAGATTTTTAAAGTTCTTTTGGGGCAGAGTGGATAAGATTTCATGCCCAATTGGAAATGTTATCCATAATTAACCTATGAGGAACCAGAGCAGCCCTGATTTTGGAAAATTAACCAATCAGCAACCAAAGCAGCCTGACTTTGGATTGAGAAAAACAAAGTCCAAAGTCAAAGTGTTTTGAATATGACGTTGAGGGAACTCATAAATCCAACAAACTAGATAAGAATCTGATGAATGTGGATCAAATATTTCAGTTAAAATAAAACGATCATGCATTTGGAGATTAGATAAACTGATGGTAGAAAGATGGCCGAGACGAGAGCAGCCTCTACAATTCCACACAAAAAAAACCAGCAGTGTTCATGGCAGGCGACACATCAGGGATGATAAAATTGTCTGGAATTCAAGCAGTGTTCATGGCAAAACCCATTACTGCACCAGCAGTATCAAGATTTAACATAGGTGAATGAACAAAAATATCATAACTCAAGTCGTGTTCAACAGTGATAGGAAAGAACTTCACAGCAAACGACTCGGATATATATTTTCATTCATTCAATTTTTCCAACTTTGAAGGGATTGGAACTGGACCTGCATGCTTGCCTCACCCCACAACAATTCCTGCTCCAACATTCTATAATCTTGTCAATCACATTACGCCTAACTACAGTACAAATCCAACCCTCAACGCGAGCAAAGTCCGTAACCTCAGTACTGAGACTAACCCTTTTTAGGTCTGATGAATCAGTCAAGGAAAGTACACGCTCAACAAACATGTGAAAACGATAAAAATCATAGCCGTGGGAAGAATCAAAATCTCCAGAGTCAAATTCTAGATTGGAACAGGGGAGGGGATAGGGTTTCTCACACATACCACTAAGGTGTTATGGGGTTTTTCAACCTTGAGATCACTGGTTTCCACTGGCCTAGAATATAAGTCCGTGGATGGATTGATACAACTTTGGAATTATAAATAGACATGAACCAACCAGGCATAGCTGGAGGATTTGCATTGTTTTTATGATACAATTGGAGCAAAATGTGTGCATACATAAGAAGATCATTTGTCATTCTTCGTAAAAACTTAAGATTTTAGTTATATCACTCTACTGAAAAAACAATGCTTTCAAAGGTACTCGAGTCCAGGTTAGTTACAGCAATCAAATCAACATGGGCTTCGCAATTTGCACTGTTAATTCCTGTCGGGAAGGAAACATCATAGATTAAGATTAAGGTAGAGTCACAGCTCATGTCCCCAAACTTTTGATTATTTTCCAAGTTTATACATGATCTTTAAAAGTTTTTATAAACTGTTACACAACTCTCCTACAAATCCTACACATTGGTACATCGGTTGACGAGATTGTTAGTACATATAAGGCCAAACCCCGACCACTGCTTATCAATAGGCTCTATGGTTTCTTTATATTTTTTGATACGAGTCTCTCATCAACAAACTGTTGATATTGTGATATTTCTTTCCCCAATACAGAAAGACGTCTCAAGTTCAAATCTCCCTCCCCGTTGACTCAAAAGAAAGGCCTCTTGATTAGGATCGGAGGGAAACTTAATGAGGTAACATCTCTGGCCTCCGAATTTTACACCAAACAAATTTCGATTATTATTGTTCACACTTGGAGCTTTGGATTACTGACAAATAGATAGCATCCTCAAATATAAACCATCAAAGATATCATACTGACTTTCACAAGTTCAAACAGTATAATATAACTTATAAGCAGATTGACATCCATATATGGCCTTTCAAGAATCTGGACTCGTGTATGTATCAATCTTGCAAGCTATACAATTCCTCCCTCTGAGATTACCAGGCATTACCTCCCTTTGTTGCACCGAGGATGATAGCAATTGTAGCAAGAATAGCCTGCACATAGAGCGGTATTAAATAAAGTATCAGAGAGGCAAAACTTTAGAACGGCCATGAGGTAAGTTCTTGACTAATATAAAAAACTTGGAGGTACATAACGTGTAAACAGATCCTTCCAAAAATCTAAATGAAAGGAAATAAGCGTTACTCACACCAACTGCACAAGCAATATATCCTGGTTTCTCTCGGTGGTCTATCCTGGCACATAGCATGATAAGTGCACCGATATACCAGGGGACGGTAGCAAGGAAGAAACCAATAATAAACCTTCAAAATAAAGAGCATAGATCCTTTATAATTAGAAACTTAACACATTTATATTGAAGTTAAGATAACAGAGAGATAGAAGAGCACAAAGCATGGAAGATAACGCAATGAACAGATCCTATTATTCTTCTATGGAAAATAAAAGAAAGCATAGTCAGTATGATGAGGGAAGAGACCTAATGAAAACACTATGTTTTGATTCACGCCCCAAACACTCTCTCCGGCTAATTGGATTTCTGCACATCTCAATTCCTTCACACCTTTGAACATAAGAAAGGTTAACTTTTGTACTACAATTGTGTCCACGGCCCGCCAGTACGTGGACAAGAGAATGTTCAAGCTATGCTATTTTGACCATTTCCACAATAGAAAACCATTTTGCTCAATAAAACTAAGAACATTAAGAAGCCTTGATCAAACTTTGCTTGCCATGTATTGATTAAAGGTTTCCAGTACTCAAATATCATCCTAACCATGATAGTTGAAAATATCAGCTCAGTGCCATTTAAATCCTTAACCAATAAATCGAGATTGGAAGTTGTTTGGAACCTTCCTTTTTTCTTTTTTTACATTCTATTCAGAAATTTCATATGTAAGGACATAAGAACCAAACACACTGGAAATAACTACAGAACAATGTCATATGACTCATATCTATCAACTTATGGAAAGCTATTTCAAATACAAAACAGTATAACTTACAGGAACCAGCCACAGCCAATACCACAGCAAGGAAGGCGGCGCTCTCTTACTGGTCTTCCTTCAGCAACTGCATAGCCTAGAACAACAACAAAGCCATTTAATCATATAGAATAAAGCATCTATGACAACAACTATTTATCATTCATCAAGAAGAGTGGTAAAGAATGAAGATCCAGTTAAACCCCAAAACACAAAATGGAATGCAAGCAACAAACACACATACCCAAGTCATCCACTCACAAAATTCCAAACACAAAAAAAAAATTGAAAGAACCCTTTACAACCACCATAGAGCTGATCTAGTCACTAGCAGCAAATCAAACAGTGACAAGCTCTGCAAATGAAAAGGGGATACTTGCCATAGCCAAAAATTGAGGTTGGTCGAAGCTCAAAAGTATGGTCTTTACTTCTATCCATACAAATGACTAAATAAGTCAAACCAATTCCAACCCAGAAAGACAAATTAGAATCCCATCACAACATACACCAAAACCCCATTTTTAATCTCATTCACACTATGCCCTTGCTCCACTAAACAAGAAAAAGAAACCCAAAAATATCAACAAACTAAGTGCTTTGTGCTAAACAAAACAAAGTGATGCCATACCTTGAACAGTTTGATATCCCTGAGTGTAGTACTGAGGATGAGGAGCAGGAGGGTCGGCAGCTCCAGGCGGCGGAACCGGCTGAGGGAATCCTGTCGGCGGTGGCGGTGGCGGCGGCGGATAGTTGGCTACGCCTTGGAACGTTCCATACTCAGGTGGATGCGGATATTGCTGATGATCACTTGCTGCTCCTTTCTTCTTTTCATCTTCGCCCATCTTTTTACTTCTAATTGTTATTTCTTTTCCTTTTTTCTCTTTTTTTGAGATAATTTGTTTGTGTTGTGATTTGGAGTTTGAGAAAAGTTTCTTAGGAGTTAAGACTGGGAGAAATTGCACGATGGGGAAGTTGGGAGCTGTCTGAAAGAGTCAATAAGTCAACGGATTTATTTTGTTTTGTTTTGTTTTTTTGTGTTTTTCTGTGTAAAGAAGAGAGGGCAAGTGCAATTTGGGCATGTTATTCAGATTCACTGCATTATTTGTTTTATTTTTGCTTTTTTGAGGGATCATTTTAATTAGGCCCCTCTTGCTTTAAGATGATATAGATTATCCATTTATGTCTTGCCAAGTCGCCAACAACCCAATAAATTTGTTGGTTGCTTGTCACTATACTTCTAATTTTCTCACCATAAATACCAACAGGGTATAGCGTATTTGGAAAATGACCTTAATTTAGGATCAATGGTTTCAGGTTCTAATGTCATGGTACTTTGATAGTGTATATGTGTGAGAAAGTCCATTTTCTTATAGTTTGGACTATTGTTTGTAGGGGTGGCATTTTAGACCGAAAAATCGCAAAAACCAACCGACAATTTACATCAATCGTGGGAAATCGAACCGCATTGCGGTTACAGTTACGGTATTGGATTTTCAAAACTTCGGTTACCGCAAACCGCAACTATATTTTATTTTAAAAAAATAAAAAATTGCATTTTGTAGATAGCATTGGTGCTCAAACAACACAACAAAGTCCTTCAAATCCACTCACCACCACCAACACTTGAGTTTGTAACTTTAATTTGTAATATTGGTGCATTGCATTTTCCTTTTAGTTTGTAACTTTAATTAACTTTGAATTGGATTTTTCCTTTGGGTTGTAACTTTAATTCATTTTGCATTGCATTTTTCTTTGGATTTGGATTTGGAATGCTTGAGAAGTTGAGGTTGTGAATGCTTGAGAAGTTTAACTTTAATTAGAATGCTTGGAATTGTAACTTTAATTTTCTTTAGGTTGTGAATGCTTGAGAAGTTGAGGAGATTGTGAATTTATATATGCTTGAGAAGTTAAGGTTGTGAATTTATTTATTTAGGTTGTGAATTTATATTTTTTAGTTAAAGTATGCTTGAAATCAAAAGGCTTTAAAAGAAGCATCAAAATTAGGCCTAAAATGTGGAAGATTGGATTTTTATGACACAAAAAGAATTTGCATTTTTAAACCGCTAATTCACGGTAACCGACCGCTTTTTGCGGTTTCAAAAATCACCATACCGTAAATAGTCGGTGGGTTTGTAATTTGGGCAAAAATTCGCGGTTACCGAACCGCAACCACCTCTAATCGTTTGTACTCAAAAAAGTTCCTCACAAAAAATAGAAATAGATATTAAATTCATTAACCAAAAAAGTTAAGAACTTGAGTTTATTGGGGAAAATAATATTTAGAATGTGACTGCCTAGTTTTCATTTACTCACATTATTGTTAGGTTAGGAAGTAGACAAGAAATTAGATGAGTGGAGACAAGTTCCTTTACTCGCCCTTTTGTTGATCCTTTCATGCAAGTCACGTGCTCATATCTAATGAAAATTTGAGGAAAATATCATACAATTAAATAATTATAAGTTTTTTTTTTTGTAATACAAATAATTATAAGTTTGAATGATTAATTCTAAAATATTTTAATTTGGATGGTAAATGCACAAATCACCTTAGTGAATAGATAACCAGACCAAAACAATTAGTGAACAAGATAAAAAAAAAGAAACCAAAATCACCCTAGTTGTGGAGGCTTCATTGTGATGTAATTTTACAAAGACACCAATCCTTGTGATGTAAAATGCTGAAGTAATTTTTCAATTACTCATGTTTGGTGACTAAAATTAAATTGAAAATGATAAGTATTCTTCATTGAAGGGCGGAACAACGTGTGGGCTCTGCAAAGTTTGGCGCAAAGCAATTTTTCCTTAATAAATTTATATTTTTTTCACATATAGCCTACTCTGGTTCAGCCCATATAAAACATAGTTCACCCTTTAATAAGCGAAAAAAAGTCCAAAAATGCAGCTTTGAAACTACAAATTTATTTTCTCGGTTACTTAAAACCATAAACTTATTTTATTTGTTACTTAAGACCAAAAACTTAGTTGCATGTTGTATTACTATATATTTTTTTTTATGTCATTGATAGCCCATTCCTCCTAAAAAATCCTGGTTTCGCCCTTTTGTGTTCCGATTTCGGGGTTATATGATTAGGGTCCCAATCGCACCAAATGATATATAGATATGAATTTGGAGATTGCATCAGTTTTGAACGTTCTACTAACCATTATTGGGTATGAATGTACTTTCGTTTTAATTCGTTTAAATATAGCTAGCCAAGTCAAACACTTTTGAAGAAACCTAACAAAATGCTTGTAATTTGAATTTGGAAGAAATGCAAAGTGGAGTATCCAATTCATCCACCAGTAAGTATATCTTCTCCAATTGGGTCCCATCAGATCTTCGAAAACAAAAAAATTGCTTTCAACTGCTAACAAATGGAGGTTTTTTTCCTTTAGAGAAAAATAATAATGAAAAATTAAAATATCATAATGCGTGTGCGAACATCACATTCATTCGCTAATGAGGTCTTAATTAGTGGTAGAATTATTAGCATGTCGGTTAGTAGTTTGCTGTTCAATCCTCCATACAACAGTGTGTGTGTGAAATTATTCCTCTCTTTCTTCCCAGCTGTGGGAAAAAAGCAACATCATATCACATTCATTCAATGACTATGACAAAAACTTCACATTAATATATTAGAAAGAATTATTTGGGTGGAATTTGAATAAAGAAAAGAAAAACTGCGTAGACACTCTATTTATGCGCCACGTGTTAGAATATAAGATGATTGTCTTGCGTGCTTGATTTTTTCAAAGGTTCATATTAAGGAGATTAGCTTTAAATACCAATTAGTGTACTATCTTTCTAATAGAGGTGGAGCCCATCAATACAATAAATCTTACGCTTTATTAAAAAGATGGTACACAAGTTGATATCTAAAGTTAGTCTTTCTAGTATTTTCCTTTTTCAAAATGTCGTGGAAAGTGACAGACTTTTTTACAATGGACACCAATTCCAATAGGAAAATATTTGCCTATTTATTTGAAGTAGAAACTTGTATTTTCTGTCAATTATATATATATATATATATAAAATTGTAATAATTATATCAAATTGTAACTCACAAGAAATAATAATGTCTCTTTTTAGGAAAGAAGGGAAGCAGTATTCAATTCAATATTATCCATCTGCCGACAACTGTTGGACTTGAACAAAACAAACCTATCGAATAAGAACAAGACACCTTACTTCCCGTATATACGGTTAACATGGTGAGGTGGTTGAAGACATCTAAACCTCGGGACCACCCCAACAACTAATAATTTATCCCCGGCAGTAAGCATTGATATTACTTCCATTGGTGAAAAATGAATTGAAAAAGGAAATAAAAGTATTGCTAATTAAGCAAACAGCTAAACTTATCTAATATGCACATGAGGAAAAGCTCCTGGAAAACATGCGAAAGCAGTGCCATGTGAGTATATGATACCCCAAGCGCGAGGTCCGGCTCATCAAAAGACTTAAAAACATAGATAAATTTATAGAGGTGAATTAAGTTAGTTAATCGTTAATAGGATCTAGTTTAATAAAAATAGTCTTAATTTAGATATTAATTATGATGAGCCTTAAAAACATAGATAAATTTATAGACGTGAATTAGGTTAGTTAATTGTTAATAGGATCTAGTTTAATAAAAATAGTCTTAATTTAGATATTAATTAATTAAGATAATGTGTCCGTCTTAAATATCTGAATTTGAATAACTTGTTATTAAAAACAATTTCGATCATAATCATACCCTCAGGATTGGTGATGTTAGATATCCGACGGCTGAGAACCGGCGTTGAAGAAAAATTACAACGGGAGCGAGGCAAGTGATACGATCTCCCTGTCTCTAATAAGGCAACTGTATAGATATAGTGGTCTATCCAATTACCGACACACGTAGTTGACGTGGTTTCGAGACGTGGCCCCCAACAGCCAGTCAAAAGCTCCACATGCGCCTTCCTGCTAAACGCCTAAATAAATCCTCTGCTTCCTTCTTCGTAATTCGTATTGGTTCTCTCTCCCTCTCTCTCTCTCTCTGTCTGTGTCTGCCTTCCCTCCCGCCGGTTACTTCCACTCTACGGTTCCCTTTTCAACTGCTCCAAACTAATTTACACCCTCAAAAGCCTCCAAAACATTCCTCTCTGCTTCCCTATTCTACTTTGGTTCTTTCATCTCTTTTTGTTTCATTGGGTATTTTCTGTGAAGCTTCTGGTTTTCATTGTATCTGTATTTTTTCTTCCGAGATAATCTATGGGTGTTCATGTTATTGTGTGTAACTATAAATCTCCAATGACTTACTGTATATACTGCTGATTTTGCTCTTCTGGGTTTTGGTTATTTTTTTATGGCTTCTCTCGAATGCTTCATTTTTAAGTTTTGATGTTGGGATTTTCCTTTTTCTAAATCCTTTGGTTTTGACTTTGAATTTGTGATTTTGTTGGATTGGGAGAGAGGGGTTTAGTGGGTGAGAGTAAAGTTAGAAAATTGAAACAAAAGCGAGAGAGGCAAGTTGGTTGTTTGTGTAAACTATAAAGAAGAAGAAGAAGATATGGATGTAACAGAGGTTACAGTGATACACCATGTGGGCATTGTGTTAATGATGCTTTGGTTTCTTTCTCACTTCAATTGCTGCCACCCCGTTGCCTACTTTTTCTCTCTGATTTATCTCTACCTGGTATGGATCACTGCTCTTCCTTGCTCATGTTTTAGCTTTTTTCTTCATTCATTTTTTATTTATTGAAGGGGTCAAATTATTCTAAAAGATTAAAGCAAGAAAAGTAAATAAGGAATTTTTTTTCTTTATGCAAAGAATTAGAATAAAATTCGGTGCAGTTTGCTAGATTTGGTAATTAGAAAGTATGGAATTTTCTTTTGTGGCACCTTCTATAAAGTTTCTTGTTTATCATCCGTTATTTGTGTCAATGATGTGTAATGTAATTTGATAAATTGGTATGTCCTAATCTGGATGTGCAATTGCAGTACTTAATATTCACTTTTGCTTGTACTTTTGACAGGTTCATGAGCGGTATGTTATGAGATTGCGGAGGAAATTACAATTTGATGAAAGAAAGCAGGCTAATCAGAGAAGGGTAATTTTTTCCATTTGTGATTGATTGCTTTATCTGTATTTTTTTGTTTGTAGTCATCTAGTACATTGAAATCCCATCAGAAGCTAAGAACGATAAAGCTGTCAGGTCAAAGTACCTATTTGAGGATAAGAGTCTTTGTTGATCTGTATTGCCTTTACTAATTGTTCAAAATAAAAAGTGATAGAAAGAAAGACGGCCCACCCTAAGAAAGGATCTTGTATATAAAGTTAAATTAAATTCTTTTGATTGAGCATCTATGCTTTGCACTTTTTGTTGGTAAATTTTCATTGTTACTTATTTGAAAATTGAATTCAGGTTCTTGAATGTAGTATTGAATTAGTTTGGTTGTGAAATATCTCATTTCATTTTTTTATTGTCTGGTCCAATACTTCAGGTGCTTTCTGATTCCGAGACTGTGCGGTGGTTGAACCATGCAGTTGAAAAGATATGGCCTATATGTATGGAACAGATTGCTTCACAGAAAATTCTCCTACCTATCATACCTTGGTTTTTGGAGAAGTACAAACCGTGGACTGTTGTATGACTTTACCTTCTGATTTATTCATATATTGATTGCTCCAATTGATTTGGGTTGGTCATTTAGTCCAAAATGCTCTCATTTTTTAAGACGTGGGTTTTTCATAGTATTTCGGTCATATATTGATGTACTTTACTCCTGGGGTGCAACTTTTAGCAGAGTGATCTTTACAATGCTTTACTTCTTAATTTGGCATGTAAATAACTAGGGCTTCTCATTTTAAGTTTGATTGTTATTCATCATATTTAGTTGAGTGATCTTTAGAGTTTTTTTTATTGAAATTTGTGACACGTGAACAGCTAGAGCAACTCATCATTAATTTTACTGATATCCAAGTGGCAATAACTTTTCAATGTTACATCCTCATTGCATAAGAGCTTTGAATTATTTGGGTAGAATTCTGATTAGGTTTGGATTATATATACAGTATTGATTGAATAGGCGAGATATATTCAATGTCATACATGTCACTATCTTTTGGTTGTAAAATCTTAGTGACACAGAATAGAGATTGTTTGTGAGTACAGTAGTGTGTTTTGATGGCTTCAGCTGCTTTGTATGTGTGGGAAACTACTTATAACTATTTTTTTGATTGTTATGTTTTAATAAACTATTGACTTATTGATGATGATTTATTACAGGGCAAGGCTGTAGTTCAGCATCTCTACTTAGGAAGAAACCCACCTATGTTCACAGAGATGAGAGTTCTTCGCCAATCTACCGATGATGACCACTTGGTATGAGTTACTTTCTCCTGCATGTTGAACCAATAGTTTTTGTCTGCTCTTTATGTCTGAGGTTCTAGAATTCAGGAAAGATGAAGTAATACACTTGTAATAAATTCAGGTTCTGGAGTTGGGAATGAATTTTCTGACAGCTGATGATATGCTTGGAATTCTGGCTGTGAAGCTGAGGAAAAGACTAGGTTTTGGAATCTGGACAAAGTTGCATATTACAGGCATGCATGTTGAAGGAAAGGTATGAAATTGTCTAACTTGTAATTCAAGATGCGATCTTAGGTCCTTTTAAAATTGAGCAAGTTTTGTCCAGGAAAAGCTCATGTGAGCTATATACATGACAGGCATAGAAGCATATGCTGTATACTTTTATACGGTGCCGCCATGAGAATTAATTTGATTGATCATTGCAACTCCTGAGTTCTGATTATTTAGCAGAACTACTTATAAACACCGCTCTATGTATGATATATGTTAGTAGAACTTTGAACATTAAACATTGGTGAAAACTTTTCCTTTTTACATTCTTGTTAGAACTCTGACATGTATGTCTTGTTGGTTTTGCCTAATCTGTTTTGCTTTTCTGAAATAGCATCTGAGATGTTAAATCTGAAGTATCATCTCAGGTGAAAAAAGCTAAAAACTTATATTACATGTTTCATGTTGTCTTGTCGAGTTGGTTCAGTTAGTGTGAACTAAGAGTGCTTAAAAGGATTGGTGTATGCCCATTGGTGGCATAATGAACAACCTTTTGGAAATAAATGTTGATAATGCATGCACAACACATGTGATTTTCTGATAAAGCTGTGATTTTCTTATTCTTTTGTAGGTCCTGATTGGGGTGAAGTTCCTTCGCAAGTGGCCTTTCCTTGGCCGTGTGAGATTATGCTTTGTGGAGCCTCCATATTTTCAAATGACCGTCAAGCCTATTTTTACTCGAGGGCTTGATGTTACAGAAGTTCCTGGGATTGACGGATGGCTGGTAAATTTTAACATATATCTTGCAGATAAATTCTTAACTCTCCCATTTCATATGTCACTCTCTGTGTGTCTATTTATCCCTGACTTCCTTATTTGTTTATTCTGTCTCCCAGGATAAGCTTCTCGCCATTGCCTTTGAGCAGACACTTGTTCAGGTATTATTTGAATTTTTGACACTCCACATGTACTATTCATTGCCATCTAATGGCTTTGTGTTACACAGCCTTACATATTACCTGGCGTTGAAAGCAAGACTTTAGACCTTTGTTGTTAGGCCAAAGGGCTACTGGCCTAAGATTTCCATTTACATCTGTTGCAAATTTCAACTTTGATAAAAATATTTCAGTTATTTCTCCTAACGTTGGTGTTTCATACCTTCCAAGAGGAAAGTTCCATGTGATCTAGTAAACAAAATATAAGCTCGTTCATATGGTTTGATGAAGAATGAGCAAATAATGGGACTTTTTTGGCTTTCATAGCTTCATATGTGAGCAAGATGATTCCGAAAATGGTGCAAATCTAATTATTTATATATCTCTGCAGCCTAATATGCTGGTTGTTGACATGGAGAAATTTACTTCACCAGAGCCAGGTAAGGACCACAGAAATAATTTTCAGTATTTCACAAAACTTATGTTAATCAAATTTCATGTGGCGTGGAGGGGAAAATTACACACACACACACACACACTCTCTCTCTCTCTCTCTGTATTTCAATTAAAAATACGTGCTCATGTGACAGAAAATTGGTTCTCTGTGGATGAGAAGGAGCCTGTTGCTCATGTCAGAATAGAAGTCATCGAAGCATCAGACATGAAACCCTCCGATCTAAATGGTTTGTTCTTGGTTTGCTAGTACAGCAAAGTTGTTTTACCAACACAAGATAGGCGTTAAATGAAGATCTTTAACAGATAATTTGGTATTTTCAGGATTCGCTGACCCTTATGTGAAGGGTCAAATGGGCGTTTACCAATTCAAAACGAAGATACAAAAGAAAACGCTGACTCCAAAATGGCACGAGGAATTTAAGATCCCCATTATTACATGGGATTCACCTAATGTGCTAGCTATTGAAGTTCATGACAAGGACATATTTGTTGATGACACCCTTGGGTTTGTTTCTGAACTTGCTTAATGTATTATGTTTTGTAGTGTGCCTAGGTCTCTGCAAAGCCTTTGCAAATAAAATCGCTGTAGAATCTATTAGAGGAATACCGACTAAGAGATTAGTTGATCACAAAAGCACGAATTAAAGGACTTTGGAAGCTTTTCACCTTGTTGTGCTTCATTTTTTATATTCAATTATTCTGTAAGTGCTGTTTTATTTGTACGATTAACAGACTCTTCTTCTGTATCCAGAGACTGTTCCATTAAAATCAGTGATCTTAGAGATGGCGGGAGGCATGACATGTGGTTGCCTCTTCAAAACATTAAAACAGCAGGGAGGCTGCATATTGCAGTAACTGTAGTAGAAGATAATGGGAAGGTACCTTTTCACTTCTTCTCGACTAGTTCTACTGATTAGGCCCATTAGGAAACGAAAGCAAAGAGATCGATAGTTCTAGTTGCTTCATAAATTAGAATGCAGTGCTTCCACAGGATGCTCAAGTGTGCACTCAAGAGTTTGACTTGAGCTTCTTTCATACACAGGGGGATGATTGTCCAGATATTCCGGAAATGCTAGATGTGGAAGATAAAAGAAATTCCTTTGCCAATGAGACTGCTAATAAAAGTTCCTTCTCATCTGTATCATCAGAGAAATCTCCTAGGGTGGCAGATCATTTTGAGCCTATTGATATAGAAGGGCAAAAGGAAACTGGTATATGGGTCCATCATCCAGGAAGTGAAGTTTCACAAACTTGGGAGACTAGAAAAGGAAAGGGTCGAAGACTTAATACCCAGATTCATGGGGAGGCTAATGGTACTAACGGTCGTAGTTCAGTGGCATCTGGAACCCAAGTAAATGATGGCAGCAGTACTGATGAGAATCCTGAGGATAGACATCCAATGGCATCATTTCGCCGGGGTCTGCATAAGATATTCCATAGGAATTCCAAGAAGGAGGATAATTCAAGCAGCTTTACAGAGGCTGTTCCAACCCCTCGTGTTAATCTAAGGGCAATTAATGAAAAGGAGGCTGGTGTAAAGTTTGTTGTGGAAGACAACATTTCGGTCCCTCCTTCTGGTAAGGTTTCAAAAGAAGGGGCTTTAAGTTCTGGAGAGAGTGGTCCCGATAGCCCAGGAAAGGGTAAGGTGAAGAGTTTCTTTAGAAATGCCGAAAAATCCGTAAAGCGTGCACTTTCAAAGAAAGGTTCTAGAAAGTCTCAAGCTGATTCATGTGCAGTGAGTGAAAGAGACATTTTAGAAGGTTCCAACTCTTCTGATGACGAATCTCTTCCTTCCCCCCCATTTGTTGAAATGATACCTGTCGCCTCCAGGGATATACCTTGTGGCTCCGTCAATGATTCAAGTAAACCAGAGGAGGATGTGGTTCAGCCGGTAATTTTCACGGCAGTGGACGCTGAAGGCCCAACGGAGAAGGTTGAACATGAAGAACTCGTACGCCCAATGGAGAAGGTTGAACTTGAAGAAGTCGAAAAGGTTCACGAGGAGGTGGACAGCCCTGGAAGAAATGGCGATGGATTGTATGAGCCGTTAAAAGTTGAAGCTAGCTGATGCATATCTGAAGAGAAGGGCATGCAAAACTATCGCAGACTGTTATGAAAGAGTGCTCATACTATTCCACTTGTGGCTGAATTAGCATGAAGTATTTGAAGTTTGAGAGTATGGCTTGCATGTCCAAGTCACATGTTGATGATGTTGTACAGTTCTTGTATGAAACACTCACCCCAAACAGATACTTTGGTTTTAGGGTTTGGTGAATCATGCAACATTATATTTCTACCTCTTTTCCACCCTGAAACCAAATTTCTCTACACAGTTAGGGTGAAATGTGGTGCAGCTATTATTAGGTTGTATTATTTGTAATTATTATGTAAAGTTTTGAGTTGAAAATGTTGTTTTATACACGCGAAAGAATTTTTTGTTACTAAATTCCAAATTTAATAATGGGCTGAAGGAGTCATAAGCCATCATAAGCTTTTTTGAAGAGGAGAAGACTACTTAAATTTTATTAAACTCATCTCGACGAGCCCTGTATATATACTGTTGGAAAAATTCTGTTTAACTAGTATACCCGCGCGGCATTACGGTTGGAATTTCTATTTATGGCGTATAGCCGGGCAGTTGTATTTTTGAAAATTTTCTATTTATAGAGTATAGCCGGGCGGCATACTATTGAAATATTTTATTTGTAGAGTATAGCCGTCCGGCTATACCTTTGGAATAGCTTTTTAATTACTTTCAATATTTTAATTAACTTCATAAATTATATTGCGTAACAAATAGTATTTTATTTTTATATTTTTTTCTTTAATAAAATATGTAACTACTAATTAAAGTGATTAAAAAGAGAAAAGAAAATTATGGTATTCACAAAGTATAGCCGCGTGGTTATACCTGTCGTTTTTTGAAAATTTTCCATTTATAGAGTATAGTTGGGCGTCTATACTATTGAAATATTCTTTTTGTAGAGTATAGCCGTCCCGCAAAACTAATCTCAAGGAGTTCTTGAGGCGAATCACTGAAAAAACTCGCAGTGGCAAGAGGAACCAGCAGTGCTTGGGCATAGCTGCACATGAATTTCTCCACCCACCTTTGGGAGAGGAGCTTTTGATGCCCATTATTCTTTTTCAACCTATCATGAAAGAATAATATCACTATTTATGAAGATTATAAAGATCATGCAGGCGCAGTGCTTGTAAAATGTGGTGGATGTAAAAGGAATGTAAACTATTCGCATTAGATTTTTTAGGTTTTGGAGAAGTAATCTCTCCCAGAAATCAACAAAACATAGTCAGCGTTATATAACTTAGAAGTACTCCATCCAGAGGCGGATCCATTAAGGCGCAAGGAGGTGAGCTACACCTCCCTTCGCCGAAAAACCATTGTAGGTGCTTCAAACTGCCCATTTGCTGAACTGGTGTACAGATTACCTTATTTGCATTTTCAACATTTAAGTAAATGTCTTTGTTCTTTTACTTTAATTTATTTTTATATTACTCCATTTACTTAAGTTTACAATGTAAATAAGGAAGTACCCCCCATTTGGATTCAAATAAAAATACTATAAAATCAAATTCCTACCAAATCAAAATATGAAAAATCGGTTTTAGTGCAAAATACGATTTAGGCTAAAAATGATGGCTCATTAAGTCAATATATACTTCATACTAAAATCCCATAAAATCAAGTTTTCTTATTTGATTTGTAAGGAATAAAAGCCGCCAAAAATTATCTTGAGAAAATGATTATTCCGAAAAATCATTTTTCATACTTAATCAATTTTGCACCTCCGCTAAAAAATTTCTGAGTCCGCCACTGACTCCATCCAAGGACACGGCATGGCAAGTGTACAGACAGAAAGATGGTTCTTCACAGTTCACATTGCAATTCGACACTGAAATGAATCAAGACATGTTAACATTGTCAAATACAAAAAATAACAACATTGAAGCAAGCTAAGTTGAATCCAATTACAAGGACTAAATGAACTAAAACACAGAACAGTATAAACTGCAAAAAACAGAAGAAAAAAAAATTAGCAATTTGATAGTAGAAAAAACAAGGTAAAAAGGGTACATGGACAGAAATGGCAGAGTCCCAAGTCGGCAGTAACCTGAATTGTGAAATTAGCATAATTAACCAAAGTAAAACTTGTTAATGAGAAACAAAGGCACAACTCAAACTAAATTAAGAATCAAAGCACCACTTGCTAGAAAGATAATTGGAAGAAAATGATAATTTCGATATTCAGTCATTAAGGAACAAATTTAAACTCTCCACCTCTAATTTAGATTATCGCTTGTACTTAAAAAGGAACAAATTTAAACAAAACATATTACGTAGTAACCTAAGCGTATATGAAGTTATTGTCCATATCACTCACTTCAGTCAGTTTGCTATTCAATTTCAACAACCCACACATGAGATTCCAGAGACAAAGATGAATATAGAGTAGGGTGTGTGCAGAGGATTGAATATAGAGTAGGGTTAGAAAAGTAGGAGTAGTGGTAGGGGCAAGGCGTTGTAATTAGGTTAACTTTAAAAATAAAATAAAAAATAAAAAAAATTCTGTTTTTAAAATAATTATTGTTAGTTATAATATTTAATTGACGAAAATACGATTAAACTTAACAGAAACTTTAACGAAGTTAAACATAGGTGGTGAATTGCAACACTTTACAAAATTCAAATGGTAATAACACACGTATCCATGGGCGGAACCACACTAAGGGCTGTAGCCCAGGGTGGTTTTTTCAGGAAAAAATATAAAACCTATAAATTTAACTCGTTTTCAATATTAGCCCAGTATATATTAACTTATTAAAGCCCAAAAAAGTCTTTTTTTTATATTTATAAATTTAGTTGGAGGGCAGCAATAAAAATACACATCAAAATAGATTCATTTTCAGTTATGTTATTGAACATATTTTCATTTTGATCATATGTGTTTTTCAGTTGCATTTAATATGTATTTGTTCTTGGTTTTTGATAAAGAGCAATAGTATTTTATTGATAAGAGGAACATAAACAAGTATAAAGCCATTATGATGTTAAACCCTATTTGATTTATGTTAAAGCTTATTGAAAATTAGTTTATGAAGTTATGAACTAACTTGGTTTATATGATTTAATGTTTACTTTTATTTATAGAAAGGCTATAGAAATTGTAAGTACCAAAAAAAAAAAAATTAAATTTTAAGGTAATAACTTTAGCTAGCCCACCCGTTGAAAATTCTTGGTTCAACCCTTGTACATACTTGAAAAATGCATGTGATATTTAAGCAAATTTCCAAAAGAAAAATAAACATAACTTCTAATCAATGGAAAAAGTCATGGCTTGATGGATGTTAATGGAGGTAATTTAGGCTTAATGGAGGTGACCAATAATTTCTTCAATCCGGCCAAGGTAGAGCATCTAGGTTTTCTCCAAAATTTACATTCCAACAATCCAAATCCATGTAATGGACAAATGTTGGCTTGCACTCGATGGAATTAAAAAACAAACCCACAAAAATTTCACGGGATTTGTGCAAATAGAAAGACAAAATATTTGTGTAAGGTTAAATTATTCAAATGGTCCTCAAACTTGTACGCGATTTACATTTTGGTCTTTAAATTAAATTATTAGTTCAAATGGTACATAAACTCTATATTAATCGCTCCATTAGTCATATCGTTACATTCTATCAATGTTGCTATTAAATATGAGGACAAATTGGCCATTTCGTACGTTAAAAATAAATAAATACTAAAAAATAAATAAAAACTCTCTCCCTCTCCATTCCCCCATGACCACCACCCTCAAGCTCCAACCCCCAAACCCATCCCACAACCACTCTCCACCCAAACCCATCCAACAACCACCCTCCACCCATATTAGGGATTTATGCCATCAATACCAAGGCCAACACTCCCACCATTGCCCACCTCCTCAGGAGCTTTCCTCTTCCTCTGCGTTTCTTCAGCAACCTCCTCTAAACTTATTCCAAAGTACCGGTTCTACGCAGATGCTTCATGGCCTACAAATTCATACACTGCTTCAATAAACCCTCCTCTAAACTTATTCCAAAGTACAAAGAAAATTAAGATCCGTTTTCGAAGTGAGAATTTTCTCAAATTAATCATAGGTGCCTGAAAAAATCTTATGGAGCTCGAGATAGGACAAGCATCAAAATTGACAGACACCCAAGCAAAAAACAACAAAAAATTTCTGTGAAGTTCAACAAAAATACAAAGATAAACTGCTTTTTCAACATATTCACAAAAACGTCAGTCACAAATAGTTTAATTTTACGACGCTTAAGCAATGATAGAGAAATTTTTTTTAAAAAAAACTTTTGTGATAAAAAGAGAGTACCTGGAGGTTCGTGATGTAAGTAAATTGTGACCTTCTTCTCTGTTCCTTTGCATCTTCGTCTATATGCGAGAGAGATGGGCTTGAAAAAGGAAGAGAGGGTTAGTAAGATTGTTATTCACAAAGAATGAAATCAGGTGTCATGGTGCAATTTTCAACAGCCAGCACTAAGGTTGAGTCCTTGTGATGATAACATCTGAACCAATTTCAACAGCCAGCACTTTGTTAGTATTATTTTGGACATTAATTGTTGGGCTGGATGGTTGAAGGCCATTAACAAACCATCTTTTTTTTTTTTTTTTTTAAATTTAATAAATACGGTAATTGGAGAGGTCTGTAGGGAATTGGGGAGAAGAAATCAAAGGGAGGCGGCTTGGGTCTCATGATTTTTTTTCTCCTTTTCTTCAATTATTTTTTAATTTTGTATTTATTTTAACTTTATTTTATTTGTTAATTATGGAAAGTCGTATTTGCCCTTAAAATTTGATTACATTTAATAGAAAATGTAACAGTTGGATCAAATGAGCGATTAAAATAGAGTTTATGTACAATTTAGACTAATAATTTAATTTATGGACCAAAATATAAATCGCGTACAATTTTGAAGACTATTTGAGTAATTTACCCTTTGTGCAAATATTAGAAAATCCTCATGGCTCGCCCATTTGTATACAAAAATAGAAAGACAAAACATAGAGAAATTACCTTGTAAACTTTTTTTCTCTCTTTTTATTATTTACACGCGTACTTAGCGGGTCTTCTACACGTGGCGCCTAAAAATAAGTTTAAAAGTGCCAACTGCTTCAAAAACGCTAACGCTCTTTCATGACATGTCTCAACGTTTCATGTTCATTCATATCATCTGCTTCGTGTTGTCCCATCACCTTTCTGTGATTCTCTCTCTGTTTGCGTTACTTCCCTCCGGTTACTTTAACGGTCACCCCTACGACACCGTTTCAGGGGTTGGAAGGAAAACTAATCACAGTCGGAAGGGGTTGCTTCCCTTTCTGCACATTGGTTTCTATCTCTCTCTTTTTTCGCTTTCCCGATTTTGTCTTTCTGGGTTTTCTTTGATTTGGTTAGCCTTCTCTGTTTTCTTGTTAAATATTTGAAGGGTGTGAATGTCTCATTGTTGATTTTCCTTTTCCGGGTTTTGGTTCATTTATGGCGTTTGATGATTTCTTCAGTTCAAGTTTCAATATTGGGATTTTCCTTTTTCTAAATTCTCTGATATTTTGACTCTGAATATGTGACTTTTTTTTAAGCCATTGGAAGAAAGTTTGGTTCTTTTTGTTTCTGTGGGGGGATGAGGGGGGTTAGGTGTTATTGTAAAGTGTAAATTAGAGAACCCAGCAGAAAACATAAACTGCAAAGTGGTGCCTTTTGGATTGAAGAAGAAGATATGGACATAACAGAGGTTTCAATAATACACCATGTGGGGATTGTGTTATCTGTGCTTTGGTTGCTTTCTCACTTCAATTGCTACCACCCAGTTGCCTACTTTGCCTCTCTGATTTATCTCTACCTGGTAAGGATCACTTCTCTTACATTTTTGTTTTCATTCAAATTACAGCTAGAAAGTAATTAAGCTTTTTTTCTTTAGGCAGGGAATTAGAATCATGTACATTATAGTTTGCTAGATTTGTCTGCTTAGAGAGTATGGGATTTTGCTTGTTGATTTAATTTGGTAAGTTGCTAATTAAGGGATGTGATAATTTACGATATGTAATTTAATTTGGTAAGTTGCTAAAAGGGATATGCAATTACAGTCCTTAATATGAACTTTCGTCTACTTTTGAAAGGTTCACGAGCAGTATGTTATGAGATTGCGGAAGAAACTACAATTTGAGGAAAGGAAACAGGCTAATCAGAGACGGGTAATCTTCACTTTTTCTATTGTGTGTTTCTGGTTGTGGTTAGTATTTTTCATTTATTAGTCCTCCAGGTGGGAGGGAACTTCAAGTAAAAGAGTCCATGTTGAATCTTTATAGCCATTTCCAGAAATGTTCTTGGATATGACTGAAATTAAAGTCTTAATTTGAGCATCTATATTTGTGACTTTTTGTTGGTTAGTATTCATTGTTACGTATGTGAAAATTAAGCGGGCTTTTTAAGAATTTATTAGTGAATTTGCATGGCACTACAATACTTCATTTAACTTGTATTGCTTTTTCCAATACTTTAGGTGCTTTCTGATTCTGAAACACTGCGGTGGTTGAACCACGCAATTGAAAAGATATGGCCTATATGTATGGAACAGATTGCTTCACAGAAGATTCTTCTCCCCATCATACCTTGGTTTTTGGAGAAGTACAAACCATGGACTGCCGTATGACTTTAACTTCTAACTTATTTAAATCCAATACAATGGTTTTGATCGTTCTGTTCATTTGGATAATGACTTGGTGCAAAGTGCTCTGTTCTGAAGACTCTTGGATTTTATTTATTTATTGTGTATTTATTTCAAATTGATGTACTCTTTAGGTGCAAATTTTAGCTGAATGATCTTTAAAGCTTTACTTCTTAACTTTTGACATGGGAACATCTAGAGCTAATCATATTTAATTTTGATTGTTTTTGAAGTGGGATCTACCTTTCGTTTTTTATGTTTGCATTGTTGTAATTTCTGGTATGGTTACCTTATTTACTAGCTTATATGGATTGTGATTGAACGAGATTGTTGAGTGATCTTGAACCATCAATGAATGTAATGCTTTGTTAGCTCTTAGTTGAGTGATATTTATATATTTATATTTTAATTACTACGTAAGTGGCAAAAACTGTTTATGTTGCATCCGCATCTCATATGAGCATTCAAATTTTTTGACATAAGTATGACTAGGTTTGGATTATATTTATTGTAGACTAGAGGTTTTTCTTTTTTGTGTGTATACCGTAGTGTCATTTTGATCGTTCTCCCGAGTAGATGGTTCATTTCAGCTGCATGTATATGTGGGAAACTACTTATACTTGATATCGTGTGGTTATATTTTGATACACATTTTGAGTTATTAATGGTGAATATATGTTCGCAGAAGCAAGCAGTAGTTCAGCACCTTTACTTGGGAAGAAATGCACCTATGCTCACAGACATGAGAGTGGTTCGCCAGTCTACTGATGATGACCACCTGGTATTCTTTACTTTCTCTGGAAATTTTGGATCAATCATTTTTATGCGCTCTTCTCAGCTGCATTTCTAGAATTCAGGTAAGCTAAAGTACTAAATTGTAAATAAATGCAGGTTCTGGAGTTGGGATTGAATTTTCTGACAGCTGATGATATGATTGCAATACTTGCTGTGAAGTTGAGGAAAAGACTGGGTTTTGGGATGTGGGCAAAGTTGCATATTACAGGCATGCATATTGAAGGGAAGGTATGGACTTTGACTAAATGTAGGTTAAGATGTGATCTTAAGTCATTTGAAATTTGAGTGAGTTGGGTCAGGCAATATATCTCAGGCAAGTAATCTTTTGCTAAACATGAAATATAGATTGAAGATATGCATAATGTTCTTTATACGGTGCCTCCATATAAACTAAATTTTTGATTGATCGTTGCAACCCCTGAGTTCTTATTAGGTAGTGTAACTACTTGTAATCTGGAAATATGTAAGATATATGTTAGTAGATGTCCGAGTGTTTAAACAATAGTGAAAACATTTTATGGAAAATAGAATGTCCGGAATGGCTTGCAAAAATGACTTATATGTTCTGAACAAGCTGTGTTTTTCTTTTTCTTTTGTAGGTCTTGATTGGAGTGAAGTTTCTTCGCAGGTGGCCTTTCCTTGGCCGTGTGCGGTTATGCTTTGTTGAGCCTCCATATTTTCAAATGACTGTGAAGCCTATTTTTACTCATGGCCTTGATGTTACAGTACTCCCAGGGATTGCTGGATGGCTGGTATCTTTTATTGACGCTGATAAATTTGAACTCCCTTGATTTCTCCCTCTCTGACTCTGTGTGTCTCTCTGATTTGCTCTTTTCTTTATTCTATTTCCCAGGAGAAGCTTCTTTCCATTGCCTTTGAGCAGACACTTGTTGAGGTATGGATGTTGGACTTTGACCCTCCTTTATGTAATTCTCTGATATCCAATGGGCTATGCTGTAAACAGTCTTTCATATGTTGGCAACACTTTTGTTAGAGTGTTGTAAATCTAATTTTTCATTATCTTTGCAGCCTAATATGCTGGTTGTTGACATGGAGAAATTCGTTTCACCGAAGTCAGGTAATTATGGATATATTATACATATGCAAACACGCATGTATTTATGTATTTTGAAGAACCTTGTATAAATCTTTCCTCACATTAGTTTTTCATGAAGAACAAAGTTTAACCAGTTGGGCCTAAATTGTAAATTGTAGTGCTTTCAAGTTTCAATACTTCAACCATCACTGGGGAAGTTTATTATTTTGGCGTAGTAGCTTTGTCACTCTAAAGTAGTTAGTTTTGCATTTTAAGAACTAAGGTTCTTTTTCCCTTTTTCCCTTTAAGCAGCTTAAATACCACAGCAGTAATAATTGGTTTTTAAAACTTTGAATTGTATGCAGAATATCTTCCTTTTGGAATGACAAATGTCATGTGATGTAAGGAGATTATTGTTACCTTCTACTTCCCTTGCATCTAGTCTCTTGATAAAAGCTCCTCTAATTCCTTACTACAGTTGTTCTTTTTAACTTCTGTAATCATCATGCTCTGTCTCCGTCTCTCTCAGAAAATGTGTTTCCCAAATGTTTGAATTAATAATAGTGTTCATTTGATTGACAGAAAGTTGGTTCTCTGTGAATGAGAAGGAGCCTCTTGCTCACGCCAAAGTAGAGGTTATTGAAGCATCTGATATGAAAGCTTCTGATATGAATGGTTTGTTCTTTTCTTTGTTTGCTGGTACACTGATGTTCACTCACATCATAGTCTGTTTAAAATTTTATATTTAACGAATAGACCTATTCTGTCAGGATTCTCTGACCCATATGTGAAGGGGCAATTAGGCCTTTATCGGTTCAGGACTAAGATACAAAAGAAAACTCTGGCTCCAAAATGGCGTGAGGAATTTAAGATCCCCATTATTACATGGGAGTCACCTAATATACTGGCTATTGAAGTTCGTGACAAGGACCGATTTGTTGATGATGCCCTTGGGTTTGTTTCTGAACTTTTGAATGTATTATGCTTTCTTGTGTGCTAGGTTTATTTTAATCCTTGGACAAAGTACTGTTATATTTATTAATTGATTAGTTGTCACACAACACGAAATGAATGACTTCATAATTTTAGTTGCTGACCTTGCTGCTACTACAAAATTTTCCATGTTACTTTTTTGTTGTTGTTGTGAATCTCTAATTATCTTGTCAACCAATTTTAGTATGTTGGTTTCTGGTGTCTGCTTACTTTGAATTTTGTTTATTACCTTTTTGGACCTTAATATCCTTTTGAACTGTTCTGTAAGTGCTGTTTTAATTGGAGGACTAACTTACCTCTTATTCTATATCCAGTGAATGCTTCATTAACATTGCTGATCTTAGGGATGGCCAGAGACATGACATGTGGTTGCCTCTTGAGAACATTAAAACAGGGAGGCTACATCTTGCAGTAACTGTTATTGAAGACAATGTGAAGGTACCTTTTTACTTTCTCTCAACTGTGGTTTACTCATTACGAAATGAAAGCAAATAGATTCGTAGTTCTAGTTGCGGTATAGGCAATGCTTTCCACAGGTGCTCAAGTGTGCATTCAAGAGTTGACTTGAGCCACTTACATATTCAGGGGGATGATCATCCAGTTGTCCAGGAAAAGGTAGATGTGGAAGATAAAAGAAATTCCTTTGCCAGTGATGCTAATAAGAGTAGCTTCTCATCTGCATCATCAGAGAAGTCCCATAGGGTGGCAGACAATTTTGAGCCCATTGATGTTGAAGGCCAAAAAGAAACTGGTATATGGGTCCATCACCCAGGAAGTGAAGTTTCACAAACTTGGGAGAGTAGAAAAGGAAAAGGCCGACTCCTTGATAACGAGATTCAAAATGATGCCGGCAGCTATAATTCAGTCATATCTGCAACCCAAAATAATGATGACAGTGGCACAGATAGAAATCCCGGGGAGAAACGGCGAATGAAATCAGTTCGCAAGGGTCTAAATAGGATCTGTTCGGTGTTCCACAGGAATTCCAAAAAGGACTTAAGTTCAGATAGCTTTAAAGAGTCTGTTCGTTCTGCACATATTAATCTTAGGGCAGTTCATGAGAAGGAGATTGGGGTAAAATTTATTGTGGAAGACGACCTTTCTGGACCTCTTTCTAGTAAGCATGGTGAAAAATCTACTCGGAACATAAAGCATTCTACAGGGAAAGATTCTGGAAAGTCTCAAACTGGTTCTTCTGCAGTTACGGAAGGAAATTTTTTAGAAGATTTTAACTCTTCTGATGATGATCCTCTTCCCAAACAAATTGTTCTAAGAGAAACTGCAGTAGATGCTGAAGGCCAAAAGAAGAAGGTTGTATTGAAATCTTTCTGATTGGAAATACATTGTGGCTCAAGCAATGATTAATTTAACTCAAAGGAGCATGCGTCACCTCTGGTTCTTAAGCACTGTTGTAGCACTGTTGCTTGTCGCATTCTCGTCCTTTCTTATCTCTGTGATTTCAGACTTGCTAATTGTGCAGTTGACAAGGTACTGTCGCAAGCTGTAAGGGATTCCCATTTGTTTTCATAGGTAGCCTTCCCTTTTGTGAGGTTGATTCTGTTCTATTTCACCAATGCTTCTTTTGGTGTACATTCTATCATATCCGGTGAAGAAAAACAGCAGCATGGAGTGATGCCTCTATACCCAAGAAAGAAAAACCATGAAGGTGAAACTGTGGAAAAATTTCAAGATACCGGCTCAGGGTCGTATTGGAGGACTCTTTTTATCACAAATTCTTTTTGGGTAGAGGGGATTTGGCTTTTTGACGCTCTACAGACCTAGACCTTCATATGCTTGTCCTGTCAATCTTTTAGCATTCCTAGTTTTGTTGTGTTGATTTGGAAATGCTATGAAATTATTCACAACATTGGTTTGTTTTGTTTTTTCTGTAAAGAAGGAAAATCTTGTATGGAAAATTCTTTCATTATTGAACATGCAAAAGTATATAGTTTCACTTTTGAGATGGTGATGAACCAAGAACAATGATGATCTTTTTGTAGTTGCCGGTAGGATTAGACAAAATAAAACAAAGCATACCACAAAACAGGACAGCAAACACATCTCCCAACAATATAGCACTGCTACAAAAGAAGCAGCTCAGAGTGGAAGAGAGAAAAGGGCCACTTAAAATAGGGTTTAAGCAATCCAATAACATTAGAAAAGAAGCCATTAACAAGTATAATTTACATCCTCTCATCAAGCCAAAGGATATCCTCAAGTCAATCCCCATCAGCTGAAGCGATAATGAAGCAACCTTGCAGCCATGTCTTTGCTACTGGAAGCAAGGAAATCTGTAGTTCCAACTCATTTCCCAGAAAGTATTAACATTCATAATTCATCTCTGTGACATTAAAGGACAATAATTCTGAACCTATTTCCCTTAATTTCAATATGTTATGAGATGAAACACTCTTCAGCTTTTTCCATTCCGTAATTTCGACTCTCAAGCAGGACTTGATATCAAAGTGATTTTCAACTTACATGACTTCAAAATCGTTTGAAGAACCCATAAGCAACGTCACCACAGTCATCCACTTTATGTGATTTAATTATCTACAATTTCTTCATAGGAAATACAACAATGGCTGCTCTTCTCTGAAAACATGCTTTTGAGGATCTGCCTCCACATCCCCATCTTCGGAAGAAAGCCTTGTCTTATCATCTGCTTTAAAACCCAATCCACATCCTGCACCAGATTTTCTTTGCACAGCCCATGAATCAACGCCTTGTACGATACAAAACTCGGGCCAACGCCCTTAGGGATCATCCAACTCATAAACTCTTTGGCCTCAACAAACCTCTGTGCATCAAGAAAACAATACAAAACCTCCTGATAAGACCCTGCATTTGGATCACACCCCTTGCCTCTCATTTCCTCCAAAAGCTTAATCCCCTCTTCAAATCTCCCCTGTTTCCTGAGCCCCGCTATCAATATATTAAACGTGATGGTATCCGGATCTATACCCTCATTTTCCATCCTCTTTAACATCCCAAAAGCTTCATCCACCTTCCCATTGACACACAAACCATGCATAAGTGTTGAAAAAGTTAACGCATTTGGTATACACCTTTGCTTAGGAAATTCATCGAGCACCTTAAGTGCAGCATCCAATTTCCCATACTCGCATAGTCCCTTGATGAGTATATTAAGGCAACAAGCATCAATCTCAATACCCAGCTTGGGAGCCTCCAAGTACACCTCATGAACAACATCAAACATCTTGGTCGAAACGAGCAAATGCAGCACAAAGTTGAATGTTTTCACAGAAGGCCAGCAACCATAGTTGGGCATATCATAAAGGGTCTCGATGGCCTTGTTTATAAGACCACCCACATTGCCATAAGCCTTAATAACAGTGCGAAAGAAGTTGTCAGACAAACGGCATTTGCTTTCGGATTTGATCCTGGCCATGACATTGTCAATGGCGTCAAAGAGGCGGGCTTGGGCAAGCTTGTTGACGACCAAAGTGTAAAGAGCTTCATTGGGTTTGTAATCTTTGCGCTTGGAGTAGTGGTCCAAGGCTGTGCGGACAGAGTTGGGGTCTCTGAGGGACGTGAAGACTTGCAAGACTTCATTTGGGGCTAACCAGTCTTTGTGGTGCAGCCTTTTTGGGATATCAGATGAGGAAGATGATGGGAGTGTGGAGAAAGATGGGTTTTTGATGAAGGTGGAATGAGTTAAGCGAAAAAAGATCGGATTTTTAAGTGTTTTTGTAGATCGTGAAATCATGTTCTTTCTAAAATGTTAAGACTAATTACGGTGTGAAATCTTCCAACTTCTTTGGCTTAGGTCTAAAAGTTTTATTGGAGGGCATGACTGTTCAGGTGGGTAAAATACTCATGGGGCTTGTTGGAGAGAGTCATGCTGTTGTGTTGCTTCGGGTTTTTGGTTGTCTGAGGTTACGGTGATGGAGAATGAAGGAATTAAAAACGTGTTGCATTCAAGAAAGCTTCATGCGGGTTAGCTCACGTTGTGAGGGAAGTTGGGGAAATGGGTTAGATTAGGATAGGTCAAAGGAATCGATCCACCTAGGTTGTCATGTGCCATATGTATTGGTATTAATATTGATAAACAAGTTTGCTGTAAAACTAGAAAAAGACTCCCAACTCTTCTGAATCTGTCACCAATAATTTTATTGATTTCAATATTAGATATACAACATTGTCTCAATGGACCCTATAGTATCTTTCATTTCTTAACTAATGAAACTATATCTTTTATGCCGGTGATTGCATGATCTACTGATATCTGCTGCATATGTATAACAATTCCAAAACCTATAAAGATTTGTCAATATAATTTGACTGTACAGAATATATACTAAGAATCATTCAGGGCCAATAAAATCATCTGTTCTTCTTCTTCCCTGCAAGAATTGGTTGGATTTGTAAGTGCCTATTGAAGGCCTCGTTGAACAGGAAACGAGTCTGGAATGCTGATAAAATCGGAAGCCAGGAAAAGACAGCAATAGGTGCAAAGAGAGCAACTCCCATTCCGTAATCGTATGTTTTAGCAAGTACTCTGGTGAATTCCCACAATCCAGTATTCTCTATCAGGGGTCTCACAGCTTGTGCAAACTGAACCAACAAAGTTATCAGTTAAAGAATAAGCAGGAAAAAAATGCAGCCTGAAAGAAAATAGATCTCTATTATCATAAACTTACCAATATCAAACCCCACCCTGTTGGGAAAAATGCTAGAGAGCAGACAAGTATGTCCTTCCAGGATAGTTTACATACGAAATAGAGAGCAAGTATGACAGAAAGAACACCCAAGAAGAGGAAGGCTTTAAATAGCCTAAACACTAGGTGATATCTAGCACTGAACTGTTGCCTTCCAAGGTTCACTGCCTGCAAAGGATGACGAGTTCATGTGAGTGAAGCCAAGTAGATAAGTTGAGTAATCTCAAAGGAAAATACCTTCCAAAATCCAGACCATATTAACAATAAACCAGATTTTTAAAAGCAAAAACGAAGAGGAAAGAAAAGACAGATATGTTCTCCCTAATGGTATCTTAAATATGGACATAATTTCTAATAGAAGCCAATTGTAAGGTTTACCTTTACTATAAGGAAAACTGCGAGGATCACCATCCATGAAAGCAAATAAACCAGAAAATTCCTGCTGTTTTGGGAGATGTCAAGGTGGTAGACCAGACCATACTGATATAGGAAAAATCGAACGGAAAGGAGAATTTCAAACACCCTAGAAGTCATCCCTGAACGACGAAGATGGGCTTGCTCATCTATCCACCAAGACTGCCAACTTTTATCTTGTTGAACTCCAATGCCACCCTGTTGTCTGATCCACTTGTTCCAATCTTTCCAGTCATCTACTATCTTCTCCCAACTGAATCCAGAGGGATTAAAAAGAAATGGAGCGAACAACCAAGTGATTGACATGAACCAAATTGAATAAGTGATCAATACATATGCCATGTTGCTCTGATAGGACCGCCTAAACAAGTCATAAACAGTCAACAGGAGCAATAATTCGAATCCTTTCACAAAGTGGCTTCTTGAATATAACCTGTAGTTCTCAGTGAAGCTAGCATGAAACACGACGACCTTACGCCCAGTGGGTCTGTATTTAGCACCCCCATGCAGAATTGTTCGGCCATAATAATGAATTTTTGTGCCGAAGGAGAAAGTGAAGAAAACAGAAGCCAGCTGCAATTGCATCAGGACAAAATCTTTAAGTGCATTAAGGAACCCCTTCTCAAGTCCAATTTCCATCACCATTGGTAATCCTGTTAGTAGTCCAAGCTGTATAAATGACTGTGAGGCAAGAGCTGTTTCCAAGGATTGTATGTTCTGCAGTCTAGTTTCAATTATAAGCGCTTTTTCCAAGCCACTAAGGACAAGGTATAACTGTCCGTAGAGGAACACGTAGATTCCAATAATTGACATCTGACAGCAGAATTTCAGATCAATCACACCCCATGTTAGTTGAGTGGCAAGAACTTCAAAATAGAGCATTCAGAATAGAGGAAACAGCAATAAATAGATGTAACAAGACATATGTGATAATAAGACTATAAAGAATATCTACCATAGATGTATTGACTCCAGAAATACAGATTGACATTGTACATGAAAGAATATGTTTTATTAATTTACTCCATAGAATTTGCAGTTTGTTGACCCAAAAATTTTATAAGAAAAACAAAAGAATTTTCATCTTGCAATTTTCAAATGATCATTGTCAGTGACTGATATGACACTATGCCTAAAACCAGAGAAATTTATCCTAATAGCAACATAAATTTGTTTAGGGGTTGAAACAAATTACCAGGCTACTAAAGTAAAACCCAATGGTTGTGAAATAACAAGATAGCATCCGGAAGAAGTCAAACTGACGTCCAAGGTGGTATATATCACGGCTTAGAGTTTGTTCACTGTTTCCATTAGCAACCTTAGCTTCAAACTTTGATATCTGGTTCAGACTTACGTCACGCCCCTTGCCAACTTGCATGTACTCATGATAAGTTATACATCCCCGTCGTAAGGTACAGTTAAATCCTACATCATATCCGATGTAAGCAGTTAGAATAAATATTGAAAGTATAGGAATATGATTTCTAACATGAACAAATCTTACCAGCAAAAACATCCTCGCTCAGGTTAATTGTTTTTGATGCTTTGCTTATGCCACCTCTTGTGATGTGAAATAGCCTGTCAAATACATCCGGATGTCCATAATGGAACCGTACCCTATTTATTAAGAATAAATAATACGAATGAGAATGTATAATTATGAGCACTAAGATCTGTTGGACAACAAAATATTGTCAAAGGACCAGATACAACAAAATACTCTAAAATAGCACTCTGGTGGTTTGTAAACATACAACTAACTGACGTGCATACAAGTACAACTAGCATGGGTTACCAAGTGAAATTTTTTGTGGGCCCTACATTGGTTAAACTAGGAAAAGTTACGCAAACCAAACTAAATTTCACACAACAGATAGATAAGCAAGTGCACATGTGTTCATACATACAGATGCCCTCAATGTGATTGTAAAATGAACTCAGGAAACAAGGTATTATTACCTGAGTGGATTAGCAAGAAGCCTTTGACCAATGGTGACGAAGCTGGTCTCTTGATAAGACATGAACCATGCAAGAGAAGAAACACTGCAATGTGCGGGAAAATAGAAGAATCAGCTTAAAAGTTAAAAAATCACTGATTTGACTTCTCATGGGTGAATGCTAGAATAACTTGCTAGTATATAGACACTCAAGTGAAATAAATGAGCTAGTGATACTTTAGTAGTTTCAAACATTTCGTTCTTCACCAATAGCATTGACTGCGGGGTCTTATGACATCAGAAATAAAGTTTCCCTAGTCTATGGATCGTTACTTTGAAGCCAAGATTGCTTATGTATGGAAGAAACAATAAAAGAAATAGAAGAACGGACTTAGGTGTTTATTTATTTGTTGTAGTAAAACATCTGCAGGGAGTACATCTCGAAGCATAATACCTATCTTTTAATCTTTTTCAAAGCATAATACTTCCCAATGTAGCTTATGTAACTGAACAAATGCCAAATCAGATTTCCTATCATAAGGCATGCACTCATTGAGTCACATCTGACATAATGTGCTAATCAGAGTTTATAGGATTAGAGGACCTAACCTTCCTGTAAATACGTGTTCCCTCAAACCAAGTAGTGCAGGAGGTCTCCGTCCTTGGTTCTGAAGAAATTCTTGCAGGAGATTTCTCATTTTGAGTGCTTCTTCCAAATAACTATCCTATAAATCCAGATACTGTAAGAGAAACAAATATGAAAGTGACTAATCTTAAGATACTGGACAAGTAGCCTACTTGATTCATATCAATGGTTTGGAGAGCTTCACCACGAGTGAAGATTATTCCATGATTCTGGTTTTCGGGCTTCCCTTCTCCAATAGTTGGTGGACCAGGAAGCTTTATGCGATATATTTCCTATGAATAACAGCAACGCAGATGATGTACTTTATTGGTTGAATAAAAAATTATAAGAAATGATGGCAGCTGCATTGAGCATTTGATATAATAAACACAACTCTAACATTTATTTCCATTAATAGAAATGCAAATCCAATTATAAACAATATAAAATTGTGTGTTTAGACAAAGAGGTTCCAAACTACTCTTCTTTTGATAGGATATTGTAATGAATTTCCTTGATGCATATGTTGAAAAAAAGCAATTGGAAACGATTATAAACAATATAGAAATTTCCTGTTTGGCAAAGCAGGTTTGTATAGTAACTTCTGTATCTTTGAATTCTAACTCCTTCCTAGCCCAAAAAATGGACTATCTAGTCCCAAGTGTTCAATAATTTCTATTCACTGGCACATTAAACTCATCCGATTACTTTGTTAGTTTGTCAAAGGAAGTTATTAATAGACATTATAGAACAGTACTGCACATTGCTCTGTGAAAAATAGATACGCAAGCTAGCTACATAAATTAATGGTACCACATTTCTAACACTTTCCAATTATGTATCATAAGTTAGTCCTTACCTGATCAAAACCATTGACAGCTTTAACCAATACAGAAGAATAAACTTTGCGAGGCCTGTTTTCCACCATCTCTTCTTTCTCCTCAACGTAAGCAACACGCAGAGATGGGTATCTTCAAGCAATAAATTCTAGAGTCATATGACTTCTAAATTATATTTTAGAAGTTGTGTACTTCTGCAATAATTCTTTTCTTTCCTGGTAGAAGAATACCTTATCATCAAGTCAATAATGTCTTGTGCATGTGGATCTCCAGAAGCTTTTTGTGATCCAAACAATTGACAAGAAAGTACATATGTAAATTTCATGTCTGCTATTGCATCTAGCTGGGCAGATAACACACGATTTCTACTTTCAACAGCATCATAACCTTCAAGAATATCTGGATCAACAGAATAAGCCACATGGCATATAAATGCTACTCAAAACTTCTAACTAAAAACTTCATCAATGCCATTTGGCATCAGAATGGACAATAATTAAAGAAAATATATGGCATAGAATTTCGAAGTGGTATAGTAAACATCAAATGAGAATACCCATTTTCCAGATTCAAGAATACAAACCTTCATCTTCAGCCACATCAAGGAATGCTTGTAATTTTAAGGCTTCTCTATAGTACATCATTCCTCTAACTGTTAAAACCATATACACGAAACTGGAGGTTATTAAAATGACCAACTGATCTACTGGGTTTAGATTAATAACAAATCTTATGAAGCACCTGTTCTGCTTAGCGTTTGGCCCCGGTAAGAAGCCCAATTTCTAAGATCTTCCTCCTTGCCTTTATCTTTCAATCCATCCAAGTTTTCACAACCCATGCGCTCCAAAAAGTTTTTCCACTCATCTAAGAAATATGAGAGTCAATTGCTATGAGATAAACCAAACAGATAGACCACAATGTAACTAAAACATTCACTAAAGTAGTAACCTGGAAATATTTTTTGCATGTAAAAGATGATGGAGACCTCTCGTTGGCTTGAATGAAGCTCCTTCATTGAAAAATTAATATCCTCCATGTAGTGTGGTGTCATAACACTATATCAACAAAAAGTTAATCAGATACAAATGATGGGATTGCTTAGAAGATTCTAAAAGTTTGTATGATTTCCATTCACCTCCAATTGTTTGTTAAGGTTAATGTCACCATCACAATGTTCCTACGATCAGTAGCTATCATAATTTCATAAACTAATGAGAAATATAATATGATGATAGAGTTATTTAAATCTTATCATATAAAACTTAATATTTATTTTTCTCCTGATGAATAATATCATAATAGATTCATTCAACTAAAACAAATGAGGAGGACAAAACAAGTTATATAGCTTGAAGTAAAGGTACGTAAAGAGGAGAAGCCACACCTATCAATCAAAGACTCACTAATTTAATCCCTTTAAATCTATGAACTTCTAAGGCAATTCAGAAACTGTCTATTGACTTCAATGACCAAAAAATTTAACAGATGAACTAAACACATGGCTGAACGAAAACAAAAATGAATAGAAATTCCATCGAGAGAAGAAGCAAGACCAGAATGGCAGCATATTGCACAATTTGGGTGCACTGGGCATATTCATAAAGAGAGAAGTGGCGAAAAATGATATGCGTCTCCGAGCCTCTAAGTTCGTTGGAATGTCCATTGCTGTATCTTTGACAGTAAGCAATAGATGAAAACGCTTGATCTGCAATTGAAACAGTTTAGTTATTATAGGTCCAGTGCTTACATGCAAATCCAGGTGTGTGTTTCATATTGTTTATATGTAGATTTATACGATATACTTACCCATTTGCTTATGTGTAGAAATATTAAGCTCAGACATGTTTGCAAGTTAAATATGGGAATCATGTTGATTATTGAACCTTAAAACTGATGGAGTGTTGAAATAAATAAATCGTTCACATTCTAATAGCTAAAACTTTTGTGGACTTGGTAAACTAACGAAACTTAACAGAGAGAATGGTAGGAAAACATCAATAAAAGTGAAAAGAGGGTAATGAATATCACCTGCTCATTCAAAGCAGCACTGTCTGGCAAAGGGAAATGGATGGAACTCTTGCTATCAGCAGACCCAAAAAGTTCTGGTTCAATGCTTCTATTAAAATCAACAAAGTCCATGTCGATCTGTTGGAATGAGTATAGCAACTCCAATATCCTGCTTGAATACATGAATAGTTGTGATGTGCACCAAATGAATTTATCTATTCCAGGAATAAAGTTTGAATACAGCAAACCTGAAGCCACTAGTCATCATATCATTGGTTACAAGCTCAAATATATCTTGGAGAATTTTGATAACTTTACCATGATGGTCTTCATTTCCCTCAACCTTACAACATTTCATACAAAAGATCAGGATGGCTTAAAGTACTGATTTTTATAAAGTATGTGATCAACAATAACACAATGACTTTGCAGGAAGTGGAATAGTCACCAGAAGTTCCATTAACTCAATACATTTGGCTAGAAGAAGTGGAAGTTCAATCATCCTAAAATCCTGAAGAAGAGTTGATCTTGCAATGCTTTCTTCAATTTCAGTAAACATGGCAGATACAATCCTGATTCCAGAAAAAGAAAAAGAAAATATTCAATTTACAACAATGATATACATTAGAAGTGGGATCAGAATGCTCATGACTCTCCATTACAATTTCCTACCAGCGGTTAAAAAGACAAAACACACACTGCATACAGGCACACCCAAGCACACACACATACATATATTTGTGATATGTCCCTACCTTTTTTCAAGATCACCAACAACGAGGATTTCAAGGATGTACTTCAATGATTCGTAGCACTCCTTCACAGCACAGTACATGTACTCATCTTTTTTAATTTTTCTGACAAGAATCTCATCCTTCCCCACGAAATCCTTTGCAATACTCAATGCTGTTGAAAACTAGTATGCAGAGGAGACATGTTTGGACGTGAACCAAATAGAAAACAAATTGAAAATATGAAAGATTTTGAATATAGAAGATACCTTATTCGCAAGAAGGAAAACAGGCCAACGGACTATGCCAGAAAATAATTCTGATGACATAGGCATTGTCATCAAATCCAACTCCCTATTTTAGAAAATAATCTTGTAAGGTATTTCTTAAAGCTTTGCTGAAAAACACATCAGTACCAATTTAGATCACCTGTTGTTTATCAAGTCCTCCGTTCGGAAATTATTGATAATTTGGTTCCACACTAATACAAACTTGGCAACACCATTTTTTTCAGTCTTTGACACCTGAGAAAATATGAGATTTAGCAAGCGATTCTTCATGGAATTTGATTTAATGAAAAAATTAAAGCCTCATACCTTTATGAATTTATTGTGAAAGAAGCCTGTTTTTCTCTTTTGATCATTTCTTGATGAGGGTGGGATAAGGGAAATATTGAATGCAGAAGGCAAACTGTGAAACCGACTTCTCAACATTCCCAAAGTCCGAATCTAAAGTACAGAAGAGGAGTAAGACAGGTACCAAAATGCCTTTCAGGGAAAAAAAGAAGCACAACTTACCTCACCAAGGTGATGCAATATGCCATAGACTCCACCAAAGATTGTGCAGAAAACAGAATACCATATCTGAGTGTCCATAAAATACACCTAATAGATAGAAAATAGAAAAATTGCACATGAGTGTCTGGTATCAAGTTCAACAAGCATACAAATAAAAGTAAAACTTCTCCTACAGTTATGTTACAATAAAAATTAAAATTCCATTATGTTCATCTTTACTTTCTTATTGAACGATATTTTTAATCTCAGCTTGATTTCATTTCTAAGAATGGATTTATGATGTTAGTGACCAACCTATTAAAATTTACTTCTATCCATCTGAAAAAACAGAATGTTGAACATAAAAGAGAACTACTTTAAATACTTTACAGAAAACTTACAACTATTATTGGAGCCCATACAGCAACAATTGCACCAGCATTACTCTGAACTGCAAGAGAACAATTTTTTTACATAAATATAATGGAAAATTTTCAACTCCCTGTATTGATGATGTACAAAAAGATGGTAAATACCTTTTGGAAAAAGCTCATGCCACTCGTACTTTTTCACACCAATTTTCATGATCTGTTTTGTTGGTTCTATGAGTGGTTTTATCTGCAATTTTCCATAGGCCATGGTAAACAATAAACATTAAGAAAATTATTTTAAAACATATTTCACATTCAAAGTTGTGTGAACATTATTTCTTCTACAACCCTTCTATTTTCATCATCAAGCAAACTCTAGAATCCAGTGAAGTTAGTACCCACCTCAAAGTAGTAGCTGAAAGAAAATTTGCTCAGAAGTACAAGTACCCAAAACAATGTATACCTATGTAGTAAGAAATAAATTACATTAGGGCACAATAAATAAAGGAACAAGGTACCTGATAAGTATTTATAATAGGGTTTGGTATACATACTTCAACACTGAAAGTTGGCTTTCTTGCATCCCACGCCCAATATATAATCCAGGCTATGTGATCAGGAAAAAAAAAAAAATCAATATATCCACAATGTCCAAAACCAAAAGTGAATTTGTCAGGTACATAAGATAAACCATATCTAGTCAACCCAAAATTAGGCATATATAGCAACAGTTCTTCGTTGATCATGAGCACGGTATTTACCCCCAAAACAAATCTTTTAGAATACATTTATGGCATATAATTTTGACTATGCCACTCTTTGAAGCTTGCAACTTTCATATGTTCAAGAAGAAAATAANGTCAACTCGGATTGTTGTCTTTAATGTCATCAGTTCATAACCAGTAGTGTTATTAACTTATTACAGAGAACTGAAAAAACTGAGAAAGATTCTATGTTAGAAGTATTCATTGCAAGATCAGATTCAAAATCATCAAAACTTTCTTCAAAGACTGATCCAGAAGTAAAATCAAGTGGAAAACTACATGATAAACCTACCTGTGTCCACCAAGACAAAATGGTGCATATCCGGTGATTTGAGATCTCGATGTATTTGCGAATAGAAGGAACCAAAAATAACACCATCTCAACTGCGTTAGTTGTCAAATAAATTGCAACTGCAACCATATAGGAAGAGAAACACCACTCTTGAAGCCAGCTTTCATATCGTGTGGGATAACAGGTATATTTTCTTCTAGAATTAGCATAATATACAGGAAGAATTATAGTCCATATTACTGCAACAACCAGCTTCATAACATGTTTTAATTTTTCAGAGAACTCCATCGTTTGTCTGGCTTTCCATGTAAAGCCAATGTCGAGTATTGCTGCAATCCCAACCCTCTATTAGGTTTCCATTATGCATTTATAAAAGAACTTAAAAACAGTAATATTCAGTTAATAAATACCCAAAAAGGAAAGGGAAAATAACAAGTACATAAAAGACATCGACAACATAGATATCTCCATTAAAACTTCTAACGAGACTAAAACCAAAGGATTGATAAACAAGGTAACACAAACTAAAGCTTTATTCTGACCAAAAACCTAACAAATCATAACAAGACTATGTCGAAAACATGATACGCCTCTAGTGATTCTACTTTAAGATATTTGTTCAATACTGTGACAGTAACAAGATAAAATCATACCTCGTATGAGTTTAAGAAATGCAGATGTAATGAATACGCTCATGACGTCCTCAAATATAACCTTGTCAAACAGTTGAAGTGGAGATTCCAATTCATGGCATGCCATAATGATCAATGCCTACAAAGCAAAAGAAATTAATAAGCAACACAGGAAATCATTGTAAGAAGGAAGCAGTTGGTAAAGAATTCATTCTAAATTTTAAGTGCACCTGAAGTGAAAGAATAAAAAAGCTCCACATTCTGTCAAAGCTTCTGAAAATTTGCCAAAACGAACGGACTTCTACAAAATTTGTTTTCCCTAACCATTTTGGTTCGTGATCTTCTTTTTTAGTTGCCTGGTATAAAAGAAAAACATGAGAGAAACATGAAAAATAATCAAAATATGGATTTGTTAACTCATAGGATTGTAAACTTTAAAAATCAGTCTACAATTTCGCAATGCTAGGAAAACATAAAAGTGAAGACAGAGCCCAAGAAAATTGCCTACTTGCTTGTCCATTTCTGGCACTCAATAGTACACAAGCCAAGTGCAAAAATAGAATGTTAGCCCTTATTTTTCCATGCACCAACATTCCATTAAATTGTATCCACCAGAGAACAACAATTTCAAAGTAGTCAGAGTAGCATATATAGTCCAAGAAGCAACATTAATGTTAACTCCCATGTGTGAATGGTCCATTTTCAAATATGAGTAGAAAATTTGATGAAATTCAGTACAAAACAAATAGCCTCTGTTGTCATACTATAGTTATAATATTATATAAGACAACATTCTAAGTCAAATTAGCGCATCATATGAGAGAGATAATCAGTTTATGTAATACCCATTCTCTTCAACAACTAGAAACACTAGACTTCGAAATTCGGTTTGAAACCGTTAGGGAATGGACCAACAATGCACATCAAGCTAAAACGTTAATATCTCCCATCACATGCAGCCCCATCCTGCACACGGAAAGGCAGGCGGAGACACATATAGGCAGCCTCATCTTGACCTTGCAAATTAACAAATAAGTGGGGAATGGGAATGAACGGTTAAACATAGGACCTCCTCCTAGGACTAGAGCTTGATACTATACTAAACAACCGCTGGACCCATAAGCTTAAGCTATTAGAGTGAGCAAACAATGTAAATCAGGCTAACAAGTGTTACCTAAAAGCCATTCGTGTCTGATTGGATCTTACTATGAAATAACAAAGCACTCTAAAGTAGATTTTGAATTTGTGTACAAAAAGAAAAAGACCAGGTTTATAGATACCTATGCAAGACCTCTTAGAGGAAAACATGGTCCATAGTTTCTTCAACTAGAAAGAAACATTGGGTAGCTATACACATGAATACTTCTTAGCAAATTCATTTGATGTCCATGCAATTCATTATTCATTAAATGCAATCGTGGAACAAAAGTGCTATTTCAGTAATATGATTGCAAACTGATACATACCCCTACTTCATCTTCCTCCCCATCTTCCTTACTTCTTTCTTCTACAGAACCAGTGGATGCTGAAGCCTTCTTAGCCTTGGGTTTCTTTGAAGACGGTATGCAGAAAAAATCATGGTCTAGACGCATGGGCCAACCTATTTGGAAACAATCAGGAGACCTGCAAAAAGATAGTTGATTTACAGCCTCATGATCCTAACTCATTGGAAGCCAAACTTAGATCACATGCAGCAATGTATACACACACACGCACACACACACACATAGATAGACAGATAGATAGACCAAGTTGAATTCTGACCAAAAATACTCATTCAGATCATCATAGTTTCTCCATGTGGAATGGTCAGCTGTCCCACTTTTGCTTTTCTTGGCTTCCTTCAATTTCATTAATAAGTAACAGATTAGCTACAAAACTGGCTCAACTGAAACCATAGGGTGCATTCACACAGTACCTCTTTTATAACCGTGTATATAGGGGTAACCACATTGTTAAGGAAAGACTCAGACTGGCCTCCATATGCTGGCATGACTTTCTCCCATGATGTCAAGCTAACAGCGCCAGTTAGCATACCATGTAATTCATATGCCATCTTCAAGAAAACAAGAAAATAAGTAGTAATAATAATAAAAATCATGCAGACACTACAGAAAATAACTCATAATGTGAAATATATGTTAAGATGTTTTTGAATGGGCTATATGAACATGAAGTCTAAATCAGTCTTATGGAGCTACTAAATAATAGCAAGAGACCGTAAACTTACATGGTGAAATATATAACACAGACACTCTGGCATGAATCGCAAATTTGCAGCCTCCCCCCATATAAGAAGGTAAAGCCCTAGATACAAAAGTTTATACTGTTGGGCTTCTTGTTTCACATAAGGCAACCTGCAAATGTAAATAATGGAATTATAGTAAGGGGTTAATCAACATAGTTTAGGTAACTAGAATTGGTGAAATAGAAGCTGTCACAAATGAAAAACAGACAAAAATGCTATTATAGTAACATACAATCAGACAAAGAATGGAAGAGTAAAAGCAGAAGATTTAAGTTCGAAATGAATCAGATAGCAGACATTGGGTCAGAATACATCAGTAGAAAGAGAAAAAAAAGAAAGAATATTTCATTGGTTTGTTGATGATAAGTGGAAACTAGATCATTTAATCTTACCAGATGTTGCTTTTCCTACCCAAAAATTTGCACCAGTTTGTATAATTTTTAAAAAATTTCCGTAATAACTCATCCACTGAACCATCTCCTAACTGGCATCATAAGAATAAGAAATATTAGTACAAAAGTGAAAAAGAATATAGTATAAAACCAAAACGTATAAACTCCAGCAACATAAAAACCTTTAAGACTGATGTCTGCTTATGGGTTTTCCGTATGTGAATGTTAGCAAGGAGTAGAAGTAGATGTTCCCTCTGATTGGCCACATTTCCCTCCTGACATAAGACATCATATGAATCAAATTCTGAAAGTAAGAAACACAGATCGCAGCAGTACATGTCTAATTGGCCAACTGCTAGTACAGATGTTATGTCACACCATACAACTTATTGTAGGAGGGGAAGTAAATTAAAGTAAAATTTTGGAATAGATTACCTGAAATCCAAAGCAGTACTGAAGAAAATCAAACAAATCAATAAAGTCCCCATGTTTTTGAAAATCATTGGCCGAAGGTATACCACGAATATTGCGAATAGCTGCTACTGCAGCTTTAATCTGTATCATTTCATTAGATTATTAGCATTTTCATCCATATTTTACAATTCCGCAGGCTTTCTGCACTATCATGTACTGATATGACCACTTGGATCATTACATATATGTATAAATTACAAAGAAACAAGAACGCTTTAACAGCATCAGACCTCAGGTAGTTGCATGATTGCTTGCTGACTATCTCCAGGGTCAAGTGGTAGAATATTATATGGCACAAAGAGATCATTAGATTTTGTCTGGACGCCACCTCTATTAGCAAGCGCCTGTGGGACATATAACCAATAAATATGATAAATAAGAAGAAAAAAACATTTTGGGATTTTTAAAAAAAAAAAGAGACAAAAGCACTGATTTTGTCATCATAAAAGACGTGGGAAAATTAAGAATGCTTAAAATTTTAAACAGAAATGAGAAAATACCTGAGGACCAGTTGTATTTGAAACTGTCTTTAGAACTTCAAACAACACAGAACCAATTCTACGTGCATCTATCAACTTCTCCCTGTGACTATTCAGATAAATTGCCTCAAATTAGTTGTGCTTAGCAGACAAATCTATTAAATACTTTAATGCATTAGAAACCAAATGCATATCCCGATATATATATATGTGTGTGTGTGTGTGTGTGTGTGTGTGTGTACATATGGATGTATTTACCTATTTTCTAAATGAAATGATCCATCATGTTTAATGATGTACTCTTTGTAAGCATGATAAACACGCCTCAGTTCACGTATATCACTCATTTCCTTTCGTTTCGTTATTGTAGTTTCTTCATCCTATAACCCATTGAAAAAGAGAGAACATTTCAAGAATGGTAAGAAATCATTATTCCACACCTTAAGAAATCAACTTTTTGCTTCCACAAATACTGCTAGGATAAAAAAACAGTTAACAGACATGGGAAAAATAAGGCACACATCAGACTAACACAGATATATGAGAGAAAGGAATTATCAAAATTGGAAAACATAAACTACAGGTAATGATGATATTGAGAGAGAACTTAATCATAGAATCCATGGAAACATACAAAAAAAAATTGAATATTTAATGAAGAAATTTTTTATTTAAATAGGTTTCTAAATATATTGCACATCATAGTGATTTCAAATCAGCTGGTAATCACAGGTTTTGAGCCAGGAATAAAAACTTCATAGTACCTATTGTAGCACACGAACAACATTATTGTATGTTAAATTTTATACATTGTTGAAACAAGTTCCAATCAACTTTTCAGACAATCAGTTAATAGACATGTGCACCGTATCTGTTTAATGTTGTCTAGCCTCTAAGGCTCTGACTGCTAATTTGAGTCTTTAACTTAATCCTACTACATACATGCAAGTTATGCAATTACCCTGTTAGCAACTGCATATTTTTGTAAAGTATACTACAACGTGTGAAACCACCTGTTCAAGTCGCTGGAGAAGGGAAGTTTTGAATTGTCGAACACCCCGGCCACTAGAATTGCGGTCCATATTATGTGCTATTTCAAAGGCATGAAAGCGGCCTGCTCAATAAGATTCACTTAGACAATGTTAATGGCTCATGCATTCATTTGAACTCACAATGAATCACATTTGTATAGCATTGGGTTCTGCAATCTTTGGGAAAAAATGTGTTTGAATTGGAAATTAAAGGAAAAGAAAAGGGAAAGAAGTTTCATTTCAAAATGAGTGCAAACCTTTATTACTACTCGAAATTTAAACCAACAAGATCATTTCCTTCAACCATTTTTCCTATCATCTCTGGAAATTCCAACTTCCTAAGAAACTGTTGATTTAACCCTGTAAATTGAGATGAATGGCTATACCTTCTTTGACTGTTCAGGATGGTAAGGTAATTAAATAAACTGAATTTCTGCAACCAAAGTAGAAATCTTTAACACCCAAAAGAACAAAAGTACTACTCAAAGTTCTGTTACAAAAACTTTTGGCCCAGCTTCACATTTTGGTTGTTAGAATCAAAATTTCCCTTTTGGAAAACAAAGAATCAAAACTTTCACGAATTTAATTTGTATCAGTTCTCTAAGTGGCAAAATAGAAGATTAGTTCAAAGAAAACTTTCATCTCTGGACATGGAGCTGGAAAATTGCAATCAACATCTCCATTGTGCATATCAGCCAAAATATGAGCACTCAATGGACTTATCTAACATGAAACCTTCATCCTATAGTTGACAATTAAAGCCATTTGACTGACTAGTTAGTTAAGACTAGAAACCTCCAACTTTATCAGAAACAAGCTCACCCCTTTAAAATTCACACCTTGTAAAACAAACCCAGTTCAACAAAAACTCAACTTTAACAACTTACACAGGTAAGCAATACGAGGCTCGTCGCTTTCGATCAAATTTGCAACACGAAGAAACCTCTGGATTTCAGAAGCCAAAGAGGCAGGCAATCTTTCGCTCTCAAATGGCTCAGGAACATGATTGTGTTCACTTCCAGTGCCCATGGTAATGGACCTTGTAATGGGTCTTTTCGGCTCTGGTGGGTCATCTTCATAGATAGGCTCTGCAACCACAATCTCAGACATTGTTCTGAGCTCAAAGGGAATGATGGGATTGTGAACAAGGGAGAATATGACATGGGTTCAGAGTATATATGTGGGATCTTCGCCATGAGTTGCTTAATGTGGTCAGCTTTGGTTATGGGTATGCTTTTTTGCTTTCTAAAGTGTCGACTGCCAAGAGGATTTGTGATCTTTTTGCTTTTGCTTTTGCTTTTGAAGCTGTGATTTGCTTTCCCCCTGTTCTCTGAGAGAGAAGAAAGTGACAAAGTGAGAAGGCAGAGAGGGAGTTTTATGAATTTCGTTTGAAACTATGTTCTTTTTCTCTTCTTTTGTTAAAATGATTGTGAAACCCTTGATTACACGTGTTTTCTTTTTTCGAGCGAGTAAATGAATCCAAAGGTTTTTATTATTAATTATTTTTCAAATGAATATTCTTAATACTATTGCAAATGAATATTCTTATTAACGAATGACTAATGAAAAAAATTGTGCGGGACTGATTTTGCTACACATGTTGTAGAACAATCCGATTAAAAGATTACATTTGTTTAAATTTGATAATTAGTTTTTATATCTAAAAAACATGTTATCTTTTAATTATACTGCTTTACCATTTTATATTTTCATTTTTATTGTTGTTGCCAAAGTTAGAAAAAAGAGAATGAAAACTCACACACACGGATACTATAGAAACTTAAACTCAAGATCACTTGGACACACCAAAGATTTAAGCCAATCCGACTACCAATATCTCATTGGACTCTACATTTTCACTTGACATAAATAATCTTATACGTAATGAGTTATTTTTTCTCGCACACAAATCACAATATGACATGCACACTAAACCACCCACTGAAAAAAGAAGACACATTTCCATTTCCTTATCCCATTGTATATATGATGGTGAATGTGTGATTATTATTAATTTTTACATCAATTATTATAGTTCAATCAAACATAACAACTGCGACATTACATTAAGGTGAACTATATTATTATTGTCTCAACGTTGGTTCTCTAGCGTTACTCAATGAGCAATCGCACCTCAAGACCACTAGTAGAAGGTGTTAAAGAATACATAGAGTCCAACATCAGAAACTTAAATAATTAAAAAGTCTTATATAATAAATGGTTCCACTCTTAATAATACCGATGTTTTTTGTATAAAATCTTAAACCTGCTAAACAGGTGGTTTAGTTGAAAATAATATCAATATTGCTAGTAGTTGGCCAAATATCCGTTCCTTGAAATCTTAACATAAGGTAATATACAAATCGTATTTACGGGTAGATTCCATCCCAATCAAAATCAAGTTGCAAATAATTATTCTGTTCACTTTAAAGCATCCTTCAAAAGCAGGACATAAATTTTATTTTAAAACTAAAAGGCAGTCGAGCTTGATGCATAATTGTGAGTGCTGCAACTTTCCTTCACGTCCCAAATAATTGCTGGAAGTCATCAGTTCACATAACATTGTTTTTATCTCTAGTATTATTAGTTGTCTTCCAACACGGCCGACGAGAAGGCTAAGCAAACCCAAAACAAGACAAAGAGACAACCTATTCCCATAAAGCTATAGGGCTAATGGGGAAGGCAAAGGCATGAAGTAATGTTATGAAAACAATGGCTATAATTTGATGGTCAAAAGGCAAAACCTTTAAAGAGAGCAAAGCTTCTACAATTACTTTTTCATTGGACTAAAAAACCAAATGGTTGATGGCCTATGTGGCCATGTTCACGGTTGGTAGGCATTGTTATTCTACCCTTGATTGGACACCATATGATATTGATATGTACGTCCAACTTTGGCAACTTACGATCCATTCTTTAGTTATATTTTCCATCTAGTATTTATATACAAAACAATACGATCTTTTAGATATGTGGGGTTGAAAATGAGGCTTTTGGTTGGTTCGTGGAAAAGGGGGACTTAGAAATGAAAATCATTTTTATTTTATTTTATATATTAGATAACTTCAAGCTTTAGAAAGATTTCATGACTTATGGGAAAATGAGATAAATAATGAAATCATTCGTCTTCAATTTAACTTAACATAATCTTGTGCTATTGAGATGAATTAAGTCGATGCATAATTTTATGTATGGTGAATGTTTAAATCTCTTTTATTAGAAAAAAGAAAAGAAAAGAAGAATGTTAAAATCTCTTGAACTGCAATGTAAAGCATTGCAGTTAGTGATGTTAGGAAGCAATATAATATATATATATATATATAAAAGAACCGTAAGATCTCCCAATTTTGGTGTCCATTGCATATATGGTCCACCATATGTGTATCTATATTATCTAGATCTTAGATGAGATCAGTTGGAAGAGATAGTTGGCCGAGGAAACTGATGGGTGGCACAGAAAGAAGGAAATAGTCCCAAAATCAGACGTTGCTGGATCAGTGGTTTGGCATCAGCAAAGAAGAAAAATTCAGAATTTTTGTAAAACGAAAACAAAGTGATTATCAAATGAACCCTTAATAATTCAAGTGCAACAAATTATTTATCGATCTATCTGAATAATCTAAATAAGATCAAGACTTTTATTTAAGGAATTTTTATAATCAAGATTTTTTACTTCGGATTTTAAGGGATTCATATCATAGAATTTATAAAATTTAAAAGAACCACATGAATTTAACTAGCGCTCCGAATAGTACAACCAGGACAAGTGTGTACTGCAAATAATATTCCACCCCGAGACCTATAGGCCCCAACTTTTCTACTACCCCAAGACTCCAAAGTGCACTCATATTATTGAAAACAAGATGAAGAATGCTTATATTAGAAAAAACTGAAGTTATAATCCTCCAATGGTGCCCTGCAACGGCAGTTTCATAACTCAAGCCCACATGCGAATACCCAATGTGTAGAACCAAATTGCACTGCATATTCCTATAAAACAAATAGTGGCTGGTTTTCCCAAGACCTCAAAAACCAATGGCCTACCGATCCATACCAAACCTTATACTATACTTCCTAAGGATGCTTCAAGCTCAATCATACAATCTCAATAGGACAATTTCCAGCCACTTTTGCACTACCGAACATGACAAGTAAGTTGTACCATTAAGTGCCTAATGTCAGCTCGTTCTCTTCATAATCTTCTTTCTAATAATTTGGTAACCAATACGCACGCTCAGGTGAATATAGTACTTGGAAATTAAGAAAAAGAAATTGCATAAAACCCTCTAAATAATATTAATTGTTCAACTATAAACTTTTCTAACAAAAAAAATTGTCAACAATTTGCACAAAATATTATTCCAAATAAGGAGGAATTAATTTTGCTCAACAATCCAGGTAATCCTCTAAAAACCTAATAAGTTGATCATCAGTACTTGTGCCAAGATGCTCCTGCTGATCGTACTGTGCAAGCAAAGTTGGATTAACCATGTCATCTTCACCCTCCACATCGTTCGTAAGGTCCAAAACCCTAAGTTGATCATAAGTACTTGGGCCAATATGGTGCTGCTGATCATCATGAACATGTTGGGCTTGGATTTCTCCACGGGGAGGCACGTCTTCATGATCTTGTAGTTCTTCTAACTTTCTTTTGCCCGATGTTTCTTTCTTTCTAACAAGACAAAGAACAATTGTCTCTTTGTTCCGCACTCGTAGTAGAGATTCATCAAGTTGGAACTCATGCATGATCCATCGGTCATCATGGGGCGAGCCAGGGTTCATGTACCGAAATCGTTTTCTGATCCCAATATCACTCCCACAAGCACGTATTTTCTTGCCGGAGTCTTCTCCATTCCAAACTCCGGTACCGGCAGCGCCAACTGTTCTGCAAAACCGCTTGCCATTTGGAGTCTTCTTCTTGAGTGTGGTGAAGACGTAGATGTCTTCTTGATCATCTGGTGATGAGTGGTGGAAGTCTCTCCATATTTCCCATGGTTCTTTTGTACCGTAGAGATCGCAGTCAGGAACAATGCCTATGGGATAGTCCTCTCCGTTGAGTTTGGGGAGAAGGTAGTGAAGAAATAGTTCTTCTTCTGAAGGCCTGAACTTGTAGCCCACTGGAACTTGATAATGGCCACCCATATACTTGTTGTAGAGTGATGATAGAGAAAGTAATGATTGTGAATATGGTGATCAAGTGTTGGTGTGTATTTATAGTGGTCATTAGGGTTGAATTTCTTGCAACCCAAGCCCATCAGTATCCGAATTATTTGGGTAATGATTTTATGAACCAATCATGGCTCGACATGTAACATGGATTGAGATAATTAAGCACAGGTGTCTTTTGTTGCAGATAATTAAGCCCAACGAGAATAAATAGCTACCGCCATATAACATATTTTTCTCGAAATATGGAAACTATTTCCACCAAAAATAAAATATAAGTTATATGCATGGTTAATTTTGGTAAATATTTTTTTGTTGTTGTTGGAATTTTGATAAATATTTAGAACTCACAGTTGAGAGTTGCAGAACTTTTATTTATGGAAGGAAAACAAGGGCTTCTTTGTTAGAACTTCTATTTTATCTTTATCCATAGAAAATAATTTTTTTGTTTTTGTTTTTTAATTATTTGCATTTTAATGTCTTAGATAAAGATAAAATTTTGGTTAGATGAAGATAAAATTTTAGATTGTTCGAAAATTCAGCCATAACGACGAACCAAGTCAACCTAGAATCCTAATTCAATTGGGAATTGTTATCAAAATCAAACAGGAACAAAGATGACTACTTTGTAATGTTTTTAATGGAGAAATATATTTTATTTTTCGGTGTGTTTTTACTCTAAATTAATAAAACATAAAATAATATTATTGTGACCTATATTGCCGACATTTTTCATGATTTGTTCAGATTTTGATGGTTGAAATGATCATGTGTACAAAAATGAGAGATTTTTTTGTCTATTTTTCGGGAGTTGTTCAAATTTTCTTTAATTTTACCTAGAACTTATCCAAATTGATTTTAATCTTTTCAACTTGAAAGGAATTACAACCCCATAGTATATCGAAAGATATTAGTTGGTGGGAAAACCAACATATATATGTTGATCTAGTTATATGTAAGGAAAGAAAAGAAGTTGCATTCATATGTTGATCTAGTTATATGTAAGGAAAGAAAACCTTGATGTCCCCAGACAAACGCTGTCTCGAATTATTGAGTTAAAGAAATTGTTGTAGGGTGAGAGGCATGCATAGCAAGAGAGGAAACGATATTTTTGAAAAAGAAATTCTGAAGAAATTTTGAAAAAATGTAAATACTAAAAATATAAGGAGATGTCATTGGAATTCTTTAAAAAAAAAAAAATTAGAATAATGGAAAATTGGTTACAGATGCAATCTAATGGCTAGGAATTCATGCAATAATTTTTTACGCTTTTGTTACAGATCCTTCAAATTTACGTTAAAGAGTTTTTAATTTTTAATTTATTTTATTTTATCAAATACTTTAAAGTGTTGGACCATATGGGATAGGACAACAAATTGGCCTTGACGAAGGATTACCATTAAATTTGTATATTTCCCTTTAAAGTAAGGATCTGAAATTAAATAAAAAGATTGTACTCAGGTTTAGAAATTGTATATATTTTATGTTTTTGATATTAAAAAGATTTAAGGCTTTGTATTGAAGGACTTTATTGTTAATTGCAAATTCTCTACTCTTATTTGGCGAACAACCAAAAAACAAAATTATAGGTAAGGGAATTTTTTTTTTTTTTTGGGTGTCTCTAAGATAAAGGAAAAAAAATCTATCAATATGCGGAGTGTGTGTTCGAGAGGCTTTTATTTTTATTGTCGACACGAGTTTTCCACGTCGAAAATGTTAAGCCTTGGTTAAATTCATTACAAATTAGTTTTGGGCTGGATATTGTAATTCTTTTATACTTACTTTTCTTGTCATCCTTCGGTGCTTCGTGACTTGAAATAGTATATTATGCATAAGGAAATTCTTAATTGAATACACCCCCCTTAAAATGTGTTTTTGACAGGTTGAAAATTTTGATTAAGTCCGTTTTTCAGGGGAGACACTGCCGAAATTTCGGTAGAAATCTCGGCCCTCTTTTCCTTTGTTTTAGGGGAAGAGGACGTTTGAAATTAGTAAGTGCGATCGGTATCGGTTAGATGTCAGAAATACCACAAGATCCGTCACGGATTCCAATGAATTCGGGTCCTATCATTTTATTTGTGACAGGACCCGCCCCGGAATTTCCCGGAAACCGAAGCGGACCCAGTCTTTGTTCCGACATCTTCCCGATGCCGGGCCCACTTACTAAAAACGAGACTCTCTACCAAAATTTTGGCAGAGTATGCCCTGTAATTTAAGCAAACCCAACAAAAATTTCAAACTGCAACATACATAAAATAAAAATCTCAACCAGCAGCATGCTTTCATAATTCATCAAAACATACTAAATGGCCTCCGGCCTCACAAGTAAAATCTACCATGGGCGATAACAGAGCATCTACTGAATTTAGATTACAAGAACAGTTGAGTAGAAGAAATTACTCAAATCCTAACTAGGAAGGTTCACAGTTCGAGCCTCGTACACCACTTGCACGCTTCCTGGAGCGACTACTGGCTGGGGGGTGCAAAACAGAAAACATGTGAGTGGACAAAAATAAGATTTGCAGTTAAAAACAATATAGTAACCCCACCGTGTAAAAGTAATGCTCAAGACATGCAGGTTCACAATTCATTATTTAATTACTCAAAACATAATTCATTTAAAAATTCTTCAAAACACAAGTCTCCCATTCTCTCAATCTTAGAACTCCTGCCAAACCACTGAAAAATTCTAATTCTTCACTTACTCAACTATACATATATATATATATATATGTATAACTATACATAGCTATACGATATACTCATCACACTACCTAGGTACCGGGGAAACAATCCAACTGAGGGATCGTTTGACTAGTCCGCAGGATTTCCAGGTGCTATCCTGCGTCTAGGGATGAGAGGTCCAACCGGGGGAAGAAACTCCAAAGCTCACACACCGGAACATCCAACGCCATGTGTAGCTCCCAAACTATGTCCTACGCGCGCAGACTGGATCATCACACACTGGAACATCCAACGCCATGGGTGATGACCCTAAACACTATACAGAGTCTTTCCATATGCCGGAACATCCAATGCCGCATATGGAAAGTGTCTCACACGCCGGAACACCCAACGCCGCAAGTGAGATGGATAACCTATTCTTCCCACACGCCGGAACATCCAACGCTGCGTGTGGAAAGTCTAATAACTGGGGAAGGTACTTACATAGTGTAATCATACAACTTCTCTCAACAACTCCTCATATTCAAGTTCTTCCACAACAAACTTCAACAACCCAAGTGTCTCGCCTATAGAGAATATATATATATATATATATATATACTTCCCCAAAATCCTTATAAAACACACTCTCGATACCCAAAATGCCCAACTCACAATATATTGCTAAAGCGCTATACAAACATCAAATTCAACTCATGAATATAATATATTCAATAAACCATTAAAAACATTATGCATAAATCTTTCATCAATAAAACCATGCATATGATTGAAAACAAAGTCCACTCACAAATATTCCCACGCTGCCTGACCACGTGAGGGTCCTGCCTGCTGAGTACGTGCAGTCGAAACACCTATTTCGAGATACGAACCTTTAATTAATATAAAATTACGTCGAAGCGGAAATCACAAATTAAATACTTAGTTCCCCAAATTCCCAATACGTGCACGTTGAAGAAGGTATCCTAAGGTCCGATTACAGGTTTAGGAATCGTTCACGATTGTACGGTTATCGCTAACCCGCAAACTTTGCATTATTGAATCGGAACATCCGGGGCTCCGATTCATAATCCGTGAAGTCCCATACGGTCCTAGGAATACCTAGAACAACATATTTTAATTCGGAAAAGATCTAACGGTCAGAACCTATCGAACCCGGATAACGCACAATATGCGAAAATCCGTTCGATTGTCAAACGACGTCCGAATTGAGATCCGCGAATTCCTATGCACTCGTGACAACCTAAGGATCTCATCGGGTCAAATTGTAGCTTCACCAGCCTCACCCACGTGCCGCCACATGCTCCGGCAGTGCGTGGGTGTGTAGAGTAAATTTCGGTGACTGAAAAACTCTACACCCGAGCTCACCCTTCCTATCCTAGCTTCTACTCAAGGTCAGGATCACTTCATTCAACTACGGGAAGGTCCAATTCTGACGGCAACTGGCCGGAATTTCACTTTGAAATCCGGCCAAAACCTAGGTTTTCTAATTGATTTTCTAGACAACAAATCGGTCCAAACCTATGCATCAGTAAGCTAGAACTCGAAAAATGGATGAGAAACCATAACTCATTCACCGGGTTTGGGCGGCAGAGACGGCGGCGCCGCGACGGGAAAGCTCCGGTTCGAACCAGTTGAGCTCGTGGCCGGAGTTCGTGGTTTCTGACGGGGAAAGCCGGCAGGTCTTGACCGGGACGTCGAGGGGAGTAGATCGGGACCGGTGGCGTGCCTGGCCGTGGCCAGTGCTGAGAGAATCACAGAGAGGAAGAATTGGCGTCGGGGAGAGAGAGAGACTGAGGAGAGAGAGAGAGAGAGAGAGAGAGAGAGAGAGAGAGAGAGAGAGAAAACTGATTGAAAGGAGAGAGAGTGTTGAGGTGAAAAATCTGATTTTTACCAAACTTTTCGAAATAATTATAGTTTTGCCACTGATAATGTTTTGATTGCCAAATCTTCGTTACAACTCCGTTTCAAGCCTACCGCGTGTCTACGAATTCGTCTCAGTACCACTTACCCAAAAATACCATTCGTGGTCCCAAAATCCTTCCGGATAAGAAAATGAACAATTTACCCCTACCCTAAGGGTAAATTCGTAATTTCAAGTTAAATCAATTAAAATAGACATTAAATTTGGAGTCGGGGTGTTACAATTTGTATTGTTATAGCTTGGTTTTTTCAAGCTTTATTTTTTTTAAAAAATTATTCTAAGTTTGCAATCTTAGTTGAGATGCATATGCCAGAGTTTCTTTGATTTTGCGTGATCTTTAGTGAAGGCGCACCAGATTGTCTTAATTTTGATGTTTGGTAAAATATTGGCTTTTCACTCAATAACTTACTGGTAAGTTATAGGATTTTCACTCCATCACTCACTTGACGGTTAAATATTGGCTTTTCACACTATAACTTACCGGTAAGTTATTGGCTTTTCACTCCATTACTTACATGACGGTTAAATATCAGCTTTTCACACTATAACTTACTGGTAAGTTATTGGCTTTTCACTCCATCACTTACATGACGGTTAAATATCGGCTTTTCACGCTATAACTTACCGGTAAGTTATAGAGCAAAAGCTAATATATAACCGTCATGTAAGTGATGGAGTGAAAGGCCTATAACTTACTGGTAAGTTATAGGCTTTATAGGCTTTTTATAGGTAAGTTATAGGCTTTTCACTCCTTCACTTATAAGACGGTTAACTATTGGCTTTTCACGCTATAACTTACCAGTAAGTTATAGGCTTTTCATTCCATCACTTACATGACGGTTATATATCGGCTTTTATGCTATAACTTACCGGTAAGTTATTGGCTTTTCATTCCATCACTTACATGACGGTTGGATATTGACTTTTCACTCCAGCCTTATACAGAGGATGCGATTGGTAAGATTCTGGACATCACATCAGATGTCAAGAGGAAGAAGAAGTTGAGATGTCTGAAGTGGCAAAGCATTTGTTGACTAAGATTGGTGTTGATGCATCCTTGAGATATGCCATCCATCTCATAACAGCGTCTGCCTTGGCATGCCAAAGCGGAAGGGAAATCTTGTGGAGATGGAGGATATTAACCGAGTTTACCATCTGTTTTTGGACGTAAAGAGATCAACACAGTACTTAATGGAGTATCATAGTCAGTATATGTTCAGTGAGGAAGGTGATGAGGATGATACCAATGCCATGCAATCTTGAGCGATTCCTTGGGAAAGACTTTGTGTTTATTTCTGTATCTTGGTTTATTGGTTTTAGGCAGCACTGGACTTTCTTCATGGGAAAACGGCATTACTGCTCTTGTACGTTTTGATCCTGTTTAGAGTTTTGGGATTTTATGGTAGTTTTGTGGTTTTTCCATTTGAAGAATGAATCTGTAATATTTATCCACATACAACAATGTAGCAGGAATAGTCTCATGACTTTGATATCTAATCTACTTTAATCTAGGATTTCCGACTACATCTTCCTCTGGGAGCCTTACAAGTTACAGAACCTTCGCTTTAATCATTTGTGATTCGTTCAATCCAAGTCTGGCCAAGGGAATTGTAAGGGGTTGTTTAATCAATTGGCAAATTTCAGTTGTTAGTCCAGTTTAGTTTGTAATTCACATCTTCCCTCCTTTCTCATCTCCCCGAGATGCTGATTGCTGAGTAAAAAAGTGGAAGAAAATAACACATACAGTTTTTGTTCGTCAATTAGTCTCAAAATCTTGTATGCATGTTAATTATGATAGAATGTGAATTGCCAATCATTAACTAGGGTATGCTTTGTAAAGTAGAGGATAATTGTTTCTACAATTCTGATGCAACTCTATTGAAAATGAACACCGATTGCACTCTTCAATCCTTGGTATTTCATTTTGAATTTCGAAGAATTATTCCTAGAAATTAAACAAAAAGTCACAGAATTTTTTTAAGGCAAAAGCTGTTTCAACCACATGATAAAACATTGCTTAACATATAGCATAAATGCACTATAACACAACTTACACAAGACATGATTTTCTTTTCTTATCCTGTAACTCTAGTTGTGAGGGTAATGTTGCTTGCTTAACAGTATTTTCATCTCAGAGGCTAAATGTAACCTCTGTAGCTCCTCATTCTGATTTTTCGCCTTCTCTTTTCGCGCTTTTTCTGCATTTATAAAGGCAAACCACATTCATCATGCTCCATGCGCTCCCATTGGTTTGCAAAAGCCTTCCTTGTTTAGTATTCAACCTTCTTTACGATGTTGTCTGTGAGGAGCAAAGAGGCTTGTAGGAGTTGGTGCAGTAGATGAGAACCCAAGAGAGGGCCTAACATGCTATGATGTTGGTGCAGAATCAGATGCGTACCGCTAAAGCTCTCTGATTACTTCAAGCTCCAGAGGTGAGGTGAGGCGGTGACCAGTGTTCAAAAACTGAGAACAAATTTTCTGAAAACAGTGGGTCAGTGACCCCTTTTGCTCCTTTGTGCGTCCGCCCTACAAGCGTTCATAAGTTGCATGTTACAGCTAAATATTTATACCTTTTTTTATAGGTAACACACAATTTTATTTTGTCTATTTTTATCTTTTTTTGGAGAATCATCTTGATTTTTGTCCGTGTGAGGGGCATCATTTGTTATGATCTCTTGAATGTAGTTGCCACGCAAACTGACATATGTTTAATGTAGTGGCCATCATGTGGGGCAAATAACTTGGAAAGAAGCTGCAGATAGAGGTCTAAGTCTGGCAAAGAGGTTTGGTCATTTGAAGGTGATTCAATTTTGGTCAAAGATTTGAATTCAATTTTGGTCAAAGATTTGGAACAAAATAGGAAATACCAAAAATGGATGGCTATTTTATTTATTTATTTCCTTAAAAGGAAGGATCTGAATTTAAATAAAAAGATTGTAATACCAGGTTTTGAAATTTTATCTTTTATTTTGACCGTATTTTTTACATTAAAAAGATTAATTTGGGGAATTATTACACGCGCAGAAAGGAAGACAAGTCTTTGTGTATAAAATCCGATCCCACTTTGCATATATGCCTTGTGCCAATCATATTTCTATTTTCATTACTACACAGACACTAAGCTTATAGCCCGGGTTCACCAATTGCTCATGGCTATGCTCATCACAAACAAGGGCCAATCCATCTGCTTGGCCTTTTTTCTTGTGTTCATTTTAGCCTTCTGCTCCTCTCAAGCATCTTGTAGTCGCCAACTTTATGGCGAAGACAAAATTATGCTGCATTGAAGTTTTTACAAGAACAAGGACCAAAGAAAGTACACCCTAAGCATCAATAAGCTTGCGGATCGCACCAATGAGGAACTTCGAGCAATGCGTAATGGCTACAAGGTGAGGCAACATCTCTCCAAAGAAGCGATCACCTCCAACTCCAAGAAAATAAGTCCTAATACTTTTTTCAGTAGGATTAAGTTTATTTTTATTCTTTTAATTTGTCTCTTTTTGGTTGTAAAGTGCTTGTTTTTATCAATGAATAAAGATTGCTTTCCATTACACATGTGTTGATAGGGTCTGTTACGTTTTTTTTTTTTTTTTTTATAAATACTTTGGCATTAGATTAATTTACAAACACTAGGTTACGTTTTATACTTCACAGGGTAGCTCCAATCTTATATTTTACAGGGTTGAAATTGTAAAAGACCTGACAATGCTAGCTAACTGTTGTTTGAAACGCTCTTGTGGTTTTCTCCTACTATTAACTTCACAATATTTTTACTTCCTTGCGCAACTTTGTCTTAAATAAAGCAGTATTAAATATCCATGTCTTTAAGTAGTGTATATGTTCTATTATTTTGTTCATATATACAACTTATGAAATTCTTCGCCATATAAATAGTTAATACACGAAAGTACTCCAACAAATCCTTTTGTGTATTAAATTTGGAACCTTTTTGACTAAGCCTGTAGATAAACAAATGCACTAAGCAAGCTACACATATATATACTTATAGTGTTGTATTAAGAACAGAGAAATTAAAAAAAGAGGAATTAATTGTGCTCGTACTGTGCAAGCAAAATTGGATTAACCCTCGATATCGCTCATAAGGTAATCCTCGAAAAGCCTAAGTTGATCTTCAATACTCGTGCCCTGCTGACCGTACTGTGCAAGCAAAGCGGGATTAACCATGGTGTCCTGTTCACCCTCGACATCGTTCATAAGGAAATCCTCGAGAACCCTAAGTTGATCTTCAGTACTTGTGCCAATCATGTCCTGCTGATCGTACTGTGCAAGCAAACTTGGATTAACCATGGTGTCATGTTCACCCTCGACATCGTTCATAAGGTAATCTTCCAAAAAAAGTTGATCTTCAGTACTTGCGTCAATATGTTGCTGCTGATCATCATGCACATGCTGGGCCTGGATTTCTCCACTGGAAGGCAGGTCAACTTCATGATTTTGTCGTTCTTCTAATTTGCTTTTGCCCGATGTTTCTTTCTTTCTAACAAGACAAAGAACAATTGTCTCTTTGTTTCGCACCCGCACGAGAGATTCATCAAGCTGGAACTCAAGCATGATCCAACGGTCATCATGGGGCGAGCCAGGGTTCATGTACCGAAATCGTTTTCTGATGCCAATATCATTCCCACAAGCACGTATTTTCTTGCCGGAGTCTTCTCCTTTCCACACTCCGGTACCCGTGACACCAACTGTTCGGCAAAACCGCGAGCCGTTCGGAGTCTTCTTCTTGAGTGTGGTGAAGACGTAGATGTCTTCTTGATCATCTGGTGATGAGTGGTGGAAATCTCTCCATATCTCCCATGGTTCTTTTGTACCGTAGAGATCGCAGTCAGGAACAACACCTTTAGGATAGTCGTTTCCATTCACTCTGGGGAGAAGGTAGTGAAGAAGTAGTTCTTCTTCTGAAGGCGTGAACCTGTACCCAACTGGAACTTGATAGCCACCCATACTTAATTCTTAACTAGGGTTTCTAATTAATGATGCGCAGTAAGAGAAAAGCCAAAGGCTGCAAGTGAGAGAGCAACTAATTATTTGGGGTGTATTTATAGTGGTTGAATTTCTTGCAACCCACAAGTTCACGTTCCGAATTATTTGGGTAATTATTTTATGGACTAATCAGGGCTTGACATGTAAGGTGGATTGAGATAAATGAGCATATATACCGGGTGTATTTTGTTGCAGATAATTATGCCAAGGAGAATAAACTAAATCATTGATATGTTATATATTTCTCTTATATAAAGATAAAATTTTAGATAATTTGAACAAATTTCTTAGATGAAGATATGATTTTAGATAATTTGAAAATTCAACCATAAGGATCATAAAAGTCTTTTTTCGTTTGGCAAATAAAAACGTAAGAAGAAAAACAAAGTGTAGGAAAAAAAAAAAAAAAAAAGCAATCAATCACATATATGTGTGGCCCACCCACACTTAAAAGACTAGACAACTTCCTTTCTGCAGATTTAGAAGCTAATGTCTGATACATTACAGATTCAATTTGATGGCCATATATTACATGATCAGGTGAAAAACGAGTGCAACAAGAAAGGAAGGATCCTTGAAATATAAGTCAAAGATTTGGAACAATATCGGAAAGACCAAACATTGGGCGTTGACGATGGATTGCCATTTAATTTATTTATTTCCAAGCTAAACCCTAATATTCCAACTGAAAACCCTAATCCAATTGGGAATTCTTATTATAGTATTTATAGTTTTTAAAAACCCTTAATCTTTTCAATTTGAAACGAACTTGTAAAATCATAGTATATATAGTTTTTATCTTGATACAATTGATGGTCTAAACTATTATAAATTAATATAATATACAGAAAGGAAGACTTGAACTTGGGTACAAAGAGGTGAGCTCACTGCGTAGACACTGCATTTGCAATATATGATTTTTACATCACTTGTTCATATTTTGATGGCTGAAATGTATATTAAAATGGAAGATCATGGGGCGGGACGGTTGCAACGATTAGAGGAACCTGTGGGTTTTTGGAGCCTGATTGGCTCTTCAATGTTCTTCCTCAAAACAAAAACAAAAACGTTCTTCCTACAAGTAATGCAAACGTGTCCCAACAAGGAAGGGAGAGGAGGAAGGAGCTAGATGATGAAGAAATATCGTGTTCTGTTCAAGCATTTCTTTGAAGTAAAAACACACGTTTTTGTATAATTAAGCCCATTGAGCATTGACCTACGAAATATACGTTTTAGAAAGTGTTAGACCAAAATCGGAAAGATTAGTTTTGGGCCTTGACGAAGGATTACCATTTAATTTGTTTATATCCTTAAAAGGATTTGAAATTAAATAAGAAGATTGCAATACCAGGTTTTGAAATTCTCTTTAACTAGGCCCGTGTTTTTTATATTAAATAGATTAATATTGGGAGTTATTACACGCGTACAAGTCTTTGTGTATAAAATCCCATGACCATTTTGCATGTTATCAGTACACACACTAAGATACCTCTCGACTCTAAGTAGGTGTTTACCACTTAATCATGGCTCTGCTCATCACAAACCAAGGCCAAACCATCTGTTTGGCCTTTTTTCTTGTGCTCAAAGCATCTTGTAGTCGCCAGCTTTATGGCGAAGAAAAAAACATGTTCCAGAGGTTTGAGGAGTGGATGACTAAACATGGACGAGTGTATAAGGATGCACAGGAGGAGCTGCGCTACGACATTTTCAAGTCCAATGTGGAATTTATAGAAGCTTTTAACAAGAACAAGGACGGAAGGAAGTACACACTAAGCATCAATAAGTTTGCGGATCGCAAGAATGAGGAACTTCGAGCAATGCGTAATGGATACAATGTGAGGCAGCATCTCTCCAAAGAAGTGATCACCTCCAACTCCATGAAAGTAAGTCCAAATACATTTTTCAAATATGCAAATGTAACCGTGGTGCCACTTTCCTGGGATTGGACTACAAGTGCTGTAACCCCGGTCAAGGACCAAGGATATGATTGTGGTAAGCATGCAAGATTAATCTATATAGTCTAATACTTTCTTGTCGGACAATCTGACAATATAAAATCATTATGTCATTTAACTTTTATGTTGAATCATGCATTTAAGCAATTGTTAATGTTAATTTTTTATTATATAAATACATTCTCTATCCAATCGTGGCTTAATTATGAACGTTTTTTTGTCTCAATATCATGATGCTATAGGGAGTTGTTGGGCGTTCGCAACAGTGGCAGTTGTAGAAGGGCTTAACTCTATTATGACAGGAAACTTAATTTCGCTATCAGAACAAGAGATTATCGATTGTACAACTAGTTTCGAAGATGATGGCTGCCATGGTGGTTTTGTGGAGAAAGCCTTCGAATACATGATCCAACGCAAAATGAGCCTGTCAACTGAAGATGGCTACCCTTACAAGGCTGTAGATGGTGGCGTTTGCTTGGATGACTTCAATAATAATGTTGCCTCCGGTGCCATAACTATAACCGGGTACAAGCAAGTGCCTCAAAACAACGAAATTGCTTTGTTGCTGACTGTTGCCAACCAGCCAGTTTCAGTTTATATTGATGCAGAAGCAGAAGAGTTCAAACATTATTCGGGTGGCGTGTACACTGGACCATGTGGTACAAACTTAACCCATGCTGTTACTATAGTTGGATATGATACTACTGAGGATGATGAGAAGTATTGGCTTATCAAAAATTCTTGGGGAGAAGAATGGGGGGAGAGTGGATACATGAGGATTCAAAGAGACTTTGATGCCAATGAAGGACTATGTGGTATTGCTATGGGAGCTTTTTATCCAACCGTATGACTTATCAAATGAAAGAAGCAGGTAGGAGCTGCAAATTCATACATGATCATGAGATCTTAGGGCTATAACTTAGTATGATTAAGCTTATTTATTCTTTATGTTTCTTGTTAGTTGTAAAGTTCTGTCATTACATATTTACTGATAGCTAGCTTGATTTCCCAATTCAACACAAATTGTTTTTTCTTTTTTAATTGGGTTGGGCTAATTTAACCTAGCTAGGTTCGTTAAAACATAAAAGCAGAAACTGTAGAGAAGGTTGCTTGAATTACCAACCCCATCAGGCCCAAAATAATAACCTAAACTAGCCAACATAATTAAACTACGTACGAAGACACAAACTTGGCCGAAGAAACAAAGTAAAACTATACAAATTCTAATTAGCAGAGAAGTTTCCCCATCAAGCCTCCGTATACATAGATTGTCTTCCAGTTCAGATCAGGGTGCTAAAACATTGCTCAACTAACTTCAATTGTCTTGTCATGCAACAATTCTTGATAAATGATTTATGCATCTTGATCTCAAAGGAGATTCAAAATGTCTGCATCTTGAATATCTCAACCAAGAATATGCTTGAGAGAGAGAGAGAGAGAGAGAGAGAGAGAGGAACATGTTGCGTGAGAGCCCGAGAATTACAACAAGCAATCTTCATGAATTGCTCTTCAATTTCAAAAAACACACTTTATTCCCATGGAACCCGGTGGTGTTTATTCTGTGAGATGAAATTCCAAGTCTTTGTATAGCCGCGCGGCTATATGGTTTATAAAAAAAATTCTAAAAAAAATTCTAAAAAAAAAACCCTTATATTTGCATTATTTTATACCGGTAAGTTAGTGTAAAATGCCTATATATCTGAGAACGCAACATCCTTCCCATCATTTATTGAGTAAATACCTTATTTTTCTAAAAACACCATATCTTACCGGTAAGTTACAGTGTAAAATGCCTATATATTTGAGAACTCAACATTCTACCCATCATTTATTGAGTAAATAGCGTATTTTCTAAAAACACTATATCTTACCGGTAAGTTATAGTGTATGTCACACCCCGGACCGGCTCCGCCGTAGGAGGATATTGTCCGCTTTGGGCCTGGCTACATTCTCACCAGCCCGCACGGTTTTGTTTCTGGGAGCTCACGAAGCAACTTCCCAGGGTGGTCATCCATCCTGGGATTGCTCCAGCCTCCAACTCGCTTAACTTCGGAGTTCCTACGAACCCGAAGCCAGTGAGCTCCCAAAAGGCCTCCCACTAGATGGATGCGAGGTGTGCCATATAAGGCACATCACCCCCTCTCCGTTTGGTCGATGTGGGATCTCACAATCCACCCCCTTAAGGGATCCGATGTCCTCGTAGGCACACTCGCACCATACGGCAGAGTGGCTCTGATACCAAACTGTCACACCCCGGACCGGCTCCGCCGTAGCAGGATATTGTCCGCTTTGGGCCCGGCTACATTCTCACCAGCCCGCACGGTTTTGTTTCTGGGAGCTCACGAAGCAACTTCCCAGGGTGGTCACCCATCCTGGGATTGCTCCAGCCTCCAACTCGCTTAACTTTGGAGTTCCTACGACTCCAAAGCCAGTGAGCTCCCAAGAGGCCTCCTCTAAGTCAGAGTGGCGCAGCGGACTGGCCCAACTCCACCTAGCAAGATATTGTCCGCTCTGGGCTGGGCCGACGCCCCCCTCATGGATTTGTTCCTGGGAGCTCACAGAGCAACTTCCCAGGGTGGTCACCCATCCTGGGATTGCTCCAGCCTCCAACTCGCTTAACTTTGGAGTTCCTACGAACCCAAAGCCAGTGAGCTCCCAAGAGGCCTCCCACTATATGGATGCGAGGTGTGCCATATAAGGCACATCACCCCCTCTCCATTTGGTCGATGTGGGATCTCACAGTGTAAAATGTCTATACATGGGAGAACGCAACATCTTACCCCTAATTTATTGAGTGAATTGCCTAATTTTTTGAAAACACCATATCTTACCAGAAAGCTATAGTGTAAAATGCCTATATATCTGAGAAAAAGACAACTTAACCGTAATTTATTGAGTTAATAACCTATTTTTCTAAAAATACTAAATCTTACCGGTAATTTATTGTGTAAAATGCATATATATCTGAGAACGCAACATCTAAAATGCCTATATATCTGAGAACGCAACATCATACTCGTAATTTATTAAGTAAATAGCCTATTTTTCTAAAAACACCATATCTAATCGGTAAGGTATAGTGTAAAATGTCTATTTATCTGAGAACGCAACATCTTACCCATAATGTATTGAGTGAATTGACTATTTTTCTGAAAACATCACATCTTACCGGTAAGTTATAGTCTAAAGCGCCTATATATCTGAGAGCGCAACATCTTACGTGTAATTTATTGAGTGAATTGCCTATTTTTTTGAAAACACAAACGCTGTCTCCAAGGGTGAGAGGCATGCATAGCAAGAGAGGAAACGATATTTTTGAAAAAGAAAATTTGAAGAAAATTTGAAAAAAATGTAAATACTAAAAATATAAGGAGATGTCATTGGAATTCTTTAAAAGAAAAAATAGAATAATGGAAAATTGATTACATATGCAATCTAATGGCTAGGAATTCATGCAATAATTTTTTATGCTTTTGTTACAGATCCTTCAAATTTACGTTAAAGAGTTTTTAATTTTTAATTTATTTTATTTTATCAAATACGTTAAAGAGTTGGACCAAAATGGGATAGGACAACAAATTGGCCTTGACGAAGGATTACCATTAAATTTGTATATTTCCCTTTAAAGTAAGGATCTGAAATTAAATAAAAAGATTGTACTCGCGTTTTGAAATTGTATACATTTTATGTTTTTGATATTAAAAAGATTAAGGCTTTGTATTGAAGGACTTTATTGTTAATTGCAAATTCTCTACTCTTATTTGGCGAACAACCAAAAAACAAAATTATAGGTAAGGGGAATTATTTTTTTTTTGGGTGTCTCTAAGATAAAGGAAAAAAAATCTATCAATATGCGGAGTGTGTGTTCGAGAGGCTTTTATTTTTATTGTCGACACGAGTTTCCCACGTCGAAAATGTTAAGCCTTGGTTAAATTCATTACAAATTAGTTTTGGGCTGGATACTATAATTCTTTTATACTTACTTTTCTTGTCATCCTTTGGGGCTTCGTGATTTGAAATAGTATATTATGCATAAGGAAATTCTTAATTGAATACACCCCCGTTAAAATGTGTTTTTGACAGGTTGAAAATTTTGATTAAGTTCGTTTTCCAAGGGAGACACTGTCGAAATTTCAGTAGAAGTCTCGGCCCTCTTTTCCTTTGTTTTAGGGGAAGATGACGTTTGAAATTAGTAAGTACGATTGGTATTGGTTGGATGTTAGAAATACCACAAGATCCGTCACGGATTCCGACGAATTTGGGTCCTGTCATTTTATTTGTATTGTTATAGCTTGGTTTTTTCAAGCTTTATCTTTTTTTAAAAAAAATTATTCTAAGTTTGCAATCTTAGTTGGGATGCATATGCCAGAGTTTTTTTGATTTTGCGTGATCTTTAGTGAAGGCGCACCAGATTGTCTTAATTTTGATGTTTGGTAAAATATTAGCTTTTCACTCGATAACTTACTGGTAAGTTATAGGCTTTTCACTCCATCACTCACTTGACGGTTAAATATTGGCTTTTCACGCTATAACTTACCGGTAAGTTATTGGCTTTTCACTCCATCACTTACATGACGGTTAAATATCGGCTTTTCACGCTATAACTTAGAGTAAAAGCCTATATATAACCGTCATGTAAGTGATAAAGTGAAAAGCCAATAACTTACCGGTAAGTTATAGGCTTTTTACTCCTTCACTTATAAGACCGTTAACTATTGATTTTTCACGCTATAACTTACCAGTAAGTTATAGGCTTTTCATTCCATCACTTACATGACGGTTATATATCGGCTTTTACTCTATAACTTACCGGTAAGTTATTGGCTTTTCACTCCATCATTTACATGACGGTTGGATATTGACTTTTCACTCCAGCCTTATACAGAGGATACAATTGGTAAGATTCTGGACATCACATCAGATGCCAAGAAGAAGAAGTTGAGATGTCTGAAGTGGCAAAGCATTTGTTGACCAAGATTGGTGTTGATGCATCCTTGAGATATGCTATCCATCTCATAACAGCTTATGCCTTGGCATGCCAAAGCGGAAGGGAAATATTGTGGAGATGGAGGATATTAACCGAGTTTACCATCTGTTTTTGGACGTAAAGAGATCAACACAGTACTTAATGAAGTATCAGAGTCAGTATATGTTCAGTGAGGAAGGTGATGAGGATGATACCAATGCCATGCAATCTTGAGAGATTCCTTGCGCCTAGGAAAGACTTTGTGTTTATTTCTGTATCTTGGTTTATTGGTTTTAGGCAGCACTGGACTTTCTTCATGGGAAAACGGCATTACTGCTCTTGTACGTTTTGATCCTGTTTAGAGTTTTGGGATTTTACGGTAGTTTTGTGGTTTTTCCATTTGAAGCATGAATATGTAATATTTATCCACACACAACAATGTAGCAGGAATAGTCTCATGACTTTGATATCTAATCTACTTTAATCTAGGATTTCCGACTACATCTTCCTCTGGGAGCCTTACAAGTTACAGAACCTTCGCTTTAATCAATTGTGATTCGTTCAATCCAAGTCTGGCCAAGGGAATTGTAAGGGGTGTTAGAGTTCATTGTTTTTAGCAATTTGTATATTTTAGGGAAGAAGAAAGAGATCACAGAGAATGTATGAGAGGAGAGAACGTTGCTCTCTTAGAAACTTGTAGATATCTGTATTCATATTCCACTATGCATGTATGTAAGTGTGAGTGAGAGAAGAATCTAATTCTCTAACTGATTTACAAAAGTTATTCAATCCTAGCCTTTGATTCTATCATCCTATGAGATGATCCCACTTGTCATGATCTGATACTTAGATCCTAGGCTAGCTAAGAGACCACTTGGACTATGATCCAATGGCTCAAATTACATTAAGAAAAAAATAAAGCTTATAGACTGAGAAATAGACAGAACTTTGTGACTTTGGCTCCAAGGCATTCAGCTTAAAGGGTTTACACATCAACACTCCCTTCTAACCCTTTAGCTGATTTCACACCAAGTAGGTCTCTTAGATACACAAAACGATCCTTGGACAAAGCCTTGGTTAGGATGTCTGCAATCTAATCTTCTGTTTTGCAGTAGATTAGTTCAATCTCCTTTGCTTGAATAGCTTCTCGAATGAAATGAAACTTTCGGCTAATATGTCTGGTTTTCTGATGGAAAACTGGATTCTTTGCAATTGCTATGGCAGAGGTGTTGTCACACAGAATTGGTGTACCTTCCACTTGTTCCTCTCCAAAATCTTCAAGTATGAACCTTAGCCATTTAGCTTGTGATGTTGCTTCAGCAGCACTAACATATTATGCCTCTACAGTGGACAAGGCTGCTGTGTTTTGTTTAATTGATGCCCATGAGAACATACCAGATCCTAGTGTGAATGCATATCCTGAAGTGCTTCTTCTATCATTCACTTCCTGCCCAGTCACTGTCACAATACCCAATCAAGGTAGCTGACTTCCCTTTTCTAAATTCTATTCCATAGTCAAGTGTGCCCTGAATATATCTCAATACCCTCCTGGCTGTTCCCATGTGTTTTCTAGTAGGATTATGCATGAACCTAGCAAGCAAGCTAGAGGCAAACATTATGTCTGGTCTTGTAGCTGTCAAATAGAGCAGGCTACCTACAATCTGCCTATATTCACTCTCATTTGCTGCCTCACTACCATCTTCCTTGCACAGCCTTTCACTTGCAACTAGTGGAGTCACCACAGACTTGCAGTCCTTTAATCCAAACTTTTCAATCACCTTCAAAGCATATTTCTTCTGATGAAGAAAGATATGTTTATCTGTTTGTAATACTCCCATCCCAAGAAAGTGATAGAGCAGTCCAAGGTCAGACATTTCATAATGTTGCATCATATCATTTTTGAATTCTTCAAGTAGCTTTGAACAACTTCCAGTATAGACAATATCATCCACATAAAGTGAGACAATAAGAATACCTGAATCTTCACTAGTTTTGACATAGAGTGTTGCTTCACTAGGACTTTTCTTGAATCCTGCCCTGTTGAAGTAAGAGTCTATCTCATCATACCAGGCTCTAGGGGCTTGCTTTAGTCCATACAAGGCCTTGTTCAACTTATACACTCTGATTTCTTCATTTTCCTTCACAAAACCCTGTGGCTGCTCCACATAAACCTCTTCCTTTAACACTCCATTCAGAAAAGCAGATTTTACATCCAGTTGATATAGATTCCACTCCTTCTGTGCAGCAAGTGCTATCAAGGTTCTAATGGTATCCAATCTTGCTACTGGAGCAAACGTCTCATTATAGTCTATTCCAGGCTTCTGAGAGTAGCCTTTTGCCACAAGTCTAGCCTTGTTTTTCTGTACAGATCCATCCAGATTTAGTTTAGTTTTGTAGACCCACTTGACACCAATAATTGGCTTGCCAAATGGTCTGTCCACTAGTTTCCATGTATCATTTTTCTCAATCATTTCCAGCTCAGCCTTCATTGCATTCCTCCATGACTATCAAGATCAGCTTCTTCAAAACTGTCAGGTTCCACAATGCACATATTGCACTGAGCCATGATTTCGTTAACACTTCTCCATTTCTTTGGTGTGTGATCTATAGCTTGAGAACTTTCACTTATTCCTTCATCTTGCAGAGTAAAGCCTTCATCCATTTGGATTGGTGTATCCAAGCTTTGACTTGGTTCATCTTGTTGTGTGATTCCTTCATCCATTTGCATTTGTGTATCCAAGTTTTGACTTGGATTACAATGTTGATTTTCAGTAGGCACAGGGACTGTCATTTCTCCTGCACTTGCATTCTCCCACTTCCATGAGCCATTCTCATCAAACTGGACATCTCTGGACAGAATAACCTTTCTAGTGCTTGGATCAAACAGTCTGTAGCCTTTTTCACAGAGTCCATAACCCACGAAAATACACTTGTGACTATTTTCTTCAAGTTTATGTCTTAATGCTGAAGGAATGAGCACATGACAAGGAGATCCAAATATCTTTAAGTGTGCAATTCCTGGTTTTCTGCCAGTATATGCTTCAAATGGTGTTACCTTCTTGAGAGACTTGGTGGGACATCTATTTAGTAGATAGACTGCAGTATTTACAGCTTCTGCCCAAAAATCATAAGTCATACCCTTCTCATACAGCATAGATTTTGCCATTTCCACTACTGTCCTGTTCTTTCTCTCAGCAACTCCATTTTGCTGAGGGGAGTATGCTATAGTTAGCTGCCTTTGAATTCCAAATTCATCACAGAACTTGTTAAAGTCATTGGATAAAAACTCTCCACCCCTGTCACTCATCAGGCCTTTTATCTTATGTCCACTTTGCAGCTCAGTCATAGCTTTGAACTTTTTAAAACATTCGAGTGCACTTAACTTGTTTCTGATGAAATACACCCATCACATTCTAGTGCAATTGTCAGTAAACAGCAAGAAGTATCTATTTCCAGAAATGGATTCAGTCTTCATTGGTCCACAGATGTCTGTATGAACCAGTTCCAAAAGACTTGAAGCTCTCCAAGTGGACTCCAAAGGGAATGAATCTCTGTGTTGCTTTCCTAGCATGCAACCTTCACATACTGCTAAAGTTTGCTCCAAATGAGGTAAGCCATATACCATGCCTTGATCTGCAAGCAGTTTTATGCTTCTTTCATTTAAGTGCCCCAATCTCTTATGCCATGTCTGCAGGCAGTGTGTAACACTTGCCTTTAAGGCCAAATCACTTGCAGGCATCATTGTAAGAGGAAAGCATCTGTTATTGGTCATTTGAACCCTCACAATCAGATTTCTCAGTGACTGATCATCACAGACATTCACCATATTCTCTCCAAACACAAGATGGTACCCATGCTCCATCATCTGCCCAACACTAAGCAGATTTTCTTCAAGACCAGGTACAAGCATTACTTCTTGAATATGCTTCTTACCCAACTTGGTCCTTATTACAAGAGTCCTTTTTCCTGCAACTGGAACTATTTCTCCAGTACCCATTTTTACTTTAGAGGTCAAGTTTCTTTGTATATTGACTAACAGGCTCTCATCACCTGTCATGTGGTTACTGCAGCCACTATCAATGTACCAAGAATGATTTCCCTTCACATCTGTCACAGCATTGCATGCATAGAACATGATTCCAGTTTCTTCAACTTGATTTGCATAGTTCAGTTTCTGTACATTTTTATTTCCATGACACTCTCTGAGCATATGTCCAAATTTCCCACACCCTTTGCACTTAGGCTTTCCTTCAAACCAACATTTGCCAAAATGCAGTTTTTGTTGTCTCCGCCGTCGTCATTTTGAGACGTGTATCGACCGTGTACTTTACTCTGGTGACGCATCAGGCATAAAAAATTTCGTCTCAGTGCTTATGGTTTTAATAGTGACTTTGCTCGCATTGAGGATTGTATTTGCAGTGCCATTAGGCGTAATGTAGTTGAACTTGATCTAACCATTTATACCAGTGATAAAGGATGTCGACGCACTTTTTCGTTGCCTAGAATAGCGTTTTTGGCTGCAAAACACTCAAGGTTTTGAAACTGGGTGGTTCAAGCTGTACATATGAAACAAATGCTCCTCCTGCTTCAGGGTGTTTTCCAAGTCTCAGTTCCCTGGAATTATTCTTTGGATGCAAGAGCCCTCGTCAATGCCAATATTGTTTTCTGGGACCATTATCAACTCTTATAACTAATGTTTCTTTACACTGTATATTGCAGTTACTTTACTCTTTGGCAGTAAAAAATATAGAACGAAAGAAATTGTTGTGGGGTGAGGGCCTGCATGCTGGTCCATTTTCAACCTGTTCAAAGTTGGACAAGTTGAATGAATGAAAGACTTGTACCCATTCCTTTCTTCGTTTTCGCAATACTATGTTATGGGGCCTCTCAACTCATTGTCAATTAGTTTGGGGATGAATATTCTAGTTTTTTCACTTATGCCGACAAATAATTTGGCACAGCTTTTGGTGGATCCCATTGAAGCTCTTCATCTTCTTCATTCAATTGAAAGATTCCCTGACAATAAAAGATTTAACGAAATTATGAGAATGTCTTGTTGGTATAATTAACTTAGCTCAAGTGTGTACACATCTTGCATCTTCCAATAAGTAAAGATCTTCCAAATTAGGTGCTTTGTCCAGCACCGCTGCTATTAATTCCCAGTAATTGCAACCTGCGAAAACCGCCTTGAATAGGTTCAAATTAGGAAAAAGGGGGAGATACCCAGACTTCATGGAAGATACAAAGTATTCATCATTCAAAAACTCAAGCACAAAGTGCCAAAGGATCAAAAGATAGAATAGTAATTATCAAGACATGGAGATATGTGTATTTTTGATTCATCGACAATCTACAAGATAGGCTCTATATGATGGTAATAGTCCGCATCAACACAGAACGCAGAGGTTATATATATATATTATTAATATTGTAATTTTTATTTTGCACTTTCAGTTTGCTTTTCCTTTTTCTTTTTCTTTTTTCCTATTTGTCTTTTGTGACCTGATGTAATAAGGCATAATTTGTTCTTATTAGTCTTCTTTTTCGGATGCTATTTCTTCATGCTACCTTTTGCAAGCAGAAAATACAACTTCAGGCTTGCTGACAGTTTTCAAGAAGTGGAATGGAGTTGGATCCCTCGTAGCAACAACAAAGCTGCTCATGCAGAGCTAGAATTGGCTTCAGAGCGGTGGAGCAAGTTAGCTGGGCTGAGAGGCCACCACCGTCTCTTTTGGGTGTGCTGGAAGCGGATGGTCTTACGGGGCCCGCCATCTAATGTTTTGATTTTCAGTCCTTTGTCAGTCTCTCCACTTTGCTATCTTTGGCGCTGTGTGTACTGGCTAAGTTTAGTTTGCTTTGTTTCTGTGGGTCTTTCTTTGTATGCGCCCTTGTCCTTGTTCCATGAACATTATTTTCGACCGAAAAAAAAAAAAAAAAAAAATTTTTTGTCTCAGATGAGGAGAGGGAACTTCTAAAGAAATCGTTGTACTATTTTATCTCTTATTAATTAAGTTATCTTGTTTTAGAATTCTAATTACTACCTTTTATATGGAATAATTATAATATGGTGGAATATGACAATATATTTTAAAAGTATGAAATATATTCAATACCATGCGACAACTGGCCGACATAAACTACGAAGAAAAAGAGGAAAGCTCTATCAGACCAAAAAAAGAAAAAAAAAGAGAGGAAAGCTCTATAAAAGCCTCTACACTGAAACCCTAATTAGCAGAGAGACCAAGCCTCCATACTTGATTGCCCTCAAATTCAGATTAGGGTTCACATGGGAGATAAAGATTGGATCAGTGAATTGCCGGATGCTCTTCTTTGCCGCATACTTTCTTTCCTTCCAACAACGATAAGGGCTGTGAGGACCAGCATTTTGTCTAAAAGGTGGAACAACGTATGGACTTGTGTTCCCAATCTCGACTTAGACTGCGGAGGAAATTTTGGTTACCATCACTGTGATCATGATCGTTTTGCCATGTTTGTTGATCGTGTACTTTGCTCTCGTGACTCATCAGACGTCAAAAAATTTCGTCTCAGGACTTGTGTTACTGACTTGGCTCGTGTTGAGGGTTGGATTTGTACTGCCGTTAGGCGTAATGTAGTTGAACTTGAACTTGAACTTGATGCTGGAGAAAAATACACTTTTGTGTTGCCTAGAAGCGTTTTTAGCTGCAAAACCCTCAAGGTTTTGAAATTGCATGGGTCACTTTGTATTCCTTATGCTTCTCCTGCTTCACGGTGTTTCCCAAGTCTCAAGTGCCTCCTTGTTTCAGTTAAAAGTCCTGGTTGTAAGAGCTTAATGGAAAACGTTTTTACAAACTGTCCTGTACTTGAAGATTTGAGTATTTATTACACGAATATTCTTCAAAACGACGCTCCTATTTATAAGATGAAGGTCTCTGCGCTTGAACTGAAGACGTTGAGAATGAGTTTAAGTCAAAAGTATCCTGGGGAGAATGTTTTAATTGATGCTCCAAAGCTTGAAAAGCTTGATGTCCAGACACACTTAGAGGGTGTCTCGAATTATTCTTTGGATGCAAGATCCCTGGTCAATGCCAATATTGATTTCGACGACTATTTTGCAGACCAAGCTTCCCTTCCCAAACATGCAATTGCGCTTTTGGCAGGAATTTCCAATGTTAAATATCTCTCACTCTAAGGGTAATTAAGCACTTACGACTCTCAACTCTTGTTTCTTTACACTGTATAGAATTTACTTTAACTCTTTGTTTCCACGTCGAAAATGTTAGGTCTTGCGTTCATAATACAATGTTATTGACCTCTCAACTCACTGCCATTTAGTTTTGGTCTGGATACTCTAATTCTTTTCATCCTTTGGTACTTTGCAGTTTAAAAGAGTCTATTATTCAAAGGGAAATTTTAACTTTGTGCTTTGAGTTTTTGAATGATGAATACTTGTATCTTTCTTGAAGGCTGGGGAACTCCCCTTTTTTCCTAATTTGAACAAATTGAAGGTGGTTGTTTACCGTTGCAAATACTGGGACTTGCTGGCAGTGCTGCTGGAAAACGCACCTAATTTGGAAGATCTTGATTTAGAAGATGTAGGTAAGATCTGTACACAGTACTTGAGCAAAGTTACACCAACAAGACATTTGACATTTGACATTCTCATTTCATTAATGTACATATATTTTTTTATTGTTAGGGAACCATGCGGGATGAAAAGCATTCAAAGCTTCACTGGAAGCCACCAAAAGTTGTGCCTAATTGTTTGTTGTCGCACCTCAAGACTATTACCCTATGTCCATTCAGGGGACAAAAGATTGATATGGAATTGGCAGAGTATTTGTTAAACAATGGTCATCTTCTGGATAAGATGACACTTTATGCAAGTTATTTTTGGCATACACTAGATGTAGGGAGTGCACTTCGGATGTTTAATAGGGCTTCAATGACTTGTCAAGTTGAATACAACAGGATAAATCGCTACTAAGGCAGGGAGTGAAATTCTGAGGAAATGTTTTTGCCTCTAGAGATTGAATTACACTCTATTTCTGCCTCAGTGTCTTTTGAGCATTTATTTAGTAGCGTTTCTTTATCTCGATCTTCCTCTTGATCAGTTCTTCTAGTAAGGACAACGTTGGATCCCATGAGTTCTTCTTTCTTTGTCTTTTTTTTCTCTTGGGGCTAACATTGTCATACAATTAATTATATGCAGTTTCCTGCCATAAAGAGTTGTACACATGCTTCTCTAACCCAACTCAATAATAAACATGAGAATAATCACCAATTCATTCAGTATCCACTACTAGAAAACTTCTTCATCGGCCACTGATACACTCGTGGCCTATGCTAATGTCAACCACAGTCTATCTATGACTAAAGGGACTTGGCTACGGATTGACCACAAATCACATAATTATGGTCCAAGAATAGTGTTACTATTAATTTTATAACGCAGCACAGAAGTAGCATTAATCAATCTCCTAAATGGAGTTGTTGTACTAAAGTAATTAATCCCCTTGAAATTGCTTATAATTGTTTTATTTCTCATAAAATTGTATACCAATTCCTTTGCTTCTCTTTAGAAACCTAAAATTTTACCGTATTTAAGAAAATAAGAATAAAATTCCTTTGATCCTTTTTTATATGATGTACCCACTCTCTCATAGAAACATTATTTTTCAAAACAGAATATATAGAATAATGGAAAATTTGTAATGCTTTCGAATTCAAATGTACAGATGGGCTAACAATGCTTTGACGTTCTTGCACTTAAAAAACAACAATGCCTTGAGAATTTTTTTTTTCTTGGGGCTAAAGTTGTCCTTTGCTCAGTCATACATGATTGAATCATATGCATTTTCCTGCCATAAAGAGCTATACGCAAGCTCCTCTAACCCAACTCCATAACTAACATGACAATAATAGTCATCAATCCATTCAGAATCAGCAGCTGGACAATCCATCTCATACTCACAACAAGAAGAATCCATATACCAATTCATGTCATCGCTTGGTGAGCAAGCCACCTGATCCGCATCAAACCATCCCACCTGATCAAAATCAACTGATGATGACACTGAGCAATCCTGACCGTCCAAGCCTCCTTCAACGTTCCACAAGTTACCATCTTCCACATCTTGGACGGTCGATTCGGAGTCCATTGTGCTTGGAATGTTGACTAATTCTGCCTCTAGAGATTGAATCACAATATTCAACCTCTCCTCATCTCGATCTTCCTCTTGAAGTTCTTCCAATAAGGACTTGAGAATGGCGCCGTCGGATCCCAAGAGTTCATCAACTCCCAAATCATCATCATGATCATGGTCGTTCATGCTTGCATAGTTTCTGATCAGTGCGGTGCTAGAACCCATTTTCACAAAAGAAGTTTTTGTTGTCTTTGTAGAGAGGAAACAATTGAAGCAAAGAAAGGCTTGAAGGAAAAAGCCAGTTGCTGAAGAAGTGAAAGTACTCCTTATTAAAGATTGTATATTGCTATATGACTCTCTCGAAGAGAACTAGGCCTTTAAATATAGGCATCTCAACACCAGGATGACCTTCCATTGTGGACCAGCTAATAATGTGCACATGAGCAAATAAATAATAATTGTTTTCTTACCAAAGCATTTTCATGTTAATATTTGCCAGACTCTTAACATGTTATTATAATTGTTTAATTTAATTATGCGGATTCGTACTTGAAGTTGTGATTCGAATTTACAGTTTAATAATATAACATGTTATGTATATATTAAAATTAGCATATTAATTATATGGTCAAACTATCAATCTAAACCGCTAATATATTAGTATCATATGATTCTTCGTTAGAATATACAATATTAACAATCTGAAAATATAATATAATGTCAGATGCATAATAAAATGTCCCATTGTCGAGTCTTAGGCCTTTCCAGCTTTCAAAGCAACCACACAAATGTCACACCCCGGATCGGCTCCGCCGTAGCAGGATATTGTCGCTTTGGGCCTGGCTACATTATCACCAGCCCGCACGGTTTTGTTTCTGGGAGCTCACGAAGCAACTTCCCAGGGTGGTCACCCATCCTGGGATTGCTCCAGCCTCCAACTCGCTTAACTTCGGAGTTCATACGAACTCCGAAGCCAGTGAGCTCCCAAAAGGCCTCCTACTAGATGGATGCGAGGTGTGCCATATAAGGCACATCACCCCCTCTCCGTTTGGTCGATGTGGGATCTCACAATCCACCCCCCCTTAAGGGATCCGACGTCCTCGTCGGCACACTCGCACCACACGGCAGAGTGGCTCTGATACCAAACTGTCACAACCCGGACCGGCTCCGCCGTAGCAGGATATTGTCCGCTTTGGGCCTGGCTACATTCTCACCAGCCCGCACGGTTTTGTTTCTGGGAGCTCACGAAGCAACTTCCCATGGTGGTCACCCATCCTGGGATTGCTCCAGCCTCCAACTCGCTTAACTTTGGAGTTCCTACGAACCCAAAGCCAGTGAGCTCCCAAAAGGCCTCCTACTAGATGGATGCGAGGTGTGCCATATAAGGCACATCACCCCCTCTCCGTTTGGTCAATGTGGGATCTCACACAAATGCGATATCCATAGCTATAATAATGCATGCATTGAATATGGTCCAAACAAGGTACGGGCAGAAGAACAGAACGACAGAACATATATATTGTTAATGTATGCATGACTCACTTCAAACTCAAGTGAATGATCTTCTTTATAAAGTTGTCAAAATTCCTAAGGTGATCTCTTTGCCTCATAAAGTCTCAAAAGTGAAGCAAGTTTGGATCAAGAAGGAAGACCATGTTCTTCCTCATGTTGGTGACTAGTTTCTTTATTTTATGTATCTAGACCATTCTCTTATTTGTGTGTGCTTCATGGAGTCTAGATACATTGTCATGCATTTGCACCTTGTACTTTTGTTTTATTATTTTTAAATGTGGTCATTGCATGCATATCTTTCAATCATCTCTCTCACAGTGCTTTGAATCTTGGGTGATCAACAAAATTTCATGTTCTTTTGAACTTGTTCACATTTATCTTGTTGGTCTTGTCCAAACATTTTCCCTTGGTGGCAAGGAATACATCCTATCCATTGTAGATGACTTCTTTGGGTTTATTTAGGTCTCACTCTTGCTTGAAAAATCAAAAACCTTTCAAAGGTTTAAATCTGTCTACCATCTTTTACAAAAAGTTAAGATGACTAGTCATCTGCCTCTTGTTAGAATTAGAACAAATCATGGTTATGAGTTTGAGAATTCTCAGCTTCTGAAATTTTGTGAGGTGATGAGAATTAAGCATGAGTTCTTTGCACCTATTACACCTCAGCAAAATGGTGTTGTGGAGAGAAAAAAAAAATAGAGTTCTTGTTGAGATGGCTAGGGTGATGCTCAATAGCAAAAATTTTGCTAAACATTTTTTTGGTTTACATCTCAAACGGGGAGTTTTTGAGGTATGGTGCCAAACAAACTCCCTATGTGCTTTGGAAAGGTAAGAAACCCAATGTGTCTTATTTTAGAGTCTTTGGTAGCACATGTTTTATCTTAAGAGATTGGGAACACCTTGCTAAGTTTGACTCTAAAAGGGACAAAGGAATTTTTCTTGGGTATTCCACTTCAAGCCGAGCCTATAGAGTATATAATTATAGGACCGGAACCATCATGTCAATATTGATGACTTTGCTGCCTCTACTGAGATGGCATTAGATGAGGATGGGCTTTTATCTTCTATTCTTGAGGGAGAATCTCCAGGTCTGGATCTAGTTGTTGACCTGTCAACCTTTAGCAAATTGGTTGACCAGTCAACTCTTGACAATTCTGTTCCAGTTGACCTGTCAACTTGTCATAATCAACTTCAGAATCTGAGCTCATCTATCCATGTTGAAAACTCTCTATAGAAGCAAGATAGGAAGCCTTCTCTACTTGACTGCAAGTAGACCTGACATTTCCTATAATGTAGGAGTTTTGTGCTAGGTTCCAAAGTGATCCCAGAGAGTCTCATTTGTTTGTTGTCAAAAGAATCATAAAATATGTGAGTAGAACTTTTGAGTTTGGGTTGTTGTATACTTATGACACTTGTGTCAATCTTGTTGGGTATAGTGATGCTGATTGGGCAGGTTGTAGTGACGGTAGGAAAAGCACTTCCGGGAGGGTCTTTTATGTAAGCAACAACCTAGTTGCTTGGCATAGCAAAAAAAAAAAAACAGAAATCTATCTCTTTATCCATTGCTGAAGCAGAGTATGTTGCAGCTGGGAGTTGCTGCACTCAACTCCTTTGGATGAGACAAATGTTGGAAGACTATGGTTTTGCTCAATCATGCTTTCTAATCTATTGTGACAACATGAGTGGTATAGATATTTCTAAAAATCCTATTAAACACTCTAGGACTAAGCATATATACATTAGGCACCATTTTATTAGAGATCTTGTGGAAGACAAAATTCTATCTTTGGAATTTGTTCCCTCTAAGAAACAGCTAGCAGATATACTCACCAAGGCCTTGGACTTTCAGAAACATGTCACACTTAGGTAGTCCATTGGCCTTTGCTCAATTGATTGATTAGCTTGTCTGTTCCTTATCTTCAGCACATTGCAGAACTGTTGACTAGTCATCTTAGTTTTAGTTGACTAGTCAAATATAAATTTTTGTTTACTTGGTGTGCAAATGTCAAAAACATATGTTTCTTCTGATCTCTGATGGTGTGAAGTTTGAATCATTTTATGCTTTGCCTGATTTGTGCATAATTCCCCCCTTCTAGTTTGGAGCCATTAGATGAAATTTTTTGGTGTTTTTATGTCCTCTTGGTGAGACAAGTGTTGTGATCCATTGTGGACAATCATTGTTATAATCTCCTATCTTATCTCACTCTCTTAGGCAATTTGTTTATAAATTATAAAATTTAAAAAATAAAAAAAAAACAAAAGGAAGTGTGACCAATGTAGTCACGACTCTAGGAAGGTATAAGGTGATATGATTGAAGAATCTAGAGCAAGAGCCGCAAAATTGGGCCACTCATGCACTTAAGTCTGGGATGTGCAAATAACAAACATAATAAATGGCCAGATTGAGTGATGAAAATCAAATAGGTTGAGTCTATGCTTTGAGTTTGTCTTGAAGGTTCATTATATACTTGTCTCTCCAAGAGTGATATTTCTTCATCTCTTGTGTTTTTCTTTTGGCTCTGAACCTCCTCTGTCCATCTTGCCTTATCTCTGAGCATGAAATCTAATTCATATTCTATCTATCAGAGTTAGTTGCAATTGTTTTGTTTGCACATGTGGTTATCTTCTCTCTCTCTCTTACTTACTGTGCTTGAAGACTTGGACTAGGCTATAGTAGCTAATACATCGTTGATCACTTGATATATTTGCTAGTTCATGTTTGTGTTTTTAAAATCAAAATCATGTCTTCTTCAGGGTCGATACTAAAATTGCTGCTTGTTATGATATTGCTTGAGTTCACTAGTCAACATATGCTCATGCTGATTGTGGTTGACTAGTCGTCTGCTTAATAGGGATCTTGTGACTTTTGGTGAAATTAATTTTCACTCTCTAAGAACCAAGACCATTGGTTATGACACAAAACACAAAGGTTCACTTGTCTTCTCCTTGTCTCATTTACACCTTCTGTTTCAACACTAGTACTGTGTTTATGTGTGGTCGTGTTTGGATGATGCCACTTTGGTCTATGACCCTATCTTAATAAGTTGTGTTCCCACATTCAATGATTTAGCCTAATATAATCTTGAAATCCTTACGAGTCTGTTGTGCTATATGAGTTTTGGATTGTTGGCTAATTTATTTTGTTGGGGGAGTTTCTTTGAGATGCATGTGTTTTGGCAACATTCTTGCTGGTTGTTTTTATCATTTTCATACATCAATGTTGCCTTCCTAAGCCTTATCTCGATTGATTTGCTCTCTTTTGTTCTTGGCTGTGTCTATGAGGTTGTTGGTCTTTTGATGCCACCTCAAATTTAGACATGCGTGACTAGTCCATTTCATAGTCCACTCTCTTCTCCTTGTGCTTTTTGGAAGCTATGTTGTGTTTTTTTGGACAACCTAGAGACTTATTTCTTGTATTCTTTCTCACATGTCCTCAATTTTGAGCAAAAATTTAGGGTTCATCTTGCATGGTGCTTTCTTCAAATTTGACATTGATTGATGCCTTAAATTTTGATATTTTGGTGCTTTGTCTTGATTTTGCACTATGGTGTGTAAAGAAAAATTCATTGGTTGTCCCTTGTTTTGATAAATATGTTGCTTAAACTCTGTCTTTTTAGGGGAGTTTCTTTATGTGTAATGTGTACACATTGAAATTAAATTCAGCCACTTGATTTTAATTGCTTTAGGTATGATTCCTTGCAACTTGTGCTCCATTTCTTATT
>NC_047653.1:9114005-9133473 GCF_902201215.1 Prunus dulcis | reverse complement strand
TGCTTTGTAATCAAACTGTGTCATGTGCATATTGTTCAAATCTGATTATGTGACTTGTGTTTAATTCACTTGATTACTGTTTCTCAATATTTGCCTTTTTGCTCTTTCCTTATCAACAAGGGGGAGAACACTCTCAACCCCATATTGCACATATTCACATATTGCATATTGCTTCAAATTTCTGTGATATAATATGCTTGTCTTGTGCCTGGGAGTTTGGTTGTTGTTTTGCAGGTACTTCATTTCATCATCTCCATAGGTTTGGTTTTGGGTTGAGTGTTGTTAGAGAGTGTGTTGTCAAGGAAACCCAAAAAGGGGGAGATTGTTAATGTATGCATTTTGGGTTTTTCTTTTGGCTTCCCTTGACAACTTTGTAATAGGATTTCTATTGTTATTTATCAAGCTCAAGTTTAGATTGAGAATAGCTTCTCTAGGTGTTCTTAACTAACAACTTTCATATGGAGGTTCATGCAAATTGACAAAGGTAAATTGTGCATTGCATAACATTGCATTAAACTGTTTTCATAAAATGATGACTAGTCATCTGTTTCTTGGATGACTAGTCATCTTTGCTCGCCAGCTTGATAACCAACTTTTTTGTCCTATTCCTTTTTTCTCTCTCTCTCTCTGCTGCCACATGGGATTCTGACCTAGGGAACTTTTGTGTGTAAATACCAAAGAATTCTTCTTTGGGCAGCCGTAACTTTTGGGGGAGAAGTTTTGGAAAGTTTCATAGCAAACTTTTGCTTCTTCTTCCTCAAGAGTAACCTTCATATTTTTCATCTTTGAGTTTTCCAAATTGTTTCTTTTTGAAAACTGCATTTGAAATATGAAAACTTCATCTTGCTAGATCAAACACTCTATCATATACATCTAGGTCAGATTCAAGATTGATTTCTTCAAGAGTATGGTTTCTTGAAGAAATTGGTCATTTTCTCCATGAATCCAAATTTCATTTTTGTATGAGTTAGAGCTTGCAAGCTAGTGCCATGGGATGAAAGAGCTGGAGAAGGAGCTGCCATTGCCATGAAGAACTGAGCTTCAAGCTTTGCTAATTTGGAGAAGAAGATTGCACAAAGGAGGTATTGCTCATCTTCCTAAATAGATCTAGGTTTTGCTTGAGCTTGCTTGTGTTCCTTTGTAAGAATATTTTTCTACTTAGTGGATTGCCTGGTCGGTTGATGACCCCCAGTTTTTCCCAATGGTGGGTTTCTGGGTGAACAATTTCTGATTGCATATCTGTAATTTTTCTGGGTTTCTGTTCTTGGTGGTTGACTAGTCATCGTATGAATTTCTGGGTTTGTGTTCTTGGTGGTTGACTAGTCATCGTATGAATTTCTGGGTTTGTGTTCTTGGTGGTTGACTAGTCATCGTATTAATTGTGGTTGACTAGTCATTGTATAAATTCTGGGTTTGTGTCCTTATAGTTGACTAGTCATCATTATCTGCTGTTTGGTGTTTACTTGATTATGATGATTTCACACACTTTCACCATAGTTGTTGCTAGCACAGGGGATGCCTAGATTGATGGGTCCTTCTGAGTGCCTAGGTTGTCACTAGTAATTCTCTAGGCCTGCAGGTACATCTTGGTATGCTCTGTATATGTTATTGTTTGGTATAATTCATATCTAACAGTTGACTAGTCATAAGAGTATTTGGTCAAGGTCTAGAGTGTGTGAAGGTTGTTGCGTTCTTGATTGAATATCTTTTAAATTTACCCCTCGTCACCTATGTACCAATTTCATATATCTTCACTGACGGATCACCAAAGAACAATACTAGAGCAATAAGGGTGGTCAGAGCTGTGACTTGCACCATACAAAATGCTTACACGAGGGGATACATTTTTTTTTCGATATGTTGCTTTAGTGATGTAAAGTTTGAGAGGCTCTTGATGTTTCAATTTCCACTTGAATAATTCATAGGTACCAACTAACTAGACATAATTGATAGATGTTACTAATTTTAATCAAGAATCTTTCAAGTGGGGCACTGAATTACATATGATATTGAACATTTAACATCTCCATCACATGTGTTGATGTTGGGTTTTCTTTTGACAAACATTGGATGAGTGATGAACAAGTGGCTTCGACACAAATAATAATGAGGGGTTGATGCATGCCCATTTTTCTTTTTTCTTCCAAATCTTGCTGTGCAGCACATGGTGCCACCACACAATGTTTGGTGGTGTTTAGAGAGATTTAGATCCCAATGTTTATACAAGTACTTGTAAATTATAGAATGGATGGTGGGTGAATGATCCCCACACCATGTGGTTATGTCCTTTGTCCACCAAATTATAATGGACCAACTTTTTTGAGATCCCCTATCGATTTCCATTCATCTTTGCTGTGGTATGTGAATAAGAGAGTTGGAATTGATTGTAAGCAACGCATGCGCCTTCCTGTCATGACAATAGTACAAAATCTGCCAATGCATGAAACTACAATAATGTAATGAATTAGGTTTTCCTGTTTCACTCGAAAATTCTAATACTCGCAATCTCTTGTAATCCCCCATTCTACGTGCATTGTATAAACTAAACAATAAAAAGAAAGAAACTATTAGGACATGAGATTTCAAGTTCTAACTAAATGGTTAAAAACATTCACCCATACATCTGAAGTCATATATGTTCGATTTCCCGCTTTTATGTCACTTGTTTTGAAAGAAAAAAGAAGTTAATATATTGAGGGCGAGTTGTTCACATCCCTTTTTAGCCAGAAAAAATCATAATTCAAGCTACATTTTTTTTTTTCGGAAATTCTTTAATAATTTGTACCTGAATACTATTTTTCCAATTACTGTTGTCATTGCTCACACAAATGGCCACGTTTCCTTAAACCACACAAGCATAATTAATTTTGGCCACATATTATGTTTGTAGTGGAAAAAATATAACACAATGACGTGATATATACTTATTTGTGGCCACTTTACCATGAATATACACTGTGACCTTTGTTAGTACCAGTGTCAAATCATCTGTGACCCATTTCGATGTGCTTTCTAGTACTAATCCATCCTCCTATAGTAGAGGCGTCCCTGGGGTGGTGCAAGTGGCACCACCGCATAGGACCTTTGAAATTTTATTTTCTTTGTATTATATAATATTAATATTTTAACGATTGTATATATACTCTAGCGTGCTGCATATTGATAGAAAAGCGTTTGTAGCGGAGCTAGCTTTCTAGCTTATGTCACTAGATACAAGGGCCATGCTTCGAGTGCTTCGAGTCTCATTGATGCCATATACGCTTTTCTTACAAAAATAGAAACACATGAATATATATACCCCAAAACGTTTTCTCCTCCCTCCCCATCATGCTAATTCATCATAAATTAGCACGATAGAGTATATATTCAATTTGTTGCACGATAGAGTATATATACGATAAATAACTTTCACTTTTAAAAGAAGCCAAAATGGACAAAAATGCCCTTATTTATTTTTGGATTTCCTAAGGAATCCTTTACATTTGCATGTCTTTGGTTTGAAAGTTTATGGATTTTTCTGTCTTTTTTGGAAAAGTTTTGGCTTTTTCCAAAAGTGAAAGTTTTTTTGTGGCTAAAACTTAAATTTACTTCATTATTATATACGATTGTTTTGGGGATATATAACGATCTTATTATTTTATTTTATTTTTGAATTCTGATTGTCAGTACATGCTAATTTATGATAAGTTATGACATTAAGTTATGAATTTTTTTAAAAAGTATTTTTAGTTTAAGTTTCGCGGTCCCTCAAAATCTCAGGAACAGCCCTATTTGACAGTTATTCATAAAGTGTGATTAAAGATATTTTCTTGCAATTTGCTTAACCTTTGGGTCACACACACGACATGATGCATATGTATCCAAAAAATTAAAGAAAAAGTAGGGCAAGTTGGATAAAAACGAATTAGACAAAATTAAATTTCAAACTGGTTGTGTTAAAGGTATTGTTGGGATTGCATTCTGTCATCTCAAAGCATCTTATTCTTGATTAAAGTTACGTTTTCTTGGGTAAATCCACAAGTAAAACTTTTTTTGTATTTAATTAGTTGTTAGGGATTTGGCAAGGCCAATTGTGCTTTCTTTCAAATAAAGATATCGATCAATTAATTATCTCTTGATGATCTCAACTTGTAATTAAGAGCTTCTTTTTTCTTCTTCTTTTTTAATGAAAATTAAGAGACGAACAACTTTGTAGAGTTTGCAAATAAAATGTTACGTGCTAATTAATATAAAACCTCAACTATACATTCATCCTTGTATTAATATATGTTTCCTGCCACAAATTCTGATACCCATTTTCCTCAAAGGGAGTGGTCGTAGCCCCTCCAAAATTACTAGACGAGCAATCGATCTCATCATCAAGACAAGAATCCATGTACCAGTCAACTGATTCACCAGTACCCTCCTGAGAAGAAGACCCTATTTCCATATCAATCCAACCGAACCCAGCTGCATCTGTTCCAGGGAAATCACCACCGCTCACATATCCCACATCCAATGGCTGAAAATCCTCTTGACTAATGCCACCAAATTGATGAGGATTTTCCATGAAAATTTCATGATCTTCACTAGTAGTAGGGTCCAGTTCTACTTCTAGAGCATGGATTAGGCTGCGCAATCGCTCTTCGTCGTGATCTTGATCGCCTTGTGTTTCTTCCAACAAGGACATGAGCAGGGCATTGCTCATGTTTGATGAGGTTCCAGCTCCAGCTGCTCCAGGAAAGTGATCATTCATGTCCATGTTGTTGTTCATGCATGACCAGTTTTCAGCTAGCAAAGAAGCCATTTGGACAAGAGAGATATTCAAATTGATTAGAAAAGAAAGAACTGAGGAAATGCAAACTGCAAGTGTAGAACTTAGAAGCTATTACACCTAAATGGCTTTGCAAGTGGTGGTGTGGTATAATTAAACGAGTCAGGGGCCTTATATAAGTAGGAGAGTCGTGTCATGTGGCATATTCCAAGGAAGACAACTTATCATAAAATAGACCCACCATCACTTATCTTCTTTATAAAAGATATATGCCTTCATTTTAAATTAAAACCTTGGTGTGTTGGAGGGACTTTGAAACATAAAATAAAGTTCTAGATAGTATTTTCTATAGTATTTTTGCTGACTTAATATAATAAGTGATGTTTATTAGGTTAGAGAAACACTTTTGTAGTGATTCTTAGGAAAGCGCTTACCAGGAACCTAAAAAAGCACACGCACATCTTTAATAAAATTCTTTTATGAGTTTTTAACAAACAAACAAAAAAATGTTACTTTTGGTGTGGCAGTAACATCGTCACGTGATATTACCAATTTACGCATATCATCGTAATTCGTGTTTTATTTTGTGATATTAATCGTTGACTCATATTATAACATGTGAACTAACAACTTTATGTGGTGGTATTATGGTCAAATTCAATGATTTTTTGAGAAAGATATCGAGGAGTGAGAAATTTTACTCATCTTGTCAACCCAACTATCCTATTTGATTTATATATTAAAACTCATTATTGTTTATTTTAATTATTTTAATTGATCCCACTTAGATAAGAGAAACGATTATCTCAAGCACACTCGAGGGCTATTAGTCAAAGATTTGGTTGGAGAAAGATGCTGAAGAAGGCATAGATTAGGATCCCAATTAGCTAGATTAGTAAAATGTGATTGACCATCCAATACGCTAAGGTGCATGTGGTGCCACCACATCACTTTAGGTGGGATTTAGATCCCCAAATCCCCTCATCCTCCATTAGTGGGTTGTGAATGAACCCCCACCCAAAGCGATATGCTTCCCGACAAGACACCAACACAAGGCAACAGCCCAATAAAGCCTAATCATTCTGACTAATTTAACCAATATTATTATTAAGCAGCTCAATTATTCGTAATCTTGATTTGTCATCCATCCACCTACTCCTCTAAATCAAGAAAGGTCTAATTTATGGTTGAAGGGTTTAGTCTGCCAGAATTGAAATTTGATGCTAAAGCAAGCAAATAATGAGTGACTTACATATCTTCGTTATGTTATTGAAGTGTTCTACCATTGGAAGTTATACGTTTTCGCAGCTCATTCGGATTTGGTTTATTCAACATGTGATGTGTGATGTGACTAATACTCTTTTATTGACAAACTCAACCAAGGACATAAAGAGGAATGGATAGTAGTAGAAATATACTAAATCAAACATTGGGGTAATTAAAATCATTAGACTAACCCACCTAAAAAACATCACTAATTGATTAGATAAGCAACCAGATCTTATGTATGCACATGTTCTTTCTGTGCAATGCATACATGAGGTCCAAAAATATGTTGATATATAAAGAAGATGGCGTGGTGTATTTGCATTTGGAAATTTTCAACAAAAAGAAAAATTAATTATTTTATTAGAGTTATTTACTTAAATGGTCCTTAAATTAATACCTGAGTTGTATTTTGGTCCATCAATTAAATTATTTGTTCAAATAGTCTACTAACTCGTTATTAATTAGTGCATTGGTTCTACCGTTATACTTCATCAATATGGCCGTTAATTTGTGAGTTAAAATCGTCAATCTATACTAAAATATTAATTAATTAATTAAAACATAGTAAAAAGTTGTTGGATCATTTAAAAGAATAATTTTGTTGAGGGACCAAAATGCAACTTGGGTATAAATTTGAGGACCATTTGAGCAAATAACCTATTTTATTAAGTTCTAACCCAACTCTGATATTAATCGGGTCAGAATTTTTAAGCCCATTCAAATTCCTGGGTGTAGAAAAATGTCTACAAACCCATGAAAACAAAGGGGTTGGGCTTTTTGGGCAAGTCGTCTAGTTCAAGTTGATTAGCATGAACTTTACTCTTGCCCATCTGATTGATACAAGTTTGCCAATTCAGATACGTCAAACTAAAACATGCCAACAAAACTCAAACCAACTACCCTTTTCTATAAGCGCTTGCCTAATAAGATTCACTGCTCGTACTTGTCTACTGAAGCAGGTTTTAAACCCCAAAACGTGTCCAAAACCAGAAAAGCCAGCAGCTTTCTTGTTTACTGCAATTCCCAAATCACTCGAAGTGGAAGAAATGGTGATATCAAACAAGCAGAGTCAGTATTCAATCGTATGCCGAAGAAGAATACTATTTCCTGGACTGCTCTGCTCACTGCATATGCTGAAAATGGCCAAACTACCAAAGCACGTAAACTGTTCGATGAAATTCCCGAACGAAACGTAGCATCGTATAATGCGATGATCACAGCTTATATTAAGGACCAGTGTATGGTAGGTGAAGCTTTTGAGTTGTTTTCTAAGATGCCCGAGCGTAATGAGGTGTCTTATGGTGCCATGATCACGGGTTTTGTAAAGGCGGGGATGTTTGACAAGGCTGAGAAGCTTTACTGTGATATGCCAGTTAAGTGGCGCGAACCGGTTTGTTCAAATGTTTTGATAAATGGGTATTTGAAGGCGGGAAAATTTGAAGAAGCAGTTCGAGTTTTTGAGGGAATGGTAGATAGCAATGTGGTTTCTCAGAGTTGTATGGTTGATGGGTATTGCAAAATGGGAAGGATTGTTGATGCCAGAAGTTTGTTTGATAGGATGCTGGAGAAGAATGTGGTTACTTGGACGGCAATGATTGATGGGTATATGAAGATGGGGAATTTCAAAGCGGGGTTTGAATTGTTTTTGAAAATGAGAAGGGAAAGGCTAGTGGAGGTCAATAGCACTACCATGGCTGTACTGTTAGAAGCTTGTGGTAGTTTCGGTAGATATGGAGAAGGGATTCAGATGCACGGGTTAGTTTCTTGTATGGGATTTGACTATGATGTGTTTTTAGGGAATTCTTTTATCATTATGTACAGTAGATATGGACGCATAGATGAAGCTTCTAAGATATTTAATATGATAAGCAAGAAAGACATTGTTTCCTGGAATTCCTTAATTGTTGGTTACGTTCAATGTGGTGAAACTGAAAAAGCTTTTAGTCTGTTTGAGATTATGCCTGCAAAGGATGTAGTCTCATGGACGACCATGATGTCAGGATTCTCTAGCAAAGGGATGACTGAGAAAGCCATCCAATTGTTCAGAATGATGCCTGAGAAGGATGATGTTGCTTGGACTGCTGTAATTTCGGGTTTTGTAAATAATGGGGATTATGAGGAGGCTCTCCGTTGGTTTATTGAGATGCTTCAAAAGGCAATCAGGATCAATCCTCTAACTTTAAGCAGTGTGCTCAGTGCTTCAGCCAGTTTGGCCAGCCTAAATGAGGGGATGCAGATCCATGCTCTTTCATTGAAGATGGATATGGAATTTGATTTATCTGTTCAAAATTCTCTGGTATCTATGTATTCAAAGTGTGGGAATGTTACTGATGCCTATTGGATCTTTACAAATATCTCTACCCGCAACACTGTTTCATTCAACTCAATGATTACTGGGTATGCACAAAATGGGTTTGGGGAAGAGGCGCTTAACTTATTTAGGAGCATGCAGAATGAAGGTTGCAAGGCAAACCAAATCACCTTTCTAGGTGTTCTTTCAGCATGTGTCCATGTGGGCCTAGTAGAGGAAGGATGGCAGTTTTTTAATTCAATGAAATCATTACACGATATAGAACCAGGACCTGATCACTATGCTTGCATGGTTGATCTCCTTGGTCGGACTGGTTTGCTAGATGAAGCTGTCGATTTGATTCATTCAATGCCGTTTGAGCCCCATGCCGGGGTTTGGGGAGCTCTTCTCAGCGCTAGCAGGACTCATTTATGTCTTGATCTTGCCCAGCTTGCAACACAGCGCCTAATTCAATTGGATCCTGATGATGCAACCCCTTATGTGGTCTTGTCCAACTTATATTCTACTCTGGGGAAAGTGAAGGATGGAAACCAAGTGATGATGACCAAAAAATCAAAGGGGATAAGGAAGAGTCCAGGCTGCAGCTGGATCGTAGTGAAGGACAAGGTTCATTTGTTTCTTGCAGGAGATCAATCCCATCTGGACTTACAAGAGATCAAAGTAATGCTTCTGATCATAACGATGGAAATTGGACCACTGGATAGATGATGATCCTTTCAAATGTTCACAGTACAGACAGTAATATTATCCATTTTATCAATCATCAGGGTTTTCCCTCAGCTCTTATGCTCAGTAAATTGGAACTGTGAGCCTTGTTTGGAGGGGAACCGGGGTTTGTCGGAGCTTTGTCTTTACTTGTTTTAGGAATTGGAGACTTGGAGAAAATGAACACAAGAAAAAGGAGAAGTAAAAGAGATTATTATATCTTGTTAGAATGAAAATGATCTGCTTTCCTAGACTTGGTTGGGTGAGGGGGATATTTTGGTATGGTTTTTGGGCAAGATATCTCTTCTTCTGCGTCCACAATAGCAAAGGCAAATAAAAGCCAACACTAACACAACCATTACTTGCTGCGTTCTCTAAGAAAGATATGAGTAATGTTTTCATTTTGATAATTAAAACTTATCAAATGATTTCTTTCTTTCTTTTTGCTATGAGGCTTTTTTCGTTTATAAATTATATATACAAAGCAGGCTCAAGTGCTAAGTTGTATATAATAACATGTTGTCTATTTCTACATAAAACTATTATGGGAAAAAAATACCCATGGAGTAGCCAATTTCTTGGTCTGCTAGAAGAGTAAATTGCAGAAGCGTTTTTCAAACAACCAGAAAAGCTTTCCCTTCTTATTTTTCTTTTTCTATCAAAGAAATATACTCTCCCTCCAATTGTAAAAGGCCATCACCTTCGACCCAAAAAAAGAAAAAAAAAAGAAAAAAAGAAAAGGCATCACATTCTCTTAAAATTTCCCCACATCACAATAAATTACTTTTTATTTTATTATTTTTGTTTTCTCCAACAAGATCAACTTTCTTCTAACGAATATGCGATATGAACAAGAAGTAAGAAGCCATTTTTATAGAAAAACCTAACCAACTAGATATATAAGTTGATCAATCTAATCTATACAAGCTTGTAAAATATAAACCTCTAACAAAATAGTAAAAGGAAAAATATTACTATATCCCTGATCAACAGCCCCCTCCGCCTCCACACCCACCACCACCACAACCTCCACCCCCACAACCGCCACCACCACAACCTCCACCGCCACAACCGCCACCGCCACCGCCACCACTAGTTACCACAGCTGTACTAGCCACAGCAACACCAGCTCCAGCCAAAATAACCATGCCACCATCCTTGGTTCTGCTACTTCTTTGATTAGTAACTCTGCCTCTTTCAACATCGCCGCGGTTAGCTGGTTGACCAGAAGGAGGCACCATGGTGGCTCGTCTTGTTTGGTTGTTGGCTCGTCTTGTTTGGTTGTTCTTGTTCTTGTTCCTGCAGCAAAAACAAACACACGTGAAACAAATAACAACCCCAATCGCAGAGCCATAGGCCACTAGTGCTATAACATACGCTTTCATTTTTTCACAAGTTTTACACATAGAAAAACGGTAAGTGGCGCACTATTTAAATCCACATATTGCATCATCATAATTGGTTGGACTTTAGACATTTTCCGGGCGCATTTTGTGCGGAACATAATGAATACTTGACTTTTTGGTGCATAGAAATTTCTTGGCATCTATCATGCAAGCGCAGAGAGCTATTATAATTAGTAATAAGAATTATGCACGAAGGTTCACATTATTATTATTATTTTCATAGAAAACCCAGTGGGAAACTTATTTGAAACCTCCTCATAGACATTCCATACTGGAGAATATTGTGAAGTTTAGGTTTTAGGTTTACCTGATTAAGATAGACAAGACACCAAATTTAATTATTATCTAGAGTGTTCCCATTTCAACCCCTTTTCTATTTTCACCCCCTTGCTAAACACAAGAGTGATGGAGAGGCTTACTGCTTAGAGAGGTTTGATGTTGATGATCGAAGAAAAGGGGAAATTTTGTTTTAAAAGATAATAAAAACAAGTACCAGAGGTCATCAAATTGGCAGTCCCATTTGTTGGCGTGAGTCCTATTTTAGATAGGAAATTAATATAAAGATTCTTATAAATATTGTATTACTTGTTCTATTAGGATTAGCTCTTATCTTTAACTTGGGTAAAAAGACATTGTACATTATATATACACCTCCTTTGAGAGAAGAATAATATCAGAAATTCACCATATATCCTTATATTTAACTTGGTATCAGAGCTTAGGGTTATATTTGCCTTAGAATAGCATACCTCCCTTACTGCTACAGATTTTTTCCTTTTTGCCTATTATTTTGTTTTAATTCTTGCCGTGTTATTTGGCTCCATGGGGGATATGCAGGATTTGTTTAATGAAGATGGCCAATCCAATGAGGTACCACAAATTCCCTCAGGGGGTTCTGGTCAGCCTATGTCAATTGTCAATGTTCATCATGATTCTTCCGCTGCTCCTACAATTGTCAAATTGAATGGAACAAATTATTCAGTATGGTCCCAACTGCTTGAGTTACATGTTGCTGGGAAGGGAAAATATGGGTATCTGACAGGCGCTTATGCTGCACCAGCTCTGGCAGATTCCAATTACAATAAGTGGTATGCTGAAAACGCAATTGTGAAGGGATGGCTGATTCAGTCTATGGAGCCTGATATTATGCAAATTTTCCTTCCCTACAAAACTGCCAAAGATGTATGGGAGAATGTTAAAAAAACATACTATGATGGCCAAGATCAGTCACAGATTTATGAGCTAACTTGTCGGGCATTCAAGGCGAAACAGTCTGGACGACAACTTGTCACATACTATGCAGAATTGCAAAGTATTTGGCATGAGATTGATTATCGACGACCAAATAAATTTACTAATTCATCAGATATTTTGCTTCGTCAACAGGAGATTGAAATTGAGAGGGTTTATGTATTTTTAGCTGGATTAGATGATGTGTTTGACAGAGTTCGTAGCGATATTCTTCGCATGGATCCGTTTCCGAATTTGGAGAAAGCTTTTTCATGTGTCAGACGAGAAGACCAGCGGCGATCCACCATGATGGTACCACTAACCCCGGTGAACACTGGAGTTGCTATGGTAGCAAGGAACTCCAGGCCTACCTCTTCCTACAAACCTGCTGATTCTACAATTAATGGACCTACGAGGCACTCTATGCATGCCTCTTCCTACAAACCTGCAGGTTCTACAGCTAACGGACCTACAGGTTCTACAAGACCCAATGGTCCACAACGGGTTAAACCTCAAAATGGCGAAAGGTGTACTCATTGCAATAGCACGAATCACTTTGTAACTGATTGTTTTAAATTACATGGCTATCCAGAATGGTGGGATGAAGTCAAGGAGCGTAACAAGGCCAAAGTAGCCGCTGAACGATACGCACAAGGCAAGGTCGCACTCTGCATAGGATCTCCAGACCCTTCTGTCCCACAAGCTTCCCCTATGCCATCTGTCTCCTCCTCCATTGTTCCTCCAGGTTTTGCCGCCCTCCCTACAGGTGATTCGGGCACTTCTTCTAATACCTCAGGTAGTGCTTTTGCTGCTGTTACTGGCTTAGGTATTGGTTCTGGTTGGATTATTGATTCAGGTGCTTCAAATCACATGACATTTGACTCGACAAATTTGAAGACTCGTACTACTCCTAGCCTTACTAGTATGGCGAATGCGAATGGCCAATCCTATCCTGTGACTGGGGCAGGCACTGTTGATCTTTCTCCAAATTTAACTTTGGAACATGTTCTTCTTGTTCCTTCTTTATCTCAGAATTTATTATCTGTTGGACAAGTGACTGAACAATTAAATTGTTTTGTATTAATCTATCCCTTGTTTTGCCTTCTTCAGGATATTCGAACCCAGGAAATAATTGGGCGTGGTACTAAGAGAGGAGGACTATATTATGTGGATGATGTTTGCACGGGAAAGGCCCTTATTGCTCATGACTCAGCTGCAGACAAGAAGAAACAAATTTGGTTATGGCATTGGCGTTTAGGACATGCTTCTTTTGGTTATTTAAAACATTTATTTCCAGCTTTATTTTTGGATTTGGATATTTCTAGTCTTTAGTGTGAAACTTGTATTCTTGCCAAGAGTCACCATGTTTCATACCCTATTAGTTTCAATAAGAATGATAAACCTTTTGCTCTTATTCATTCCGATGTATGGGGTCCTTCCCCTAGTCTCTACAATCTCTGGCATTAGATGGTTTGCGACTTTCATTGATGATTATACGAGAATGACATGGATATATTTTATGAAAAATAAAAGTGAGGTTTTTGGTCTCTTCAAGCAATTTTATCAGATGGTTCAGACACAATTCTCCACAAAAATTCAGTTTCTGCGGTCAGATAATGAGGTGAATATGTGAATCATGATTTTGTGTCTTTCTTTCAGGATAACGGTCTTCTCCATGAAACTACATGTCCCTATACCCCTCAACAAAATGGGGTTGCTGAACGGAAAAATCGTCATATTCTTGAGACGGCCAGGAGTATTTTGATAGAAGCTCATATGCCTAAGATGTTTTGGAGTGATGCTATATTATATGCAGTGTATTTATTAAATCGTATGCCCTCTTCTGTCCATGGATACAAGACACCATTGGATGTTTTGACTTCGACACATCCCCTACCGTCAGTCCTGACTCTCCATCCCCACATTTTTGGTTGTATAGCCTACGTTCACATCCTTAAACACCTACGGTCTAAATTGGATCCATGTGCTCTTAAATGTGTGTTTGTGGGTTTCTCCCCATATTCCGAAGGATATTGATGCTACCATCCTCCGACAAAGCGTACGTATGTCACAATGGATGTCACTTTCTCAGAGTTGTCCATGTATTTTCATCATGAATCCAACTCTCCTCTTCAGGGGGAGAAGGAGAATATTGAAGAGCAGAATTGGAATTGGACAATTATGTTACCTGATATTACCATAGAAAGAGAAGAAGTGATCTGCAATGAAAAATAAAATGCAGTCACGTCAGTTGAGGACCTGGCGTCACATGTTGCTAACCCCACTTTGTTCCCTGCAACTCCACATATCCCACATAATTGTTCTCCCTCTTCTACACCAACAGTACCTGTCCAAATTCCTGAGGCTTCGGATAACCCTGAGGTAAGTACAGAACCAAATTTGATTAATACTGACAATTTAATTACAAATGATATTGATAGTGTTGCAGAAACAAGGTATCAATTGCCTCCCAGACGTAATAGAGGAATTCCACCAGATCGTTTTTCACCTGAAAATTTAAAGAAGTCGAACTACCCAATTGCAAACTATGTCTCTACTCATCGATTATCTGAAGCATGTGCAGTTTTTGCTAATCATATGACAACTGAATTTATTCCATCTAAAGTGCAAGATGCTTTGGCTGCTCCTCAATGGAAGAAAGCTATGGATGAAGAGATGCTGGCTTTGAAAAAAAATCAAACTTGGGATTTAGTTTCATTGCCACAAGGAAAACGACCAGTTGGATGCAGATGGATTTTCACAATTAAACACAAGGTAGATGGTACCAATGATAGATACAAGGCGAGATTGGTTGCCAAAGGATATACTCAGACATATGGTGTTGATTATCAGGAAACTTTTGCACCAGTTGCAAAAATAAACACAGTTCGTGTTCTAATATCACTTGCAGCAAATTTAGATTGGCCACTCCAACAATTTGATGTGAAAAATGCTTTCCTACATGGAGAATTGAAGGAAGAAGTTTATATGAGCCTACCTCCAGGATTTGATCTATCTGAAAATCCAAATTTGGTGTGCAAGTTGAGGAAGTCACTCTATGGGTTGAAACAGTCTCCTAGAGCTTGGTTTGGCAAATTCAGTTATGCCATGAAGAAATACGGTTATCGTCAAAGCAATGCAGATCATACTTTGTTTCTGAAGAGGAGGAAAGGGAAGGTCACTGTTTTAATTATATATGTTGATGATATGATAATAACAGGTGATGATACATAAGAGATTGATAAATTGAAACATTATTTATCAACTGAGTTTGAGATGAAGGATCTTGGAGGGCTGAAATATTTTTTGGGAATTGAAGTGGCTAGATCTCAACATGGTATTTTCTTGTCACAAAGAAAATATGTGTTAGATTTATTGAATGAAACTGGGATGCTTGGGTGTAAACCTGTTGATACTCCTATTGTGCAGAACCATAATCTTGAGATTCTTCCAGATCAAGTTCCAACTAATAAAGACAGGTATCAGAGGTTAGTTGGAAGACTTATTTATTTATCTCACATCAGGCCAGATATTGCTTATGTTGTTAGTGTTGTGAGTCAATTTATGCATTCGCCTAGTGAAGTTCATATGGAAGCAGTTATGCGAATTTTACAGTATTTGAAGTCTGCACCTGGCAAAGGGCTGATGTTCTCAAAACATGGACATTTGGAAATTGAAGGTTTTACAGATGCCGATTGGGCAGGAAATCGAACTGATAGGCGTTCAACATCAGGTTATTTTACATTTGTGGGTGGTAACCTTGTTACTTGGCGAAGCAAGAAACAGAAGGTTTGTTCTTTGTCCAGTGCAGAAGCTGAGTATCGAAGCATGGTTCATGGCGTATGTGAGATGTTGTGGATTCGGAAATTGTTAAAGGAATTGGGCTTTGTGGCTAAAGATGCCATGAAATTGTATTGTGATAATCAAGCTGCAATCGACATAGCTAATAATCCAGTCCAACATGATCGTACTAAACATGTGGAGATTGATAGACATTTTATTAATGAAAAATTGGAAAGCAATGTGATTAGTGTACCACATGTGAAATCAGAGGAACAACTTGCAGATATTTTGACTAAAGCAGTGTCTAGCCACGTATTTAGTGACTCACTTGACAAGTTGGGTATTGGTGACATCTACGCACCAACTTGAGGGGGAGTGTTGGCATGAGTCCTATTTTAGATAGGAAATTAATATAAAGATTCTTGTAAATATTGTATTACTTGTTCTATTAAACAAAACAAAAGTCAAAAACCAAAAAACAAAAAAGTCTCACAGTAAAACAAGTTCTATAACCCCAAAATCTTTGAAAGTGTTCTCCTTCCTCCCATGGCGGCGATTGAACTTGAAGGCTCCCACAACCAAGCTCAGTTTCTTGCTTCCCTTCACTTTTGCACTCAATTTTCTTATTTGAAATCATAAATCTGAGTGGTTCATGAACCCATATTCGGGAAATTTTGTCGTCTTTTTTTTTATTTTTTTATAAATACCATAGCCGCGCGGCTATACTCTTTACATAGATACTATGATTTTTTTCTTTCTGATTTTTGTTTATCGATAATTTAGAACATTATCCATTATTATCAGGCCATTACCCAAGTCTTTATTGTCCCCTTTTTAGTTTTTATTTTTCCACAGTTATTACCCGTATAAAGAATTTAGCATTCACGTTTAATACTTGAATTGTACACATACATACGTATTTTTCATATTTAATACACTTGATTTTTTACAAAATTTTCAATAATACACACATAATTCATGTATTATACACATAATTTTCGCATAATATTGAATAAAAATAATATATTTTTAAATTTTTAAATCTACAAAATATATATACCGAAACTAGCAAATTAATATCTATAAAGTATAAACTAATGCAACTAGAAGGGTCCTTTTTTTATAAATTATTTTTAATAAATAGTATAGCCGTGCGGTTATACTACGGTTTTTTAAATAAAAAAAATAGTATAGCCGCTGAACCCTTAACGCGTGCACACTAGGCCCCTCCTTCTTTTTTTATAAATAGTATCGCCGGGCGGCTATACTTGGGATATTTTTAATAAAAAAAAGTATAGCCGAGCGAAGTTACCATGTCCTTATTTTTTTAAAAAAAATTATAAATAGTATAGCCCAGCTATACCTTTTTTTGACACGTGGGTGCTAGGCGATGGGCAGGTTTTTATTTTTTTAATAAACAGTATAGCCGCTAGGCTATACTATTTTTACAAGCCAATCCTCAAATAGTATAGCCGCACAGCTGTAATCGGGATTTTTTTAAAGAAGAGTATAGCCGCCTGGCTTTACGAGGGTCTTTTTTTATAAATAGTATTGCCGCACGGAGAAGGGGGAGAGAATGTGAGAGTTTTTTTTTTATACTTAAAAAAAATGTTATTTAATTATTATTTTACTTCAATTTTTAATTTTAAATACTTAAAAAATTTTCAATTAAAGAGTTAGTTATGGTTTTTTTTTTTTTTTTTCAGAACATTTCCTATTGAGATGGGCGATAGCATACTAAACTCACACACACTACACGGATGCTAGGACCCGAACCCAGAACCTTGCCTGAGAGAGTAAATACTCCAAACCACTCTACTAGTAGGTCCTTTGCGAGTTAGTTATGGTTATAAGTATGAGAATGTGTCAAGTTATAAGAAGGGTGGTTAAACTAGTGATAAAAAATGCTCCCTTTTCTTTTTTTCTACGCACACAGATGTTGCATGTTGTAATAACGTTGTAATCCAACTAGAGTTTGGTTCACAGTTATTATGGGGTTGTCGGAATCCAATTCAATTAGTACTTAGTTTTAGTGCCTTAATTAAGGATTGTGATATCTAGTTCCAAAATACCTACTTCAAGAGAAGAGATTAGGCATTTCTCCCAGTTCTGGGGTTGCTTGCAGCTGAGAGCACCTTTTAATAGTTTCTTATAAATTGAAGGGTTTCTTTTTCATCCCAGATTTTCCCTTAAACTTTCTAATTTTCCCTTGCCTTATTTTCCCAGAATTTCAGTAAAATAAAAAATTGCTCATTTGCTCAACTGATATATAGATTATCTTATTTCCATTTTCAACATTGAAGTAAATGTCTTTGTTCTTTTACTTTAATTTATTTTTATATTATCCATTTACTTAAGTTTACAATGTAAATAAGGAAGTACCCCCCATTTGGATTCAAATAAAAATACTAGAAAATCAAATTCCCACCAAATCAAAATATGAAAAATCGATTTTAGTGCAAAATACGATTTATGCTAAAAATGATGGCTCATTAAGTCAATATATACTTCATAATAAAATCCCATAAAATCAAGTTTTCTTATTTAATGTGTAATGAATAAAAGCCGCCAAAAATTATCTTGAGAAAATAATTATTCCGAAAAACCATTTTTCATACTTAGTCAATATTGCACCTCAGCTAAAAAATTTCTGGGTCCGCTAGTGACTGCACACCATCAACAACTAGCGCCCCCAACCCCTTCCACACCCACCACCCCCACAACCTCCACCGCCACCATCACCACTAGTTAATCACGACAGCTGTACTCAGGGCCGGCCCTTGGTCAGGGCAACTAGGGCCATCGCCCGGGGCCCACAATTGATTGGGGCACACAAAATTTTTTTAGTCCATATATATATATGCATATGCAAAAAAAAAAAAATAAAAACTAAAAGTTGAAGGGCATATGTGATATTAGTTAAGAGTTTTACTTGGTATTGTAAAACAATAATACAAAAAGGATGCCAACAGATCTAGAAGAAAACAAAGTCAACGTCCTTATTGTTTTCCCAAGAAGCAAAACCTCTCTGTCTGCAGTTTGGCTTGAAATCGATTTTTATTTCTAATTCTCTCTGGAACTAAGTGTGGAAGGAAGGAACAAAGCTATACTTTGAGTTGGAAGCTGATTATTCTCTCCGAAATTGAGAGCACCAACACCAGAGCACAGCATACAGGACCCAAAATACAGGTTTTATTGTTCTTTCTTTGTCTTCATTTAATTAGTTTTACTTTTATTGTTCTTGATTGCTTGTGTGTTTATTTATGATAAATTTTTTAAAATGTTTTCTAAAAAGCAACTTTCTGGAAATCTCAAAAGACAAAAAAAGAAAAAGGAAGAAGAAATTGCTCAAAACCTAAGAGGATCTTTAAATAAATATTTCCTTAAAAATAGTGAGGCACCAAATTTAGCTGAAGAACATAATGAAAATGACATAAATGAAAAGGAGAACGAAAATGAAAATGAAATTGAAACTAATTTGAACCGTGAAGTACCAAATTTAGTTGAAGAACATAATGAAAATGAGAACACAAATGAAAATGAAAATGAAACTAATTTGAACATTTATGATCCAAGAGTCTGGGATAATCTTGATCTAAAAATGAGGGATTTACTTTTAGAAAATGGTCCTATAAGAGAAAATAATCACAAATTCCCTATTGATGAACAATGCAGACATTTTTCTTCACATTTTTATCTTCGAACATTACCAAATGGGGAGACTCATGATAGAAAATGGTTAGTGTACTCAAAGGAGTTGGATAAAGTGTTTTGTTTCTGTTGTAAGCTGTTTAAAACAATGCATGCTAGAAGTCAGTTAGCAAGTGAAGGATCTAGAGACTGGAAACATCTTGGTGATAAGCTTAAACAACATGAAAAAAGTATTGAACACATTACTAACTTGAGGTCTTGTGTTGAGTTGCAAATAAGATTGAAAACAAGTCAAACAATTGATAAAGAACTACAAGAGCTAATCAAGAAAGATACATTACACTGGAAAAATGTTATGGT
>NC_047653.1:9080161-9113993 GCF_902201215.1 Prunus dulcis | reverse complement strand
TGTTGTGAAATGTCTTGCTACACATAATTTGGCATTCCGTGGAACAAATGAAAAAGTTTTTGAAGATGGCAATGGTAACTTTTTAGGCCTACTTGAAATGATCTCAGAGTTTGATCCAGTAATGCAACATCATTTTCGTCTCATTCAAGATAAGAAAATTCATTATCATTATCTTAGCCATAAAATTCAAAATGAGTTGATAGATATTTTAGCATCAAATGTTAAACAAATAATTATTAAAAAAGTCAAAGAGGCAAAGTATTTTTCAGTGATTCTTGATTGTACTCCTGATGCAAGTCACAAAGAACAAATGACTTTAATATTAAGGTGTGTAGATGTTTCATGTACTCCGATAAATATAGAAGAGTACTTTTTAGAGTTTCTAATTGTGCAAGATACAACTGGATTAGGAATTTTTAATGAATTGCAAGATGTAATAAAAAAGCTTGAACTAAATATTGATGATGTAAGGGGGCAGGGCTATGATAATGGATCAAATATGAAAGGGAAAAATATGGGTGTACAAAAAAGATTACTTGATATAAATCCTAGAGCNTTTTACATGCCATGCGGTTCTCATTGTCTTAATTTAATACTTTGTGATATGGCCAAGTCATGTGTCAAAGCNAAATCCTTTTTTGGAGCATGTCAATGCATATANACGGTATTCTCTAATTCAACAAAAAGGTGGAATGTGTTACTTGATTATATTGATGGTTTAACTTTGAAATCATTGTCAACTACACGCTGGGAAAGTCACATAGAAAGTGTTAAAGCAATAAAATCTCAAGCTTCTAAAATCAGAGAAGCTTTATTTAAATTAGCTGAAATTAGTGAAGATGCTAAATTGAGTAGGGATGCTGAAAGTTTAGCATCAGGAGAGCTTTCAAGTTTCGAGTTTATATTAAGCTTGGTTATTTGGTATGACATTTTGCACAAGATTAACTTAGTTAGTAAAAAATTACAATCTGAAGACATGCGTCTTGATGTTGCTGTAAGACAATTAGAAGGACTCGTTTCATTTTTTGAAAACTATAGGATAAATGGGTTTACTTCTGCCATGATTGATGCTAAAGTAATTGCATTAGATATGGAAATTGAGCCTATATTTCTTAAAAAACGTCAAACCTGTAGAAAGAGACATTTTGATGAGATTTCCAATAATGAGAGGGAACAACAATCATCTGAAGAATCCTTTAGAACTGATTACTTTCTTGTCATAGTGGATATTGCTCTTGGTGAATTGAAAAGTAGGTTTGAACAATTGCATATCTTTGAATCTATTTTTGGGTTCTTATTTGATGCTGCAAAATTGACTTCTTTGGATGAAAATGAATTGAGAAGCTCTTGTTTGAATCTTGAAAATGCTTTAAAAAATGACAATGATACTGATATTGATGCAAGAGATTTAGAGTCAGAATTACAGGTGTTGCAAGTGATGTTACCAAGTGAAGCAATTGAAACAGATAAACCATCGACATCCATTAAAATTCTAGAATTTGTAAAGAGTGTGGATATGTTTCCAAATGTAATGGTTGCTTATAGGATATTACTGACTATACCTGTGACTGTGGCATCTGCTGAAAGAAGTTTTTCTAAATTAAAATTATTAAAATCTTATTTGCGGACCACCATGGCTCAAGATAGGCTAAATGGACTAGCTATATTATGCATTGAAAGAGATATGTTGGAAAACATTAAATATGATAGTATAATTGATGATTTTGCTTCTAAAACTGCAACAAGAAGACATTTTAAGTGATCTTTTGTGATTAGGATTTCATTGCTATTTTTATTTTGTAGGTGCATATGAAGGTGAAGCATAGGGACATGCAAGTTAATTTGTTGTTGATTGTAATCTTTTCAATCGGGTACTCTTTTTCCTTCGTTTGAGGCCCAAAGTTTTCTATATTATTGGTTGTAAACTCTTATAATTTTAATAAAATTTATTATTTAATAAAAAATTGTAATTATATTTATTTATTTGTTTATAAAGGGCACATTCTTGAACTTTGGCCCTAGGCCTTAAATCACCCAGGGCCGGCCCTGGCTGTAGTAGCCAAAGCAACACGAGCTCCTGCCAAAATATCCATGCCACCATCCTTGGTTCTGCTACTGCTTTGATTAGAGACTCCGCCTCTTTCAACGTCACCGCGGTTAGCTGGTTGACTGGAAGGAGGCACCACGGTGTTCTTGTTCTTATTCTTGTTCCTGCAGCAAAAAACAACACACGTAAAACAAATAACAACCCCAATCGCAGAGCCACAGGCTATCAGTGTTGTAGCAATCGCTTTCATTTTTTCACAAGTTTACACAGAGAAAAACGGTATTGGCGCACTATTTATATCCACATATTGCACCATCTTAATTGGTTGGATTTTAGACATTTTCCGGGCGCATTTTGTGCGGAACATAATAAATACTTGACTTTTTGCAGCATAGAAATTTCTTGGCATCTATAGTGCAAATTAATTTTGTATGAAAATTAATTTTCTTTTAATGACTTTATTTTTATGATCGTCAATTAATTAATCCTTAAGTTTGGCCAAAAAAAAATTAATTAATCATTAAGAGTTGAAAATATAGGCATGCAAATGAATTTATTTTTATGAAAATTAAGTTATTTGGCTACAATGACCTTTTTTTTTTTTTTTCTCCTTGGGGAGTAAATTTCACAAATTGGAGGAGATCGAGTTGTGATTATCATAATAGAATCAGAAAATATCAAGTGTGTAATATTTAAATGGCAATTAGGCAACAGCAAAACATGTAATGATACAAAACGTTGTACTATAATACGTTTATTTAAACTTCAAAATCAAATTAAGCACATGCTTGATCTGTGATGGATCAACTGATATGCAAGTTGTGTGACAAACAGATAATTCAGCCCACCATAACAAAACAAGCCAAGTTTCTGAAATCGCTCGTTGATTTTATTCTCCAAATAACAATAAAATTTAAATTTAAAAAATAACAGAAAATTAGTGTACAACATCTAATCAGCACCACAACCTCCGCCACAGCCCCCGCACGCACCGCCCTCGCCGTCACAGCCACCACAACTACCTCCGTTAGCCTCACTAGTTACGGCGGCTGTAACAGCAGCAGTAGCAAAAGCTGCACCGGCCCCTACCAAAATCACCATGCCACCATCTTTTGTTCCATTAGGCCTGCTTTGGTGATGAACAGCTTCACCTCCTTCAACATCTCCGTGACCTCGTTGAGCCGGAGGCGGCGTTATGCTTTGCATGACGGTGGATGACCTTCTGGTCATTTGCTTCTTCTTGTTGCCTCCGATGCAAACAAAACACAGACATATAACGGCAGCAGCAGCAACGACAGCCCCGAAGGCTATGAGGGTTATAGCATATGGCTTCATGATTTCTTTTTACATATGGAAGAAGGGAGTTTATAGCACACTCTTTATATCTACATATTTTGTAAGCTTGGGGTTGGAAGTTGGAAACCAGGCTTCAGCGTTTTTGTGCGGAAGCTTACAAGTTGGCATTCTTTACTAACACTTGTTTTTGTTTTTGTTCAAGGAAGGAATGTTAAGATTAGAGTCTCCGACAATGGATGCTGAAATAAGAAGACTATTGAAGATTTGAAAAAACAAATTAATATTGGAGCTATAATAAGCCTCACCCTGATTATTTTATATTGGACCATATAGAAAAACATTTTAGTATATTACAGTTTTATCCCTTTATTTGGATTGTATAATGGAAAGCAAGCAGGCTTGCGCCTAGAAGTACCAAAAGGTCCCTCCAAAAAGTCTTTTGACTCCATTAAAACAGTTGTGGATAAGGGTTTGTTGAGAGGAGCAGTTAACAAGGTTGGAGACGAGGACTAGGTTTAGTGTAAGTTTTACAATAATTGCTAGTGTGAGAGACAAGAAAAATTCAACACAATTGAATAAACTCTTAATCCATTTTAATGTCTCAAATCCGTTGTTAGTACGGAGATATTTAATGTTTGATTACCCCTACCCAAATCATTTGTATAAAAATAAAAATTAAAAATGCAACCCCAACATCCTCCTCCACCCACCTCCACCCTCCCCCACCCCCACCTCCTCCTGCCCAACCCCTGCCACCGCCAACATCACTAGTTATGGTGACTACAACAGCTGGAGTACCCCAAACAACACCGGCTCCTGCCAAAATATCCGTCCCAATTATAAGAATGTGAAAGTAAAAATGTCCCACATTAGAAAATTAAAATACCTTATAAGGGCTTATAAGGAGTTTGACTGCCGTGGCTGCCATGGCCAAAACAACACCAGCTCCTGCCATAATAACCATCCCACCGTCCTTAATCGCTCGTTTGCTTTGATTTTTATTATTTCTCTTGTGTTTGTCACAAAGGCTGCACACATAAGTGACACTAGCAATTATAAAGCCGCACACTATGAACAACTTCCAAGCATATTCTACTTTCATTTCTCTTCAAAATTTTACCAGCGTAATGTTAAATTAATTATTATATAAACTTGAGGAAGAATGCGTGAAATTTCTTTTATAAGAGTAAGTTGGCTTTTTGGTGCATTGAAAAGGAATTTGTAACTAGGGGTGGCATTGGCATGGTACAAGTAGCACTACCGCACAGGGCCCACAAGTTTTTTTTACGTTATATTATATATAATATTATAAAAATTGTATATATACTACAGCGTGCAGCACATTGACACAAAAGTGTATTTGATGAAGCTGGTTTCTAGCGCATATCCCTTGGTACAAGGCTTATGTTTGAGTCTAAAATCTTTCTTCCACTCAACAAAACCAAAAAAGAAAACATTCATGTCTTCTTTTTTCTCTTAAACTCTTTTTTTTTAACCGAACATACTAATATTTAACTTTATCAAATGAAAACATTAAAAAAATTTATGAATTTGATTTGTGATTGTTATTATATGCTAACTGATGATGAATTTTAATTATAAAAAAATTAGTTTATGACATTAAGTCATAGAATTTTTATTTATTTTATAATATTTTCATGTTAGATTATATAAGGGGTCTAGTTTAAATTTTATATAAGCCCTCAAAATCTCAGGACCTTGAACCTTAATGCACCAAAAAGCCTTAAACTACACATTCAGAAACCAAAGAGTTGATTATTCCTTTTAAAAAATTGGGAATGTTGTTTTCGCTCTTGCAATGGTTTAATGTGAAATACTTTATTTTCATTTACACTTCATTTTACAGAGATATATCCCAAACAACTTATTCTAAGAAACTTGTTGTAGGGGCTTTTTTCTTTCGGTAGCTACAAATGGGCTGGGTTGCCGTAAGGAGCGAAACTGATGAAATTATCCCCTGTGCCTGAGTTCAGAGATCAAGCCTCAAGAATGCTTCGAAAAGACAGTAGGGTCTTAGGAAACACCTTGGTTACCTTCACCGACAAAAATAACAACAGCTTACAGATAGATTTTTTAGCTTGGCATGAGAGGCTTGTGGCATGGAAGCAAATTGTCATGAGTTTAGCACTGAAGAGAAAACTAAGTGTTCCTGGGGGGGGAAAGGGGGGTATTAAGGTAGGAGAGAAAGGGTTTGTAGAAAGGTTTGGCTGAGAATGAGGGAAAGAAAGAAGAATGGGTGGCTTAAGTGTTTTTCCGGCAGCTTGACAGAGGCTTTGTCAAATGCTAGAACAGTCTGCCAGAAGAGGTAAAATGGGGGAGAAGAAGGAATAAAGCACGAATTTGCTGGGTTTTGCAGGTAAGAGAGGAAGCTTGCTCTCTGAATGTGGTTGATGGTTGTTGGGTAGGAGGTGCTTCATTTATAGCCGCTGGAAGCTCCCCCTTCCCAAGAAACCCTAATGGTTTCTATCCAATTTAGCCAAATCTTTCCCTTCCTTTCTCCTATCCTCCCTTGACTTTTCCCATCTTGGTGAAATTCTCTCTGCCCATTTGCACAAAATCAGGGATTATTGGGAACTCAAGGCCTTTTCCCGCAGCTGTTTCAGTGGGAGACTCCCATTCTCAGCTATTTCCCTTTTTTTTTCCTTCCTCATTCCATGGCTAGATCTAATGAAGAAAAGAAATTGGTATACACGCTGGTTCGAAGGGTGCCTCTCCTTCTGGCAGCCTACGCTCTAATATCCCCTGGTCCTTTGGATGTTTTTGCTTGAAACTTGTTCCTTCCCACGTGTTGGAGCCTCCCATCAGCTCTGCGCATGTGGACCTCCAGGCTCCCTTTGTGGCTTTGTTCTCCAGCCAAATGCTGGGGCTTTTGCTGCTTCTTATTATAATTGTATGGGCCTTCTAAGACAGCAAGTTAATTCATCAAACAAATGGGCTAACCTTATTAAGCATTGAGCTATTTTAGTTGGGCTATTTTCTCTTTCTCTCTTATGCTCACCCACATGTTTGGGCTCAAGAAATGGACTTGAGTTTTGAGGCTCCCAAGCAACCATAGACTTCCATTTCTTGGCTCATCAATGGGCATCATGACAACTTGTTATCATCCATACCACAACCCACTCAAGCAATCCCAGGCAATTCGAGTGGCTTGGCCCCATTTAGGCCTGTAGCGTGGTTGGGTGTGCAATAATGATTTCCTGCTTGACATGCTTTAATTTTATCGTTCCTGAAGAGGGACATGACGTTTAGTTTAGCATGAGCTTGTAGAGCCAGTGTATTTTACAATCTTTATCTCAATTCCTAGCATGACGGATTATTTATTTGGGATGACATGTGGACTGTGACTCGTGCATGGTGGACTTTCGTGTGCTCCAAATTGAGTCTTTCTTAACAAGGCATCGTACTGAACCGGGAATTCATTCGGGCCCAACCGTGGATTTTTTTGAGCCTCAACACTTTTAACGTTTGATTTCTTCAAAAACAAATAGGAAAGCTTTTGCAGCTTGACCAAAAAAAAAAAAAAAGGAAAGCTTTTGCAGTGACAAAGCATATAAATAGAGCAGCTTTTCCGATCGGTAGGGTACGGAAAGGAAATTCCTAGAAGCTTTTCTTCTTCACCTACATTACTTCGGCTCTGCTCATCAGGACCAAAATTTGTAAGTTCCTAAACTTACTCTTTCCTTCTTCTGGGAATTTTTTTAGAGCTTTTTTGTCAGCTAAAAATTATGGGTCTGGTTTTTAGTATTTTCTTCCCTGATGGGTTTTTTTTTTTTTTTTTTTGGGTTTGGTATGAATATTATGACGTTTAGGGTTCTTTTTGCTCTGTTCTTTTTAGTGCTCTGCTTTAAGAACAGCTCCCCTGTTTTTTTTTTTTCTCAATTTGTGCTGAGTTTTGTCTCTATTGCTTTTCTCAGGTGGTATAACTATTTGAATTTGCAAGACATGGATAACATACAAGATATCACACAACGGATACACGAATTGAAATTTGAAGCGATGGCACACGCTTTTCCTGAGGAAATCATACAAGAGATCCTAATTAGGCTATCCGTTAAATCTCTGATCAAATGCACTTCAGTCTGCAAGGCATGGAGGTCCATGATCATAAACAAAAGCTTTATTCATGCCCACCTCAACCCAACAGTGGACTTTGCTAACCAGAATGACATTGACCTCCTCCTACTCCACAGAATTTCTGGTAGCAATAGCCTCAACTACCACCAAAACACGTTCATTCACAAGGTGAAAGACGAGGTTCACTCTGTGCATCATGATAGCCAGGCGTTTGATGTGTACTCCAAGATCGAATTTCCAATTGCCGCAAAGAAAAACTACGGCAATTCACATCTTCGTGTGGTTGGCACTTGTGATGGGCTAATTTGCCTTGCGGATGATGTCCCCTCTTATGCTGACAACTTCATTATATGGAACCCAGCCATTAAAAAGTCAGTGACCCTTCCCATGCCTGGTATTACTTATGAGACGCATGGTGGGTACGATGCTTCTATTGGGTTCGGTTTTGATGCTACAACCAATGACTATAAGGTTGTGCGAGTTGTGACTTTATTGGATGAAGATGATGGGACGCCAACTCTAACTGAGGTTTATTCCCTAGCCACCGGCACATGGAGCAGTCCTGCTTGTGTTTCTCCTACATGTCGAATAGAAATGGCCGCATCCAGTGCTTTTGTTAATGGGGTTCTTCATTGGCCTGTAGTCTGTCAAACAGATGTTGATTCTTACTATATTATATTGACATTTGATCTGGGCAAGGAGGTGTTCAGTCAGATACCTATGCCGAAGATTATTCAATGGGATTTCAATTCGGGATTGCAATTGTCTGTTTCAGATAACAAAAAATCTATTGCTTTGTTCATGAGGCCCAACAATCGTGAAGATTTCTATAGGGATTATGGGCGTGAAGATTCTGTTCTTGATATATGGGTGATGAAAGAGTATGGCAGAGAGGAATCATGGACCAAATTGATTACTCTCAATCCACAAGGTCCAGAAACAATTTTCCTCAGCGCCTTATGTTTTAGGAAGAGTGGGGAATTACTGTTACTGCTCAAAGAAAAAGAGAGGCAGGAACTGTTATCACTAGACCTTGTGAGCAAACAGCGTAAACTTCTTGGGATTTCTGGATATAAATATTGTACTGGTCATTTTTATAAAGAGAGCCTCCTCTTACTCGACAAGAGCGATGCAGAGTCATACTAAGAGAAAGAACAGGTAATGTGATTATTGTGCTGAGAGCAGAACATTTCAATTCTTTAGTTATGTTCATTAAAAGCATGATTGGTGACTAAATTGCTGTGGGATATTTCTTATGTCAGACTTGTTGTGGGTTCTTTCTTTTAGCTGATTGTCTTTCTCGCTTCTGTTGGTAGAACACAACTTGTGACTAAAGTCAACACAGCTCTCATGGAGACTCAATTTGGATATCAAAAAGTTAAAAACAGTGTAATTATAATTTATAATAATATCTACTAAGCTCTCATGTAAACACGATTAGACTGGTCTTTTATGTGCTCTTAGTCTTAGTCAACTTGGTATGACTTTAGACATTGGACTGATTGCAGCTACTGTAGTGAAGTCTGTGTATTCAGTTTGCATGGTTTTGTTTGCTGCTTTAATCCCTTTTCCAATGTTTTCATTTGTACATTAGTTTCTTTTCCAATTTAGCTTTCATTTGTGTAAGCATGAAGAGGAAGTTTGATTTGCACTCCTGAAGAAGTACTGGGAAAAGTTTTCATGACAAGTGATGTCAACTCTAATGCTTAACAATTGATTAACGCAGCACTTTTCTTGTTTTCTTTTGTTGCAGATTTGTAGTGCAGTAACGTTGTTTGCCGAAGGTGCCTGACGTGCCTGATGCCTGATGTGCGTCAACGTCCGTTTCTTGTTATCTATCTTGCTGATGTATTTTCGTTTTCTTGTTCATTTTTTTGCCGATTTGTAGGGCAGTAGCGTCCTATGCCTGATGTTTCTGTGTATTTACTTGGCATGGAACTTGTTATCTAGTAGTTCTTGCACTATTTATTCTTCAGCTTTTGGGAAGCTTTAATGGAAGTATCTAGTTACAAATTTCATTTGCCTTTGCAGTTCTCTGCACCAGTTTCCATGAAATGCTTTTGCAATTTTCTTTTCCATTTTTATTGCGTAGTTTTCCCTGAGCTGAACAATTTACAGCAGAATTCACTTTTAATTGAGTAATGAAGGTGACTTGAAATTGTACCCTGTTTTAGTTAACTGCATGCCTGCAACATATGATGGTTGTCTATTTTTGCAATTGCATTCGTTTGAAGACCATTTTTGCAACATTAAACTCAACCCCCATTCAACATTCGACTCAATAATAATGATTTTTAAATTTCATTAAAATTCCCAGAAGCTCGGACAAAGCACCTTGTTTCAGAGGCTAGAGCTGTTTCAGCATTTGAATTAAGAACTAGTCTGCTGTAAGAACATTTTAATTAGGAGTTGAAATCTCTTTTACAGTTTTTTATTGAATGATTTTCCTATAGGGATTTAATTAGGAGTGGAAATCAACTGGATACCATATGCTTGAAACTATAGTCAAAGCAAGGCAACACCAAGCATGTAATAATATACCAAATGATAACCTATATCAAAGGTTTATTCGAATTTCAAAACTAAGTACTAATTATATGACGGAGGAATTAGACCCATAACTACAATACAACAAGCCGATTAAGTATGAAAATCCCTATTAACCTCCACATCCACCTCCGCAGCCGCCTCGACAACCACCACCACTAGTGACACTACTAGATGCACACGATGAACAACGTCCAAGCATATAATCTGGTTTCATTTCTCTTAACAGTTTTACCAGCGTGATGATATACTGGAGGCAGAATAAGCTGGCTATTTGGTACATTGAGAGGCAATTTGTAACTTTTTTTTTTCCTTTCTGATGGATTTGGATTGGATTTTAGTACTTTTAATTTTCCGACTAAAACTTGTATATGAATGTTACTCTGCTGTAAGAACAGCTCCCTTGATATTTTGTTTTCTCAATTATAGCTGAGTTTTGTCTCCATTGCTTTTCTCAGTTGGTATAACTATTTGAATGCGCAAGACATTGATAACTTAAAAAATGTCAGACAAGGGATCAAATTGAAAATTGAAACGATCGCACGCTCTTTTCCTCAGGAAATCATACAAGAGATCCGAATTAGGCTACCTTTTAAATCTCTGATCAAATGTACTTCAGTCTGCAAGACATGGAGGTCCATGATCATAAGCCGAAGCTTTATTCACGCCTACCTCAGCCCAACAGTGGACTTTGCTAACCAAAATGGCATTCACCTCCCCCTACTCCACATAATTTCTGGTAGCTGTAGCCTCACCTACTACCAAAACAAGGTCATTCACAAGGTAAAAGACGAGGTTCACTCTGTGCATCATGATAAGCAAGCGTGTGATGTGTACTCCAAGATCGAATTTCCAATTGCCGCAAAGAAAAACTTTGGGAATTCACATCTTTGAGTGGTTGGCACTTGTGACGGGCTAATTTTCCTTGCAGATGATATCCCCTCTTTTGCTTACAACTTCTTTATATGGAACACAACCATTAGAAAGTTGGTGACCCTTCCCAGGCCTGGTATTACCTTTCGGTCGCATGGTAGGAACAATGCTTCTGTTGGGTTTGGTTTTGATGCCATGACCAATGACTATAAGGTTGTGCGACTTGTGACTTTATTGGAGGAAGATAAGCAGCCAACTACAACTCTAGCTGAGGTTTATTCCCTAGCCACGGGCACATGGAGCAATCTTGGTTGTGTTTCTCCTGCATCTCTAATAACAAAAACTGCAGCAGACGAAGAAGAAGCTTTAACAGAGCCATCAAAGTTCCTCTTGAGAAATGAGGGCTTGGGCGGAAGCCATCTGATTGGAGTAGCTTGGCCACGAGATCTCCTCGAATAGTAGTTGATACAGAAGAAGTACCATGCCAGAAGAACTCAACACAAGTGTGAGCAACAACTGTCAAACTTTTTGTTGGATGAGTGCATATACGTCGAAAGATACAACGATTTATGGACTCCCAAATCTGCCAACAAACAAGTAAGATTTTGCTCAAAGCTAGAGAAACTGTGATATGAGCATTGTAGTTAGTTAAACAATTCATTAAGCAATCCTGAAAAGAACCTCTTTGGCCAATAATTCTCAACACAGCGCCAAACAGAAGCTGCAAGAGGGCAATGCATGAAAAAGTACGAATGAAATTCTCAACACAGATACCTATGCCGAAGATGAGTTGGAATCCCAAGTGGGGATTGCAATTGTCTGTTTCAGATAACAAAAAATCTATTGCTCTGTTTATGAGGGATAACAGTTGTAAAGATTTCATGATGGATAATAGGCGCGAAGATTCTGTTCTTGATATATGGGTGATGAAAGAGTATGGCAGAAAGGAATCATGGACCAAATTGATTACTCTCGGTCCACAGAAAGACTTTTACCCAGGGCCTTATGTTTTAGCAAGAGCGGGGAAGTACTGTTACTGCTAACAAAAGAAGGGAGGCAGGAACTAGTTTCACTAGACCTTGTGAGCAAACAGTTTAAAAATCTTGGGATTTCTGGATATAAATATTGTACTGTTTATTTTTATGAAGAGAGCCTCCTCTTACTCGACAAGAGCGATGCAGAGTCTTACTAAGAGAAAGAACAGGTAATGTATTATAGTGCTGAGAGCAAAACATTTCAATTCTTTGTTTGCCAGGTTTTTATGTTGATTAAAAGCATGATTGGTGGCTAAATTGCTGTGGGATCTTTATTATGTCGACTTGTGTGGGTTTTTTTTCCTTTAGCTGATTGTCTTTCTCACTTCTATTGCTAGAGCACAACTTGTGACTAAAGTCAACTCAGCTCTCATGGAAACTCAATTTGGATATCAAAAAGTTAAAAATAATATAATTATAATAATAATATCAACTCAGCTTTCATATGTAAACACGGTTAGACTGGTCTTTTATGAGTGCTTTTAGTTTTTGACTCATATAATACCAAGTTGGTATGACTTTTGAGGGTGGACTGATTACTGCTATACTGTAGTGAAGTTTGTGTATTCAATTTATTGTTTGCTGCTGTAAGAGATTGTGCTATAGTTCAGGCTTTAATCCCTTTTCCAATGGTTTTCATTTGTATAATAGTTTCGTTTCCAATTTAGTTTTCATTTAGGGAGAGGAATTTTCATTTGCACTCCCGAAGAAGTACTGGGAAAAGTTTTCATCATGACAACTGATGTCAACTATAATGCTTAACAATAATTGATTAGCGTAGCACTTTTCTTGTTTTCTGTTGCTGCAGATTTGTAGTGCTGTAACGTCGTTTGCCTGAAGTGCCTGATGCCTGATGTGCAGTCACTCCCAGTTCTTGTTATCTAACATGTTGATGTTTGTTGCTGATTTGTAGGGCAGTAGCGTCCTATGCCTGAAGTGCCTGATGTTTCGTTGTATTTACTTGGCGTGGAACTTGTTATTTGTAGCGCTGATATGTTTTTTAAAAGTAGTTCTTGCACTATCTAGTCTTCAGCTTTTGAAAAACTTTAATGGAACTATTGAAGTATCTAGTTAAAGTTTTCATTTGGCTTCGCAGTTTGGAACTCTGCACCATTTTCTATTAAATGCCTCTGCAATTTTCTTTTCATTTTCATTGCATAGTTTTCCCTGAGCTCAACAATTGACAGTAGAATCTACTTTTGAATAATGAAGGTGCGTTGAAACATTAACTCAACCCCCATTCTCAACATTCTTCTCAGTAATAAACACAGATTATCTCAACTTTGAATATATCAAAAATCTCCACTACCTCCTCAGCCGCCACAACCTCCTTCTCGACAACCAACACCACCATCACCATGAGGAGCATGATCACTAGCTGTTGTTGCCAAAGCAACACCAGCCCCTGCCATAATAACCAACCCACAATCCTTAATCACTCGTCTGCCTCGCTTCTGTCTTCAAGCATATATTCTGGTTTCATTTCTCTTCACAATTTTACGGGCGTGATGATACATTATTTATTATATACTTGAGGAAGAATGCATGAAATTTCTTGACTTGAGTAACGTTTTCATTTATAAGAATAAGTTGGCTATTTGGTGCATTGAAAGGCAATTTGTAACATTGGTAAGTGTACGTTTTAAACCTTTAATTACACATTCAGATACCAATGAATTGATTTTTCCTTTTAAAAAAATTGGAAATGTTGTTTTCCTTTTTGCAATGGTTTGCTCTGAAATATTCTTCCTTTCCCTAGCACAAGATCCTGTAAATACAAAAATAAAAAATTGATTACTGTAGACAAAACTCAATAGTGGAAATTAGAACCTGTTAATACAAAACTAAAAAAATTGCTCGAGAATTTTTGCATGTGATGACTTTGATTGCTACTTTAGCAAAAAAGTGGAAGTTAGATCAAGGGCTGAACCAAATTCCTAATTAGAGAAGTATGCTGCACATCCATGGTGGATGTGTGGTTCAATCCCTAAATCCTCATAAATATTTGTATCATTTAGGGTATTTTCAATATGGAATTCTAGCTTTATGGCCCAAAAAACAAAATTAAAGAAACAAATATTTTTTTTTCCAAAATTAATACAAAAAACCTCTCATGACGAAAGGTCGTCAGCACAGATCTATGCCAGCGAAATTTGCTAGATTAGCAGAGTATAGCCGCCCGGCTATACTATTTCTTTTTAAAAAAAATTAAATATCCGAGTACAGCCTGCCTGTACTATTTTGCCACATTACAACTTAGAATTTTGTGTATAATATGTGAATTTTATGTTTCTTATTGAACTTTTTATACCAAATACGTTAAACACGTAAAATACACACGTACCTATACAATTTTTCCAACATTAACTGAATCTCCATTCAACACACGGCTATACTATTTCTTTTCGAAAAATTAAAAAACCTAGTCTAGCCGCAAGGCTATACGTTATCAAAAAGAGTAAAGCCATTCGGCCATACCATTTTTTAAAAAAATTAGGGAATTTTTTAAAATGCAGTATAGCCGGCCGGCTATACTATTTATATATATCTAAAAAAAAGAGACCCTCACAGCGCCTATGCGTCACGTGTAAAAAAAAAGTTAAAGCCAAGTGTCTATAGCCATGCGGCTATACAATTTTTATTAAAAAAAATAAAAATCCTTGTATAGCCGCGCGGCTGTACTATTTTGGCACACTACAACTTAAAAGTTCAGCCACTATATTATTTTTTAATATATATTGTTTTTATTCAATAATGTATGTGAACTTTGTGTATAATACGTGGATTTTGTGTGCCTTATTGAAATTTTTGTAAAAAAATATGTGTATTAAACAGGAAAAATACATACGTATATGTATAATACGAGTATTGTACATTTGGTTTTCAAAGACTTGGGCCTTGGGGCTCTTGGACTCTGGGGAAATCTAATTAAGACAACCAAACGAAATAAGTAATTTATTTTTTTAACGTCCATTGAACTTCAAGTACTTACTATTTATTTAGTCATTTGTGAAATCAGTAACATATTTAAATATTGACTAAAGAAATAATAATCAAAACATAATTACTAATTAAAGTAATTCAAAAGAGGTAAGATATTACTTAATTAAATATATTAAATAAAAGAAGTTGGCCCAAAAAACAAAATTAAAGAAATAAATATTTTTTTTTTCCAAAATTAATGCAAAAAATCTCTCCCAGTGGAATTTGTTGGATTAGCAGAGTATAGCCGCACGGCTATACGAGCTATACTATTTCTTTTCAAAAAAAATTAAAAATTAGAATTTTGTGTATAATACAAGAATTTTATGTCTCTTATTGAAATTTTTATACCAAATACTTGTATTAAACACGAAAAATACATACGTACATGTATAATACTATTTTTGCAACATTAACTGAACCTCAATTCAACATTAGCGGAGTATAGCCGCACGGCTATACGTCATAAGGCCCGCCAGAGCCTAAGTTCCACTTGTCAAAGAAAGTAAAGGTGTGCGGCTATTTAAAAACCCGGTATAGCCGCCCGGCTACTATTTAAAAAAAAGGACACGCACACATTGCCTGTGCGCCACGTGTCAAAAAAAGTAAAAGCCAATTGTCTATACTATTTTTCGAAAAAAATTAGAGAAGAACCGAGTATAGCAATCAGCAGATAAATAGAGAAAGAGAGGTCCCTCCCTCTGATCCGTTAGGGTTCTACTCTTTTCTTCTTCTCTAACGCAGCACAACGAACGAGAGGCTGCATCTGGACCCAAAACTGTAAGTTCCTAAAATTTCTCTTTCCTTTTCTGTGAATTTTTTAAGAGCTTTTTTCTCCGATAAAAATGATGAAAGCTTTAGTGTTTTTTTTTTTTTTTTTTCCTTATGGGTTTGGATTTTTGATTTATTGAATGGAGATTGGGTTTGATATGAAAAATGTGACGTTTAGGGTTCTTGTTGTTCCCTTTTTTTAGTTTAAATTTTATAGTTTATGTATATGAATGTTACTCTGCTGTAAGAACAGCTCCCCCTGATTTTTTTTTTTTTTTTTTTCCCTTCAATTATAGCTGAACTTTGTCTCTATTGATTTACTTTCTCAGTTTGTGTAACTATTTGAATGTGCAAGACATGGATAACATACAAGATATCACACAACTGATATACACATTCAAAGTTGAAGCTTTTCCTCAGGAAATAATACATGAGATCCTATTTAGGCTACCAGTTAAATCTTTGATCAATTGCACCTCAGTGTGCAAGCCATGGAGGTCCATGATCATGAACCAAAGTTTTATCCAAACTCACTTCAGCCATACAGTCGACTTTGCTAATCAGAAGGACATTGACCTCCTCCTATTCCACAGAATTTCTGGTAGTGGGCGCACCATCTACTGCCACAACACAGTCATTCACAAGGTAGAAGTCGAGGTTCACTCTTTGCATTATGATAATAAGGCTTTTGATGTGCACTTCAAGATAGAATTTCCAATTGCTCCAAAGAAAAAACTGCTCAATCCACATCTCCGTGTGGTCGGCACTTGTAACGGGCTAATCTGCCTTGCGGATGATATCTCCGCTTATGGTTACAACTTCTTTTTATGGAACCCAACCATCAGAAAGTTATTGACTCTTCCCAGGCCTGGTATTACCTTTTGGACGCATGGTGCATACAATGCTTCGATTGGGTTCGGTTTTGATGCTATGACCAATGACTATAAGGTTGTGCGACTTGTGACTTTAATGGATGAAGTTGAGAGCCAACTCTAGCTGAGGTTTATTCCCTAGCCACGGGCACATGGAGTAGTCCTGCTTGTGTTTCTCCTACATGTCAAATAGAAATGGCTGCATCCAATGCTTTTGTTAATGGGGTTCTTCATTGGCCTGTAGTCTCAAACAGCGATCATTGCTATTTTATACTGACATTTTATCTGGGAAATGAGGTGTTCTGTATGATACCTATGCCGAAGATTATCCAATGGAACTTCAATTTGGGATTGCAATTATCTGTTTCAGATGACAGAAAATCTATTGCTCTGTTCATGAGGGATAAGGGTCATGAACATCCTCATGAAAATTTCATGATAAATAATAGTCGTGAAGATTCTGTTCTTGATATATGGGTGATGAAAGAGTATGGTAGAAAGGAATCATGGACCAAATTGATTACTCTCGGTCCACAAGGTCCAGAAAGACATTTACCCAGCGCCTTATGTTTTAGGAAGAGTGGGGAACTGTTACTGCTCAGAGAGGAATGGGGGCAGGAACTAGTAGTATCACTAGACCTTGTGAGCACAGAGTTTAAAAATCTTGGGATTTCTGGATATAAATATTGCACTGTTGATTTTTATAAAGAGAGCCTCCTCTTACTCGACAAGACTGATGCAGAGTCGTACTAAGAGAAAGAACAGGTAATGGTTTTCAAGAACAGTTTAATTATTTGTTTGCTAGGTTTTTATGTTATGATTGGTGACTAAATTTCTGTGGGATCCTTATTAAGTCGACTTGTTGTGGGTTCTTTGTTTTAGCTGATTGTCTTTCTCGCTTCTGATGCTAGAACACAACTTGTGACTAAAGTCAACACAGCTCTCATGGAAACTCAATTTGGATATCAAAAAGTTAAAAACAATGTAATTATAATAAATATCAACTCAGCTTTCATATAAACACGGTTAGACTGGTCTTTTATGTGCTCTTAGTTTTTGTCTTATATAATATGGTATGACTTTAGATGGTAGACTGATTGCTGCTACTGTAGTGAAGTCTGTATTCAATTTACATGTTTTTGTTTGGTGCTGTAATAGATTGTGCAGTAGTTCATGCTTTAATCCCTTTTCCAATGTTTTCATTTGTACAATAGTTTCGTTTCCAATTTAGATTTCATTTTTGTAAGCATGAAGATGAAGTTTCATTTGAACTCCTGTAGAAGTACTGGGAAAAGTTTTCATGACTAGCGATGTAAACTCCAATGCTTAACAATTGATTAACGCAGCACTTTTCTTGTTTTCTTTTGTTGCATATTTGTAATGCAGTAACGTTGTTTGCCCAAAGTGCCTGATGTCCATTTCTTGTTATCGGTGTATTTAGTTGACGTGCCTGATGTCACTTTTTATTATTCTTCAGCTTTTGGAAAACTTTAATTGAACTAATGGAAGTATCTAGTTACAAATTTCAATTACCTTTGCAGTTTGAAACTCTGCACCAGTTTCCACGAAATGCTTTTGCAGTTTTCTGTTACATTTTTATTGCATCGTTTTCCTGAGCTGAACAATTGACAGCTGAATCCACTTTTAATTAAGTAATGAAGGTGATTTGAAATTGTACCCTCTTTTAGTTAACTGTATGCCTGCAACGCCTTCTCCAATGGCCCTCATTCGATTGCAACTTGCAAACAACATATGATGGTTGTCCATTTTTGCAATTGCATTTGTTTGAAAAAACTGCTCAATTCACATCTCCGTGTGGTTGGCACTTGTAACAGGCTAATCTGCCTTGCAGATGATATCTCTGCTTATGGTTACAACTTCTTTATATGGAACCCAACCATTAGAAAGTTAGTGACTCTTCCCGGGTGGTGTTACCTTTTGGACGCATGGTGCATACAATGCTTCTATTGGAGTAGAGAAATACTAACGTGACTTACAAGGTTTGTCTTCTCCCTTGCATTGCATTATCCGTTAAGAGCTGATATGAGTTATTTAGCAATGGTGTTTATTGATTTCAGGATCAACAATATGAGTTCGCTTGATACTGGATTATGAAAAATGCACCCGTCATCTGACTTGTAAAAGCACAATAAAAGCGGGCATAAGTTTCCGTAAGAAATTAAACAAAACAGACTTTCTTGTTGGTGGCCCAAAACAGTGGAGATCCATACTCAAGTGGGATGTCATTGAAGAAATATATTTGCTTGAATGCATGTGCAATGTGAAGAACATTGATGTCTTTGGGTGTTTTCTTATAAAGAACATATGGTAATTCCTCACCATCTTTAATCCTTCTAAACAAACCCGCATTACCCGATGTTGTCGCCTCATTCCAAACGATCCATGGTTTTGAACTCTCTCAAACTCGCGTAATGTAGCACATAAAGCAGCAATGCACTGTACAGGATCGTTTGAACCGAGCATAACATCCGAGGCAATAAATCAATCTACACAAACTTGGTCCTAATTACTTGTCATGGAAACAGTATTATATTCGGTCACATTTTATTTTTACTAGTGTAACAAAAGTAGAGGTGTGAAACGGGTCGGGTCGGTTCAGCACAATATGAGTGCAACCCATTTAAATATAGCACGATACGGCCCAAAAATAATTATTAGTGGGCAGTGCTAGACACGGCACGAAAGCTTAGGTCAGATTGAAAAATTAAGTCCAACAAACAAAGCTGGCCCGCAACTCGCTATATGCCCTGCCTGAGCCCAAACCTGACCCAAGCCCACTCTAAGCCCGACATGAACCCACTTAATTAATTTTTTTATTTTTGTAATTCCACTCTCTAATTCAAATTTCCTTTTTTTCCTTCTTTGGTCGACAACACAATAAGTCACTTTCCTTTTCTGATGAAATTAGCAAACAAAAATTGGGTTTAGTTGAAACTTTAAAGCATAGAACAATATCAAAAAATAGCATCGACATTCGAAATGGGTACGTTTTGTTTGTTTTTCTGGTATAATCTGTCTCCCAAAAAAGAAGGAAAAAAAAATTGTTTAAAGTTATTAGCAAATAAATTATGTTTTTTATTTATATTATTAAAGCAGCCATCTTTCCAACATAAATTTTGAAGCCTGAACTCAAAAAACACATTTCTTTAAACATAATTTAAGCTATACTTTATGTTTTTTAACTTTGTTTTCAGTTAATGAAGTTATTTTATTTTTTGTCCCCAATTTTTTTTTTTTTAATAAATATTTGATCCTAAAAAACAAAAACAAAAATATTAGAGAGAAATTGTAATAAAATAAAGAATGGGCCTAGGTAAAAAATAAATAATAAAAAAACACCAAATGGGCCTGTGGAGATAAAGTTACATTACAGAAACCAAGCGGTCCAAGAAAAAGAAGGGGTCAAAATAGAAATTAGACACAATTATAGCGAAAAATGAAAATTTCGACAATAAAAAATTGTTCCCGCGAAGCTTATGCAGTTCATAAACCCATAAACCATAGATAAACTTTCGTCAAGCTTTTAATTTGGTACGGAGCTTTAGACGCAGGCAGGCAATCTCAGGCTCAGCATATAAATAGAGAAGAGAGGTCCCTATGATCTGTTAGGGTTTGGGCCGACGCCTCTCTCTCCCCTCACTATCATGTCTTAGAAGCTAGGGTTCTACGCTTTTCTGCTTCACTCTTCTTCTCTAGCACAGCACTGATAACAGTAAGAGAATATTGAGGAAAGAAGAAGAAGGAAGAAGAAGAAGTCTGAGAATAGAAGGCTTTTTATTGATTATCTGTAAAACTGATTACAATGAAATAGTGCTTATATAGTAAACTAACAGACTCTCTTAACAAACTAATAGATTCTCTTAACACTCTAACAGACTCTCTTAACAAACAGAACACGTGCTATTCAATATAATATATGAATATATGGTTATTATTCCCCTCAAACCCAGCTGAGCTGCTAAGTTGCAGATTCCTGCAATGTCTCAGAAAAATAGGACCATGAAGTCCCTTTGTGAAGATGTCTGCTACCTGTTCTTCAGTGGGAATATACTGCACAAACAAGTCTTTCTTTTGGACTCTTTCTCTTACAAAATGAAAGTCAATATCTAAATGTTTGATCCAAGAATGATACACAGGATTTGAACTTAAAGCAAGGGCTGAAAGATTGTCACAATGTATTGTAGGAGGCTGTGGTAAGAATATCTTTAAATCAAGTAAAACTTGTCGAACCCATGCTAGATCAGCTGCTGTATTGGCTAATGCCCTGTACTCAACCTCAGTTGAACTTCTAGAAACAGAATTTTGCTTCTTAGATTGCCAGGAAACTGGATTGTTGCCAAGATAAACCACAAAACCAGTGGTCGATCTGCGAGTATTCACATCTGAGGCCCAATCTGCATCACTATAAGCATGAAGATCCCAAGATCCACTTGTAAAATTCAGACCATGATCCAAAGTACCATGAATATACCTTAAGATGCGCTTAACCAACTGAAAGGTAAATCGGAAGGTTGAGTCATATACTGACAGACAGTATTAACAGCATAACAAAGATCAAGTCGAGTGAATGTCAAATATTGCAGTGCCCCAACAATACTCCTGTAGATGGTTGGATCAGATAAGGAGTCACCCTCCAAAGCCAAAAGCTGACAATGTGGCTTACATGGAGTAGTACAAGATCGACATGTATCCATACCAGCCTTTGCAAGTAAATCTCTAGCATATTTTGTTTGACAGACAAAGATATCTCCATTATCATGGTAAGAAATCTGCAGTCCTAAGAAGTAGGTTAATCGCCCCATATCTTTCATTTCAAACACAGCACTTAATTCATCAATAACCTCTTGAACTAAACTATCTTTAGAACCAGTCAAGATAATATCATCAACATAGAGGAGAAGAATAACACTATCTGAACCAACATGCTTAACAAAAAGACTTGGATCAGAATGAGAAACAGTAAAACCAATGGCTGGAAGATGACCTGTGAATTTTGCATTCCAAGCTCTGGGTGCTTGTTTTAGCCCATAAAGAGATTTTCTCAATCGACAAACATGGGTTGGATACTTAGAGTCTTCAAAACCTTGAGGTTGGCGCATAAACACTTCTTCTTCAAGGTCACCATGAAGAAAAGCATTTTTCACATCAAGTTGTCTAAGAGACCACCTGTTCATAGCAGCAATACTCAAAACCAATCGGACTGTTGTATGCCTTACAACAGGGCTAAACGTCTCACTAAAATCTAGACCAGTTGCTTGACTGAAACCTTGCACAACCAAGCGAGCCTTATGTCTTGCTACAGACCCATCTGAGTTCTTCTTAACTCTATAAACCCATCAGCTACCAACAATGTTTTTATCCACAGGCATAGAAACTAAATCCCATGTATCTTGGGTGTGCAAAGCTTCAATTTCTTCTCTCATAGCCTGTATCCAAACAGATGACTGAGAAGCAACCTTATAAGTGGCTGGTTCAGCAGCGTCATGAAGAGAAGGAATAGTAGTAAGATAGCATTGATATTCCTCAAATGGCTTAGGCTTGACAATACCACTCTTAGACCTTGTCTGCATAGGATGCATAGGAGGAGGCATAAACGGTGAAGAAGATTCTTGAGAAGGCAAAAGAACTTGTAATTGTTGAGCATTAAGAACTTGTAAATTCTCTATAGAGTCTGCACTCGAACCAACCAAAACAGGATCACCACCAAAAGAGGCAGAAACACGGGAAGGGATATCAGAGGATTGTGAGGAAGCAAGATTAGGAACTGGACTAGAAGCCAAGGAAGGCACATGATGCGAAATAGAAACTACAATAGGTGGAGCCTTGAAAGAAGATGAAGGACAAGAAGAAATATTGCTAGATGGAAGTGAAGGCTTGGAGTGCCCAAAAGGAAAGACACTCTCATCATGAACCACATGCCTAGAGAGAAGGAATCGGTGAGTAGTAGTGTTATAGCATATAACACCTTTATAACCCTGTGAATATCCCATGAAAACACACTGTACAGTCCTAGATTGAAGTTTATGTTCATTAAATGGTCTAATATATGGATAAACAGTTGTGCCAAAGACTCTTAGATGCTGAAGAGGTGGAGGCTTGTCAAATAACTTTTGAAAAGGAGACTGATTTCCAAGAGCAATACTAGGCATAAAATTGATCAAGTAAGCAGCATGTGCCACAGCATGATACCAAAACTGACCAGGAAGATTGGCAGGAACTAACAGAGTTAAGGCAGTTTCTATAACATGGCGATTCTTTCTCTCAGCAAGACCATTTTGCTGTGGAGTAGAAGGACAAGACAACTGGTGAATGATGCCTTTTGAGTCAAGAAAAGAGGCAAATTGTGAACTATTAAACTCACCACCCCCATCGCTTTGAAAATATTGAAGATGAGCACCAAATTGAGTACTAATAAAAGCGTAGAACTTAAGAAAGATCTCAAAAACTCCATATTTATTGAGCAGTGGATAAAGCCACAGGAAACCAGTACATTCATCAACAAATGAGACATAATAGCGATATCCATCTATGGATTTATTTCTAGAGGGACCCCATACATCACTATGGATCCTCTGAAAAGCTATTTTAGACCTAATATGCTCACTAGGAAAAGGCAACCTATGCATTTTGCCATGCAAACAAGCAGAACATAGGGCAGAAACATAATCAGTAGAAACAGACACAGCAGAGGCCTGAAGCATTAGTTTCACAACTTCATTTGTTGGGTGACCTAACCTTTTATGCCAAAGAGAGGATTTAATTTGTTGGCCAAGATAGGCAACTGGAGCAGAAGAAAAACAGGAAGCATGATTCAAGACAGAAGAAGTAGCTAGAGGAATGTGATAGAGACCTTGATTACTCTTGCCCTGAAGAACAATTTGCTTGGTGAGCTTGTCCTGTATGCAAAAGCCAGAGGCATCAAAGGTGATAAGACAATTGTTATCTTTACACAATTGATGAACCGATAAAAGATTGGCTTTAAGTTTGGGAACATGAAACACAGATGGCAGAGATAAAGATCTGGTATTGGCACAAGAAATAGAAGTAGTGCCAAGATTAAGAATTTCCAAACCTTCCCCATTACCAATAGTAACATTCTCAGGCACATCACAAGAAGTGATATTATGCAGCTGAGAGGCATTTCCAACCATATGATGAGAAGCTCCTGTGTCAGCAATCCAGACCTGCTCTGGAGAATAAGAAGACTGAGCCGTCATAGCAGTTAAGGAGGATGGCGGTGCTTGCCCTTGAAAAGCATAGTTAGAACGGTGATAACAATCCAAAGCAGCATGCCCTCGTTTGCCACATATTTGGCACTCAACAACATGTGAAGAAGCATCCGAAGAGGGAGCATGTCGAAAATAACAGTTCACCTCCATATGACCTCGTTTGCTGCATATTTGACATTCTGGCACAACTTTGTACGAACCAGAACCACCAAAATTGGAAGAGGGAGCACCACGAAAACCAGATGAGCGAAACTGAGATTGTTGATTCCGACCGCCAGTAAACCTTCCACAACTAGAAGAAAAATCACGAGAGAGAGGAGGCAGAGAATGAGAAGGAGTAGGCAATAAGCCCTAACCTGAGAAGGAGTAGGCAATAAGCCCTGACCAGAAGCAACAGAAGAAGGCTAAGCACTAGAAGACGAATTCGCAGCATATAGACCGGAGTGATGAACAATACGAGTCTCAGCAGTTTGCTCTGCAGCTAGGAGTTGAGCACGAAAATCCTTAAGAGTGATTGGAGAATCACGAGCAATCAAAACAGTCTTGATTATGGCATACTCAAGTGGTAAACCATTCAATGCAGCAATAACAAAATCATCATCGAAAATGAGCACAGCAGCCGCACGCAATTGGTCACGAATATGTTTAAGACGAAGCAAGAAAGTTTCGATTTTTGAGCAGTCTGCAGTTCTATTTTCAGATGATTAATTCTTGCTCGAGAAACAGAGGCATAGCGATCATAGAGATAAAGCCAGGCCTCTCTAGCTGTTTGACTCCCGATGACATACTCAAGGGCTTCATCTGACAGAGAAGCAATAAGAAGGCTCAAGAGTGCCTTGTCTGTGCGAATCCAGTCTTTATAGGCAGCAGTGAGCTCAGAAGTAGCGCCTTCTTCATCGACAATGGCAAATTTGGGAGGAGAAACAGATGAACCATCGAAGTGGCCGAACAAATCGCAGCCCTGGAGTACCGACTCCAGTTGATAACTCCACTGCAAGAAGTTATCATCGTTAAGCCGAATGGTAAGCATGCCCAAAAGACCATCAATTTTGAGAAAATAAGCCATGAAAGCAAAAATTAGGGTTTCACAGAAGAAAATTTGTTTTGAGAAAATTGCAGAGAAATTGAGATATCAGGATTTGAGATTGACAGAAGAAAGAAGCAGAGAAATGAGAAAGAAGAGGATGCGGAAGTGAATAGACCTCAGAATCGAACCTAAGCTCGTGATACCATGATAACAGTAAGAGAATATTGAGGAAAGAAGAAGAAGGCAGAAGAAGAAGTCTGAGAATAGAAGGCTTTATATTGATTATCTGTAAAACTGATTACAATGAAATAGTGCTTATTTAGTAAACTAACAGACTCTCTTAACAAACTAATAGAATCTCTTAACACTCTAACAGACTCTCTTAACAAACAAACAAAACACGTGCTATTCAATATAATATACCTGAACTTTTTCTCTTCTTTTTCTGGGATATTTTTAGAGCTTTTCTGTTTCTTATAAGAATGTTGGGTTTGGATTTAGTGTTAGTATTTTCCTGCTGGGTTTGGATTTTTGATTTGTAGAGTGGATGTTGGGTTTTATCTGAAAAATATGACGCATCTTTTTCGTTTTTGATTTGTAGATTCGATGTTGGTCCTCAATACTGGATCTTTTTAGTTTTAGTTTTCTCCTGAGTTACTCTGCTTTCAGAACAGCCCCATGATTTTTATTTTTATTTTATACTCAATTATAGCTTCTTCTTTTTTGTTTCTATTGTTTTCTCAGTTGGTATAACTGTTTGAGTGTGAAAGACATGGATGATATACAAAATATCACACAAGGGATGCACGAATTGAAATTTGGAGAGATGGCAGGCTCTTTTCCTCAGGAAATCATACAAGAGATCCTAATTAGACTGCCCGTTAAATCTCTGATCAAATGCACCTGTGTGTGCAAGACATGGAAGTCCATGATCATAAACCCAAGCTTTATTCGCACCCACGTCAGCCCAGCAGTCCAGTTTGTTAACCAGAATGACATTCACCTACTACTCCACAGAGTTTCTGGTTTGCAGATGACCACCTTCTTCGGCCAAACGGTCATGTACAAGGTAAATGACGAGGTTCTCTCTGTGCATTATGATAACCAGGCTTTTGACCACTACTCCAAGATAGAATTTCCAATTGCTACCCAGGGAAAAAAGCACAACTCATATATTCGTGTGGTCGGCATTTGTGATGGGCTATTCTGCCTTGCGGATGATATGTTCCGTTATTGTTACAACTTCTTCATATGGAACCCAGCCATTCGAAAATTAGTGACCATTCCCTGGCCTAATGTTAGATTTGATACGCATGCTGGGTACGATGCTTCGATTGGATTTGGTTTTGATGCTACGACCAATAACTATAAGGTTGTGCGAGTTGTCACTTTATTGGATCAACGTGGGACACCAACTCTCGCTGAGGTTTATTCCCTGGCCACTGGCACATGGACCAGTCTTGGTTGTGTTTCTCCTACCTGTCTAACAGATGGACGTGCATCCAGTGTTTTTTTCAATGGGGTTCTTCATTGGCCTGTATTCTATAAGACAAATGGTGATCTTTACTATTTTATATTGACATTTCACCTGGGCAAGGAGGTCTTCCGTAAGATGCCTATGCCGAAGATTATCAAATGGAAATTCGACTTCGGAATGCAATTGTCTGTTTCAGATAACAGAAAATCTATTGCTCTGTTCAGAATGGATAACAGGTTTGAAGATTCTTTTCTTGAGATATGGGTGATGAAAGAGTATGGCATAAAGGAGTCATGGACCAAATTGATTACTTTTCGTCCACAAGGTCCAGAGAGACTTTTACCCAGGGCCTTATGTTTTAGGAAGAGTGGTGAAGTACTGGTGCTTCTCACTGACAAATCAAGGCAGGAACTAGTATCACTAGACCTTGAGAGCAAACAGTTCAAAAATCTTGGGATTTCTGGATATCAATGTTGCAATGTTGGTTTTTATAAAGAGAGCCTCCTCTTACTCGACAAGAGCGATGCAGAGTCTTACTAAGAGGAAGAACAGGTAATGTTATTATACTGTTGAGAACAGAACATTGCTTTTCAAGAAAATTTTAATTCTTTGTTTGCCAGATTTTTATGTTCATTAAAAGCCTGATTGGTGAATAAACTTATGTGCGGTCTTTATTATGTTTTGACTTGTTGTGGGTTCTTTTTGTCAGCTGATTGTCTTTCTTGCTTCTATTGCTAGAACACAACTTGTGACTAAGGTCAACTTAGCTCTCATGCAAACTCAATTTGGATATAATTATAATAATATCAACTCCGCTATGGAAAACGATGGGAAGAATATTTTCTTTCATAGTACTTTTGTTTACAATATTACACATGTATATATGAAAAAGCTAGGAAAGGCTAAGGTTCCATTGGCCAGTCTAAGAGCTGATGGCCGACACACTAAAACCAGGAAAAAACTATGCCCCTAAATTAAGGACGTGTAAATTAATCACTAAATCAATCACAGCTAGCAGCCACCAAGCTAACCTCACAGCTAGCAGCCACCCATACGTCCAATACTCCCCCTCAAGCTGGATCAAAGGGATTAATTGATCCAAGCTTGGACAGCAAGCGTTGAAACTGAGTGGAAGCAAGAGACTTGGTGAAAACATCAGCAAGTTGATCATGGCTCCGAGTGAAGGTGGTTTGAATTACCTTGGACTGAACTTGTTCACGAACATAGTGACAGTCAACTTCAATGTGTTTGGTCCGTTCATGGAACACGGGATTGGAGGCAATATGCATAGCTGCCTGATTGTCACAAAAAAGAGACATAGGTTTGTTGCTCAAAAAACCCAAGTCTGAGATAAGGCTCTTGAGCCAAATGAGTTCACATGCAGTGGAAGCCATGGCTCTATACTCAGCTTCAGCACTTGAGCGAGCAATTACATTTTGCTTTTTGCTCTTCCATGTCACGATGTTTCCTCCAACAAATGTGCAGTAGCCTATAGTGGATTTTCTATCAATAGCATTCCCTGCCCAGTCAGCATCGGTGTATGCCATGATTTGAGTATGACCATTGTTCTTCATGATAATTCCCCGACCAATGGAGCCCTTGAGGTATCTTAGAATCCTTTTAACAACATTTAAATGAGCCTCAGTGGGTGCATGCATGAATTGGCTTACAAGACTGACGGCGTAAGTTATATCCGGTCTAGTAATGGTCAGATATATAAGCTTACCCACCAGTCTTTGATAGTGACTTATATTGCTGAGAGGCTCTCCTTCCAAATCCAACTTCAATTTGCTATCAAGAGGTGTACAGGCCGGTTTGCAATCTATCATCTTCACTTCTTGAAGCAAGTCAATCACATACTTCCGTTGACTTAAAAACAGTCCCTTGGGAGAAGTAGCCATTTCAATCCCAAGGAAGTATTTTAACACTCCTAAGTCTTTAATGGCAAATTTCTGATGAAGAGAATGCTTAAGAGTGTTAATCTCATCAATATTATCACCTGTGATAATGATATCATCAACATAGATTAGAACAACTAATTTGCCAACTGATCCAGTTCGAACAAACAAGGATGAATCAGCATGACTTCTCTTGAAACCAAACTTTTCAAGTACAGAGCTCAGCTTGGCATACCAGGCACGTGGAGATTGTTTCAATCCATAAATGGATTTGTGAAGCTTGCAAACCATACTTGAATTATGTGCTTGTGGATGACCAGGAGGTAATTGCATGTAAACTTCCTCTTCAAGGTCTCCATGCAAAAAAGCATTTTTTACATCCATTTGGTACAACGGCCACTCATGATTAATTGCAACAGATAACAAGACCCTCACTGTACTCATCTTAGCCACAGGAGCAAATGTCTCCTTATAATCAACTCCAAACGTTTGAGTAAAACTGCGAGCCACCAACCTTGCCTTGTGTCTTTCAATTGAGCCATCAGAATTAAATTTGGTTTTGTAGATCCACCTACTGCCTACCACCTTCTTTCCCTTTGGAAGTTGGACTACACTCCAGGTTTTATTTTCATCCAAGGCCTTGAGTTCTTCTTCCATGGCTAGCCTCCAAACATCTTGAAGATTGGCTTCTTGAAAGTTCTTTGGTTCACTTTCATTTGACAATTTACTGAGAAAAGCTGCATGGGAGTGAGAGACTTTGGAGTAATTTACAAACTTATGAATTGGGTACCTTACATTGAACGTTACATAGTCTTGTAGCCTTGATGGTGGATGTCTATCTCGAGTTGGATTCCTCCGAGGGTGAGATGGGATCACAGTAGGTTCAGCTCCACTCTCTTCTATAGATGATGTGTCATTGTCATGAGGAACAACTTGTGCTTCGGAGGCTTCAGTTTCATCTCCAATAATCACGTTGTCAATATTGGTTGCATGAGAGTCACTGTTGTGAGGTACTGAATGAACACAATCACTTGTTTCGACTGGATTTGGTAATGGAAAGAAATCCAGTAAGTGCTCCCCCTGACGATTTTGATCTGATGGTTTGTTGAAATATGGTTTGATCTCATCAAACCTTACATCTCTTGAGACAAATAGCTTTCTGGAACATGGATTGTAACATTTGTAACCTTTTTGAGTGGAGGAGTAACCCATGAAAACACACTTAATTGCCTTGGGATCAAGCTTGTCTCGGGGATGGGATTGGATATGAGCATAACAAGTGCATCCAAAAATTCTCAGATGGGAAAGGTTAATTTTTTTGTTTTGCATGACCTCATATGGTGATTTTGAATCCAAAACCCGACTAGGCAGTTTGTTGATGAGGTAGGTAGCTGTAAGAACTCCTTGAGACCAAAACCTCTTAGGCACATTCATTTGTAACATTAGAGCTCTGGTTTTCTCAAGTAGATCCCTATTCTTCCTTTCGGCAATTCCATTTTGCTGAGGAGTACCTACACAACTTGTTTGATGTATAATGCCATGTGTGCTCAAATAGTTAGTCATATTTTTGGATGTATATTCAGTGCCATTATCAGACCTTAGTATGTGAATTTGAGACGAAAAATGGTTCATGACAAGATTATGAAAATTCTTGAAAGCATCCATGACTTCACTTTTGAATTTTAGGAGGTACAACCAAGTGACTCTTGAAAAATCATCAACAAAGGTAACGTAGTACCTATAACCATCAAAAGACTCTAGAGGTGCAGGTCCCCAAACATCGGAGTGCACCATCTCAAAAAGCTTGCTAGCTCTAGATATGGAAGAATTAAATGGAAGTCTAGTAAATTTTGACAAATGACAGATTTCACATACAAGTGAGGATTTGCATAAGCTAGGGAACAAAGTAGACAAAACAAATTCTGAGGGATGTGCTAGACGTTGGTGCCACAACTGATGTTCTAGATTTGAACTGACTTGGAACCCTTTTGGAACATTAAGGTTCTTTGAAAAATAGTACAGCCCATTTAGGTAGTGACCTTCACCAATCAGCTTCTTGGTGGCTAGATCCTGAAAAACAACATTGTGAGGGGAGAAAATTGCACGACAGTTGAGAGAATTTGTAATCCTTCCTACGGACAGCAATTGAAAAGGAAATGATGGAACATATAATGCTGTGGACTCAACACTATCTGAAATCAGTTTAACTTTCCCTCTACCTAGAACGGGTACTCCTCTACCATTTGCTATAGAAACTAGTGATGGTGTAGTGTAGCTTTCAAAATTGTATAGCTTTGAATATTGATTTGTCATGTGATCAGTGGCACCTGAGTCTATAATCCAAAAATCATGAGAATGACTAACATTTAGAGCAGTTGAAAGAGCACACATAATACCTGGAACATCTCCTTGAGGTACACGATTAGACTCAGCTAAGAATCCTGCAAACTGCCCAAGGAGAGCAGTTTGATTTTCTCCCGTCAATGCTTCGCTTGTGCTTCCTTTTTTGGTGTGAAGATAGGCTGAGAATTCATTTATCAAGTTAGCCGGATTGGCTGTGAAGTTCATCAGCCCATCAATTGATGTAGCAGCAGCAGCATGGGTTTTGGTTGTATGTGATCTGGTTTGTGAGCCCTTGTAGTCTCTTGAAGGCTTGTTCTCAAACTTTGGCTTCAACTCAGGGGGTAATATCCAGCATCGATCTATTAGATGTCCAATATTATTGCAGTGTAAACACTTCAGATCTGGCCTTTTTCCCTTGTACACTCTATCTCCAGATGACTTGTGGTTTGTCACAAAAGCTCTAGCCTCAGACACACTAGATTTGATGTCAACATTCATGACTTTCCTACGTACTTCTTCTCGCTGGACAGTAGTGCAAACACTTGCAAATGATGGAAGTTCGGGGTTCATTAGAATATGGCTTCTAAGATCTTCATATTCAGACCCCAAACTTGCAAGCAAATGAAAATTTTTGTCTTCCTCAGACCTTTTTAATAGTATGGCAGCATCGATAGTATGTGGTCGATACATATCTAGTTCGTTCCACATATTTTTCATGCAACCGAGATGATGAACAAAGGATTTATCACCTTGTTGGATACTTGCAAGATTCCTCTTAAGTTGGAACACTCGAGCTGCATTGTTTTGATTGCCATACATATCTTTGACTGCCTTCCAAAGGGAAAGAGAAGATTCTGAAAAACTGAAGATCTCAGACAGCTTAGGATCCATGGAGTTAAGGAGCCACGACATGACCAGTTGGTCTTTGCACAGCCATGCTTCATACTCCGGAGACGAATCTTCAGGTGCCTCAATGGTTCCATTAACAAATCCGAGTTTGGATCTTCCTCCAAGGGCAAGAGTTACTGCTCTAGACCATGGAAGATAGTTAAACTCATTTAACAACACAAAGCACAGTCGCTGGTTTGGGTTGACTTCAGCTTCTGGAAAACTAGAAGGAGGTGCTGTGAAGCTTTCAGCTTCAGAGCCAAAAAGATTATCTTCTGCCATTATTGAATGGCATGTACAGAAGAAACAAAGGAAAAAGAAATGGAGATAGGCCGGTTAAGGTTCCAGCTCTGATACCATGTGGAAAACGATGGGAAGAATATTTTCTTTCATTGTGCTTTTGTTTACAATATTACACATGTATATATGATTTGTGCAATAGTTCATTCATTAATTCCATGTCCAATGGTTCTCATTTGTAAAATAGGCCCTTTTACAATCTAGCTTTCATTCATGTAAGCATGAAGAGGAAGTTTCGTGCTTAAGCATTGATTAACCTAGTACTTTTCTTGTTTTCTTTTGTTGCAGATTTGTAGTGCCTCAACGTCCTCTACCCGACGTGCCTGATGCGCAGTAACTCCATTCTCTTGTTATCTCATATGCTAACATATTTTTGTTTTCTTGATTATTGTGTTGCAGATTTGTAGGGCAGTAGTGTTGTATGCCTGATGTGGTGGTGTATGGAACTTGTTATCTGTAGTGCTGGTATGCTTTCTGTAGTAGTTGTTGGACTATTTATTCCTCAGCTTTTGAAAAACTATAATGGAACTATGGAAGTATCTATCTAGTTACTAATTTCATTTGTCTTTAGATGCTTCTGCAGTTTTCTCGTATTTTTTAGTGTAATTTTTCCTGAGCTCAACGATTGACAGTAGAGTTCACTTTTAAGCGACAAAGGTGGCAAAATTATACAAGCTACCAGAAGAAGGGGTCAAAATGAAATCAGACAGGAATTATGGCGATAAAATGAAATTTCTACAACAAAATTGTTAGAGTTTTGAATAGATTGAAGGAGGAAGGAAAACACAGAGAGAGTAGTGAGCTTGACTGAATCGAAACAGTGTGTATTTTTCTATTGCATGCTCTGTGCTCAAATAGAGCAAGCTCAGTGTGAGCTATAACCGTATGAAAGAATAGTTGGATTCTCTTACATCACTGAGAATCACAGCCTTACATCCAAAACTGCTCTCTAGGATTTTTACACGTGGCTATAACCACTTAACATGACTAACGCCTAACACTTGTCTATCTTAGTGACAAAGTGAATACACCATTTAGCTTAGAAGCCTAATTACATTCTTATCAACTCACCACTTACATTTCAACACTCCCCTTTAAGTTGTGAGCTGATTTCACACCAAGTTTCTCTATGAGATAGCAGAAACGATCCTTAGCCAAAGCCTTTGTAAAGATATCTGCCAACTGCTCATTTGTGGGACAATAAATCAGATCCACAGTTCCTTCTTGCAAAGCATCTTTAATAAAATGATACCTTCGATCGATATGCTTGGTTTTTTTTTATGAAACACAGGATTCCTTGTAATGGCAATAGCTGAAATGTTGTCACAATGTAGAGGTGTAGCTTCTGTTTGAAGTTCTCCAAAATCTTCTAAGACAAATCTCAACCAAATAGCTTGTGTTGTTGCTTCAGAGGCACTGATGTATTCTGCTTCAGCAGTAGAGAGTGCAACACAATTTGCTTGACTGAGGCCCAAGCAAACACTCCACTACCAAAAGAAAAAGCATATCCAGAGGTGCTCTCACTATCATCCACAGAACCACTCCAATCACTGTCACAATAGCCAATTAGGACTGCCTCTTTTCCTTTCACATACTCTAGACCATAATCTAGAGTTCCTTTTACATATCTAAGAACACGTTTTGCTGTTCCAAGATGTTTGCTAGTGGGACAATGCATGAACCTTGCAAGCAAACTAGCTGCAAACATAATGTCGGGTCTAGTAGCTGTGAGGTACAGCAGACTTCCAACAATCCTTCTGTATTGCTCTTCACTTGCCAATCCACTTCCATCATCCTTACTTAGTTTCTCTGAGGTAACTAGTGGAATAGATACCGGCTTACACTCATTCAAACCAAATCTGCTTAACAGAGTTGTTGCATATTTCTTCTGATGAATGAATATGTTTGTTGGTGTTTAAATTACACCCATTCCCAAGAAATGATGCAAGAGCCCCAGATCAGTCATTTCACATTTCTCCTTCATGTCCTTCTTGAAGTCTTCTATCATTTCTTGATCATTTCCAGTGTAGACTATATCATCTACATAAATGGATACTATCAAGATGCTTGCTTCACCTCTTGCTTTGACATAAAGAGTAGCCTCACTTTGGCTCTTTGTGAAACCACACTCA
>NC_047653.1:9007828-9080151 GCF_902201215.1 Prunus dulcis | reverse complement strand
TTTATGAGTTCTTTTAGTTTTTGACTTATGTGACAACTTAGTATAACTTTAGTCGGTGGACTGATGATGCTTGCTGCTACTGTTATGAAGTTTGCGTATTCATTTACGTGGTTTAATTTGCTGCTGTAATAGGATTGTGCAATAGTTCATTCATTAATTCCATGTCCAATGGTTCTCATTTGTAAAATAGGCCCTTTTACAATCTAGCTTTCATTCATGTAAGCATGAAGAGGAAGTTTCGTGCTTAAGCATTGATTAACCTAGTACTTTTCTTGTTTTCTTTTGTTGCAGATTTGTAGTGCCGCAACGTCCTCTACCCGACGTGCCTGATGCGCAGTAACTCCATTCTCTTGTTATCTCATATGCTAACATATTTTTGTTTTCTTGATTATTGTGTTGCAGATTTGTAGGGCAGTAGTGTTGTATGCCTGATGTGGTGGTGTATGGAACTTGTTATCTGTAGTGCTGGTATGCTTTCTGTAGTAGTTGTTGGACTATTTATTCCTCAGCTTTTGAAAAACTATAATGGAACTATGGAAGTATCTATCTAGTTACTAATTTCATTTGTCTTTAGATGCTTCTGCAGTTTTCTCGTATTTTTTAGTGTAATTTTTCCTGAGCTCAACGATTGACAGTAGAGTTCACTTTTAAGCGACAAAGGTGGCAAAATTATACAAGCTACCAGAAGAAGGGGTCAAAATGAAATCAGACAGGAATTATGGCGATAAAATGAAATTTCTACAACAAAATTGTTAGAGTTTTGAATAGATTGAAGGAGGAAGGAAAACACAGAGAGAGTAGTGAGCTTGACTGAATCGAAACAGTGTGTATTTTTCTATTGCATGCTCTGTGCTCAAATAGAGCAAGCTCAGTGTGAGCTATAACCGTATGAAAGAATAGTTGGATTCTCTTACATCACTGAGAATCACAGCCTTACATCCAAAACTGCTCTCTAGGATTTTTACACGTGGCTATAACCACTTAACATGACTAACGCCTAACACTTGTCTATCTTAGTGACAAAGTGAATACACCATTTAGCTTAGAAGCCTAATTACATTCTTATCAACTCACCACTTACATTTCAACACTCCCCTTTAAGTTGTGAGCTGATTTCACACCAAGTTTCTCTATGAGATAGCAGAAACGATCCTTAGCCAAAGCCTTTGTAAAGATATCTGCCAACTGCTCATTTGTGGGACAATAAATCAGATCCACAGTTCCTTCTTGCAAAGCATCTTTAATAAAATGATACCTTCGATCGATATGCTTGGTTTTTTTTTATGAAACACAGGATTCCTTGTAATGGCAATAGCTGAAATGTTGTCACAATGTAGAGGTGTAGCTTCTGTTTGAAGTTCTCCAAAATCTTCTAAGACAAATCTCAACCAAATAGCTTGTGTTGTTGCTTCAGAGGCACTGATGTATTCTGCTTCAGCAGTAGAGAGTGCAACACAATTTGCTTGACTGAGGCCCAAGCAAACACTCCACTACCAAAAGAAAAAGCATATCCAGAGGTGCTCTCACTATCATCCACAGAACCACTCCAATCACTGTCACAATAGCCAATTAGGACTGCCTCTTTTCCTTTCACATACTCTAGACCATAATCTAGAGTTCCTTTTACATATCTAAGAACACGTTTTGCTGTTCCAAGATGTTTGCTAGTGGGACAATGCATGAACCTTGCAAGCAAACTAGCTGCAAACATAATGTCGGGTCTAGTAGCTGTGAGGTACAGCAGACTTCCAACAATCCTTCTGTATTGCTCTTCACTTGCCAATCCACTTCCATCATCCTTACTTAGTTTCTCTGAGGTAACTAGTGGAATAGATACCGGCTTACACTCATTCAAACCAAATCTGCTTAACAGAGTTGTTGCATATTTCTTCTGATGAATGAATATGTTTGTTGGTGTTTAAATTACACCCATTCCCAAGAAATGATGCAAGAGCCCCAGATCAGTCATTTCACATTTCTCCTTCATGTCCTTCTTGAAGTCTTCTATCATTTCTTGATCATTTCCAGTGTAGACTATATCATCTACATAAATGGATACTATCAAGATGCTTGCTTCACCTCTTGCTTTGACATAAAGAGTAGCCTCACTTTGGCTCTTTGTGAAACCACACTCAGCAAAATAACCATCAATTTCACTATACCAAGCTCTTGGCGCCTATTTCAAGCCATATAGAGCTTTGTGCAGCTTGTAAACCTTGCTTTCACAACCCTTCACTACAAATCCCTCCAGTTGATCTACATACACTTCCTCCTCTAAGATGCCATTTAGAAAAGCTGACTTAACATCTAATTGATACAGCTGCCAACCCTTCTGAGCTGCAAGTGCAAGCAGAGTCCGGATTGTGTCTAATCTAGACACTGGTGCGAATGTTTCATTGTAGTCCACCCCTGGTTTTTGTGAGTATCCCTTAGCCACCAGTCTTGCCTTATTTTTCTGCACTGAACCGTCCAGATTTAGCTTAGTTTTAAACACCCATTTAACTCCAATCACTGGTTTATCCATAGATCTGTCAACAAGTTCCCATGTATCATTCTTTCCTATCATGTTCAACTCATCTTTCATTGCCTTCATCCATGACTCATCCTTCACAGCTTCTTCAAACTTCTCAGCCTCCATTGTGCACAAATTGCATTGTGCTAAGATATCATCCAACTTCCTCCATTTCAATGGAGTATGATCGAAGTTCTGAGTGTCTTCCAATCTAATGCTTGCCTTGCTTGATTCTTCATAGGAGACTGAGTCTATAGATATGAAACCAGAATTTCGATTTCCTACAGGTGTTTCAAACAATTCCACTTGAGAATTCCTAGGCTGCTCTTCATCATTCACCATCACCACAGAATTTTCAGTTGCTTCCTTCCAATTCCATATTGCTCCTTCATCAAATACAATGTCTCTTGACAGTAGTAGTTTTCTAGTGACAGGATCAAACACTCTATAACCCTTCTCACATGTTGCATATCCAACAAACACTCCCCTTGTGCTTTTGGCATCCAATTTCTCTCTACTTTCTTTTGGTTTATGCACAAAGCACACACTGCCAAATACCTTCAAATGAGCAACACCTGGTTTTCTTGTGCTATACGCTTCAAAAGGGGTCTTGTTTCTAAGAGCCTTAGTAGGACACCTGTTTAAAATGTACACCGCAGTGTGTACAGCTTCTGCCCATAAGTAATAAGGCAACTCCTTCTCATGTAACATAGCCTTAGCCATCTCTACCACTGTCCTATTCTTCCTTTCTACCACTCCATTCTGCTGGGGTGTGTAAGCCATGGAGAACTGTCTTTGAATTCCTGCATCTTCACATAGTTTATTGAATTCACTAGATGTGAACTCACCCCCTCTATCACTTCGAACACATTTCACTTTGTATCCACTCTGCAACTCCACCATAGACTTGAATTTTCGAAAACAGTTGTAGTGCATCCGACTTGTATCTTAAGAAGTAGACCCAAATCATCCTTGTAAAATCGTCTATGAGCAGCATAAAATATTTATTACCTGCTAGAGACTCATTTTGCATTGGTCCACACAAATCCATGTGTATAAGCTCAAGGGGTGTACTTGCTCTCCATGCTTGATCCTTAGGGAACCACTCTCTGTGTTGCTTTCCCAGTTGACAGCCTCCACACACTTCATTTACATCCTCCAAGTATGGCAAACCATGTACCATCTCTTTCTCCTTAAGCTGATGTAGACCTTTCAGATGCAAATGGCCCATTCTTTTATGCCAAATCCAGGTAGAATTGGATATACCAGCTCTTAGTGCAACATAGTCATTTGAGGGCAATGACAATGGATAACACCTATTTTTCCTCATTTCCACCTTCATGATGAGATTCTCGAGAGAAGAACCATCATAGATACTGCACTTGCTGCTTCTAAATACCAAATGATAACCATGTTCATCCATTTGGCCTACACTCAACAGATTTTCCTTCAAACCAAGTAGATACATGACTTCTCTGATATACTTTGTACCAGAGCTTGTGTCAAGCACTAAAGTACCCATGCCAGCTATACTTACAAGCTCCCCTGTTGGCATTTGCACCTTGCTTGTGACACTTGAATTTATGTCAATTAACAGCTCCTTGTTCCCAGTCATATGGTTACTGCAACCACTGTCTACATACCATTCTCCATTTGCACTCTTCTCTGAAATTGCACAATTTGCAAAAAACAGATTCCCTGTTACTTCTACTTGGCTTGCATTATTTGCTTTATGCACTCCTTTGTTTGCAGTACAGTCCCTAGCCCAATGTCCAAATCTATCACACTTATAGCACTTAGATTGGCCCTTATATCTACATTCTCCAAAATGAAATTTAGAGCATACTTTGCATTGAGGCTTCACTCCATCTTGATGCACATATTGTGATCCATTTGAGGTTTGTGCAGCACCAGCTTGCTGTGGCTTCTGTCTAGACTCCCATGGTTTGTTGTTAGACTTCCAATTCTTCTGAGACTTAGTAGAACCAGTTTGAGTACTATTCTTGTTCTGCCCTTTTGTATCGACTGAGAAAGAGCCAAATGCCTTCTCAGCTATGTCCACATTATGCATGTCAAAACGTTGCTCTTGACTCTTCAATATTGCAATAACCTCCTGCAATTCAATAGTCTCCAAACTCTTTGTATTTTCAATCACCAAACAGATGGGATCATACACTCTACTAAGACTGATTAACACATTTTGAACCAGCCTCTCATTTGATAACACTTCTCCAAACGTTTTCATTTGATTTATCAATTCATTTAATCGAGTAAGATATGCAGTTAGTTGTTCACCTTCACGCATTCTCATATACTCAAATTCCCGTCTGAGATTCTGAAGTTTTACAGATCTGACCTGATCACCACCGTGGTACTCACTGTAGAGTAGATTCCATGCCATTTGAGATGAGTCGGCATTTGCAATCCGAGGGAAGATCTGGTCAGAAACTGCGTTTTGTATAATGCCCAGAGCCTTTGCGTCCTTCATGAGCACAGCAAACATCTCTGCATCAGCTTCTTCTTCCGATGATTCTTCAACTTTCGTCGTCTTCTTCTTCGAATCAGGGGTTGAAATCCCCTTTTCTACCAAACTCCATATCCCAAGAGATTTGAAGATCGTCACCATCTTAATCCTCCAGAACTCGTAGTTCTCACCGGAGAAGATCGGAGTTCTTACTTCTGAACTTCCAGATCCAGCCATCTTTTGGTCTGAATCAAACAATTTCTCTTCTCAGATGCTTAGCTGAGCTTCGATTGAGCTCAGTGACCTCACAGATTATGCCCAGATCAAAAGACTCAACCTGGCTCTGAGGCCATGTTAGAGTTTTGAATAGATTGAAGGAGGAAGGAAAACACAGAGAGAGTAGTGAGCTTGACTGAATCGAAACAGTGTGTATTTTTCTATTGCATGCTCTGTACTCAAATAGAGCAAGCTCAGTGTGAGCTATGACCATATGAAAGAATAGCTGGATTCTCTTACATCACTGAGAATCACAACCTTACATCCAAAACTGCTCTCTAGGATTTTTACACGTGGCTATAACCACTTAACATGACTAACGCCTAACACTTGTCTATCTTAGTGACAAAGTGAATACACCATTTAGCTTAGAGGCTTGAAACTTGAAAAATCTGGAAAAGTAGAAATCTTACTAGAATTTGAAAAACTAGAGAATCTAGGAAACTAATAAATTGGGTTTAGTTGAAACTTGAAACCAAGAAACAATGGCAACAAATAGCATCGACATTTCCATCGATCGCTCAAACATTCCAATACAAGTTTTGAAGCATGAACTCAAAGCATATTTGGTTAATTTCACATTCAAATTGGCATAAGTTAGCTGCTAATGGACATCAAAGTTGTGTTGTACAATTTATCTATGTGGAAAAATTGGAAAAATGTAAAATCAAGCAATCTCATCAAGACAAGTTTAGGGTCCACTTTTCCATTTCATTCATTTTGATGATCAATGCTAACCCATGCCATCTTGGAAGTTAATGATGTTAATTATCAGGCAATTTTGAATTTAATTATAAACCCATCTCACATGTCTCTCATCAATGCTAAACCCATGCCATCATTTTGATCAATGCTGAACCATGCCATCTTAAAACATGTTATTGTACAAACTCTATAAATTTAGAGCAATATGCAGCTCCCTGGAACGTACAAACAACTTCCCATCAGTAAGCAATAAGCAATACACTGTTTCGTCAATCGATCAGCCATGGATCCGAGCACAAAAAACCGCATTCAAAAGGAGCTTAAAGATATAATTAAAGAAGGACCGTAACCCTTTGTACAAAGCAGTAGATACGGTAAAAGATAACATTTATCATTGGCATGCCACAATTATGGGACCTCCTGAGAGCCCATATGAAGGAGGTTTTTTTAAGCTTGATATTGAATTTCCCTCTAGTTATCCATTTCAGCCCCCAAAGGTGAAGTTTATTACCAAAGTGTACCACCCAAATATCAATAGCAATGGAAGCATTTGCCTCAACGTCCTAAAAAACGAATGGACCCCTGCCCTGACCATCCCTAAGGTGTTGATCTCAATCATGTCCTTGCTGACTATACCTAACCCTGACGACCCTCTCGACAAGGATGTCGCCCACGTTTACAAGACGGATCTACAGGCCTACAACGCGACTGCAAGGGCATGGACTCTCTGGCATGCGCAAAACAAATAATATGGACGTACTCTCAATCAACTCTTTCCCAGCTTTAGAATAATACCATGCATGCATGCATGTATGCCTAGGGTTTAGAATATGTTTAGGCTATAGTCATTAATGTAATTATGTTGTTGTTTACAATATTTGGCCACCATCAATAATAAAAGAGACTCCATTTTCTATGAGTTCATGTTTATGTTCACATCTCAAATAATTCTATTGGATTTCATTGCATTTCATATCATTCGGTAAAGATATCGCCACGTGTACAATTATGGACCTCTAAAAGAAGTTGTAAATACCCCCAAAAGATTCCTAGAACCACAATAGTGCCACTAGTGTATAAGTATGATGAGCCCAATTGTAAATTCAAGATATTCTTGAGGGCATTTCTCCATCACCTCCTGCTTCTAAATTCTTCCCTAAATCATCCAAACAAGTCCTATAAACTTGTGGACCGAAGACGTTGATGCTCTTCAGCAACATGTACCAACCTCTCACAAAAATTACCATATCTCTTTGTTGGGGATACAAATACATACAACTTTCCCATATCAAAAACACTCACACAACTTTGACAACTCCACCATGGCTGCTTCTAGCATGTTTAAGCTATCATTTTTCTTGAGCCTTCTTTCCCATCTGAACTTGGGTCTGTGGCCACAAACTCATAGCAGCTTGGCCATATTTCCACCATCATGTAACAGCATAGAGTGCCCAAGCTTTGACACAATTGAGGTTGGCAATGGCTATGAAGTCCGTCGATACAATTCGAGTGAATGGATATCCACTTCTCCTATTCAAGATATCTCTCTTGTTGAAGCCACCAGAACTGGCTTCTTACAGTAAGTTTGTTTTTCCTTTTTTATTGTTCATGTATTCTTGCTAAGCTAGAATTATTATGGGAATGGCTTAATTTGAAATGATTATTGTATGTGCCGCTATGCCGGTTATATATAATCTCTTTTTTACAACATGGGAGTTTCGTTGTTAGATTTTATATGATGGTTTTCACATGTATGTTGCGTAAGAGGGAGGGAGGTGATACATAGTCAGTACATACAAAGATTCTCCGCAAATTCAATTGAAGTACAAATTACTCTCACTAGGAAACAATAATTGATAAATCACAATAATTGTACTGAAGAAATGAGGGAACTTTGGAATTTTTGGAGTTCATTGATGATGGTTTTTGGTTTTTTTGTCACAGGCTGTTTGAGTACATTCAAGGGAAGAACAAGTACGAAGAGAAAATAGAGATGACTGCCCCAGTGCTCAGTGAAGTTTCACCAAGCGATGGACCCTTTTGTGAATCTTCATTTGTGGTGAGCTTCTATGTGCCAAAGAAGAACCAAGAAAACCCACCACCAGCAGAAGGCCTCCATGTCCAAAAATGGAAAACCACATATGTTGCAGTGAGACAATTCAGTGGGTTTGTATCAGACGACAGCGTTGGAGAAGAAGCTGCTGCCTTGAAGGCCAGTCTTGCAGGTACTGTTTGGTCTGCCGCCATCGAGAAAAGCCATGCAGCTGATCATACTTCAGTTTATACTGTTGCACAGTACAATTCCCCATTTGAATTTGATCATAGGGTGAATGAGATCTGGTTGTCCTTCGATTTGGAAGACGGCGTTGCAGTATAAGAGTGAGAAGAGAACAAAACCACCATGCTTTAAGACCTCTAATCTCTTGTAGAGATAGGCATTGTGACGGTGAGTAGGTGGCTAAAGTTTTATGGTGGGGAAACCCAAAACCTGCTAATTATCAGTTTACTTCTTTTTGTAGTGAGAAATGTTGTGTTACCCAGTATCAAACTCTGTTACAGTTTACACAGAATAAAGAGGTTACTTTACGGTGCGGAATTGTGGCTAGTCAAGTTGCCTTAATTTGTAACACTAAATGAAGCTTAGAAGCAGCAAATATCCGATTAGCGAAAGAAATTTCTGGTTATATGTGGCGACATAGTTCATATCTGGCAACGCAACAATGGCTTTTAAGGGTCATAAGCAACTCCATTGAAATCAGTATAACCGATATTTGACATCAATTCCCTCCATGCCAGACAAAAGTCATGGAAGGAAACAAGTCCCACGACAACGAAACAAACTTTTCCCACTCTCCATGAATACCAACAATTCCAAGATTTTATGAACTCTACAAGTGAGAGAAATTTGTTTATGTGAAAAGATATTTCAAATAACAGATTGAAGCGAGGGAAAACCCGGGACTTTACAGTTTTCAGCGATAATTAGATAGCTAACAAAGAAGATGGTTACATTTACTTGTTTTAATACGAACTACATGCCCCAATCAACAATACATTGAAAACAAAAATTTTGAGGCATAGCTCCTACCAGACTAAATCACCTACTTAATCAGTTGTACTCATGGATTAAAGTTTACAATGATCAGACGTTCGGCCGAGAAAGTGTACTGGGTTACTCCCATATCTTACAAAAGTGCTGCATTTACTATCTGGAGGGTGTGCAGTCGGTGAATCACTGACCTGTTTTGAATAGTTTCGATTCTGTACTCTGTCAATGGGATGGGTTGACAAGTACGAATTCAACAAAAGGCCCTTGTCCTTAGAAACAAACCTAGTGTTTGGCCTACTATTTGAAAATTTTCTGCATGAAACAGAACTGCGAGAATACTCTGGAGCATATAAGGTGGTGAAAATTGACGAGATATTGCCTGCATCAGCATAATCTACTGTACTAAAAGAGTCTCTAGTACTCTCAGTTGTGAAAGAGGCCTCATCAGAACTTGTAAAAAGGGACCAATCGCTTGATGTGGCATCAGAGAACTCCACGCCGATGGGCTCACCATATGTTTCTGTCATTGGGAAAACATTCCCATTAGAACTCCTAAAGATGTCACTGGAGGTACTATTGGCAAAGCCATTTGCGATTTCTGGCCTGATATCATCAGGTAAATGCACCGGGCTAACAAATTGGCTGCTGTGTTTGCTTTGACCTGGCCTTGACTTCTGAGCTTTTGACATGCAATGGTTTTCAACGTTTGGAACTTGCTGCCTAATAGATTTTCCAGTGAATGCTCTTTGAGGGCGGGGACAAGACCTAAGGACAAAAGAAATTTCAAAATTCGAACAGAGGTTGGAGGGTAGATAAATGAATATATGGCACAAACCACACAGCAAATATCCATTGCAAACCACATGGCATGGACACCACCAACTGAACCCCTCTCAAAACTACCATAGTTGGTGCTATTTAGCAAATGCTAATATATTCCAACATCTAATTATGAAAATGCTAATTAAAACCCCAACAAAAAGAAAAAGGTAAGGAAAGAGATCATAGAGGATTTTTTCAACCTCAATAAGTCTTACCTCATGTAAAATAAAATATATGCTCCTTCCATCATAACCTGGCTCATTGAAACGGCCTGAACCTGTTTATGAAGCTTCATCAACTTTAGGACCAATTAATTGAAGGAAAATAAAACAAAAAACATACACTTCAATCACTTGTTTGTCTGTAAAGGCATAAACCCAAATGAGAGATTCCTTTCCATTTTTGCTTATGGAACAAAATGCAGGTCCACTCCGTCAATTGTTGTTGTGAGTATAACATAGAAATTTCATAAAGCAGTACCCTTTTATTTATAGTGACCAACAGACCTAATTACAACAATAGGGCTTCTACAAAATTATAATTTACATTTGAAGGGCGTTAATGTCTTATCAATTTCATGACATTGATAAATGGAGGCTCTATCACACAATTTATATTTTCAGCAAACTGAGGATTCTTAAGTATACAACTATACGAGCATTAATGTGAAGAACAATGGAGGACATCATGTGTTTGAGGGGAAAATTTTTGTCATTCAATGAGACAACAGAACATCTTTCTTTTTCTGCAAAGTTCTCATTATGTTCTTATTGCCACACTGTTCATTTCAAAGATTGAGAAATATCCAAATTATATTGTAAGTTTGGAAGAATAGATTTGAAGTAGATCTCAATCTTTTTTTTATTGTCCTTGAGCCTAAAAACCCAAACTCAACAACCAAAATGTTTCATAAAAAATTGGACAAGGAAGGAATGACAAATACATTATTTTAATATTGAATGACTGACCAAAGAAATTAAAGTCTAAACATTATGTTGGTCTTTTGGCTTTGTGAAACTATAATCAAAATATGGGCAGGAAGAAACAAAACACATTCACTCAGTAGGTAAATTCGGAATCAACCCCCTTTTTTTTTCTTTTTCTTTTTTTGGGCAAATGAAATTTCATTCACTATGAAAAGCTCCCCTAAGCCTTGCACTGAAATGCTAATGAGGAAAGGCATTTACCTGAGTGTCATCTATCCTGAACCAATTGCCTCGCATGTCTTTCACATATGCCACATAATGTCCAGAGAAAGATGCATTCTGCGTATCCAAATGCACCACAACAGCATAGAGCAAGTAAAGTGGAGGAATGTCGCCCTTCCCAGTCATAAATGGAACCATATCCAGCATGTCCGGAAAAGTGATGCACTTATTTATTTTCCCATATTTTCCCTCCTGAAGAAAAACCAGCCATGATTTAATAGTCCAGCAAGCAAAGTAGTGCCAACAAGAAAATGCCAGGAAGCCCTACAATTATCTAGCAGTAAGGTGTCAACCCTGAAACTCTTTTTTATGGGTAGAAGTTGGAATCACAAGATGACTAGGATTTGAATTTTGACTTGCATTTGTGTTTCAGTGACTTTTAAGTGATAGTCATAAAATGCTGTTCATTAATTCAATTTGATTACCACTCCTGCTTAATACCAAATCAATTAAGTTTCTAAAACCTGGATACGGTACAATAGCAGCTTTTATAGTTCCCAAAGAAAGTTGAAAATCACTGGTTATATAGGCTTTAGAAGGCACCCACAAACACCTCTCAACGCTCAATCATACTGATACCTGAAATCTCTTCAAGACAATTGTCAGGATATTTGGAGCTTCGTGTATGCTCAATTGCTTCCTGGCTCGAACATATGCAGCACACCTTTTTCCCCAATAATATGCGTTTGTAAGTTATTTAAGTTGTACTGTAAAACTAAAAACTTATACATTATTTGGGATCCAAAAATACTAAAATAAGGTCATCAAACCTTCCGCATCTGTACATGTTTTCTCCATCCAAATCTTCAGGGGTGGTAAACTGAGTCAGTGCATCCTCAAGTGACTCAACCCAACCAAATATTTCTAACGTTAGATCCATGATGTTTTCATATCGTTCCGACTCATGATGACATCTCAAACACTTGACCTGGTGGCATCAAGATTGATTCATCCATGATTAATGTGGGCAAAAAGTAGAATAAATTTTTTATAAAAAAAAAAGTAGTTTTATGGAAAGATGATTCATGATCGAAAGAATGTGCAAGTATGCAATGAGTACCTTTGATCTGAGGTGCCCGCCAAATGTATGTTGTATAAAAGTTGTTTCTTGCAATCTGGGATCAACCTTGTTTTCACCACCTAGCCCCTCCAAGCATATAGATTGCATTGATGTAATTAGAAGCCTGGATAAAGGGGATAAAGACAGCATCATATACAAAAATTCCTTCATCAAAATCTGAACTTTCAATTCATTAATTTGAATTTCCAAAACTGAATATAATATGGAAAGTTGGAGACAGATGCAAATGCCAGAACATAAGTGTCAAGAAAAAACACATAACTGGAAAATTTTGAGAGACCTTAAAAATTCATGTGCATCTTCCTGACTTCCATCACCAATTTGGCAATTAATACTCCTCATGTGAAAAAGAATTCGGCTAGGAGAAAGGGGGCCCCCACTTTCTCGTAGCATCATCACATGTTGCTCCAGTTCACACATGAGACACCAGTCTTTACCACAACCTAGTACAATACCATAAACAAAAGTGATTCGCATGTGTATTCAAACAAAACACCACCATCCAAATTCATTGACTAATTTAAAGGGATATGAGAAAAGGTAAGTACAGGCGCTTGAATGTGATCTACGAAGCAAATACATAATGAGAGGCTTTGTGCAGGTTAAGCACTGCAAGACGGCATTTGCATAGCAACTGCAAGAAAAAGTTATAATAAAATAAAGTGGCATGGAAGATTCAAAGAAAACACATAAGCTCATGTTCGTTCTTTCATGTGCATAAAACAATGCTTGGTCTTTCTGTTACAAACCCAATAACCCAAAGACACAGCACGCCAAAATATAAAATAATTAATGGTTGGGTTTTAGGACTTTATTCAGATGAATCCCCTGATCAACAACCAGTCTGCATCTCCACACAGTACATTAGTCATCTTTTAGTCAAATTTTATCTCTAGTATCATTTGTATATAAATTTTTATGTATTTAAAAAAACAGTAAAGGTCGTTATAAGAAATCAACATCAAGAAAGTACGGGAAGGTTATGTACACGATCACGTGGAGTTTTCATTTCTATAATGTGGATCCCATTTTTAAGCTCATGACCTAGTAATACCATGCATAAACTATCATACTTTACCTGTTCCCACAATTCAAAAGGCCTCGAGGTGATAAGTCAAAGACTTCACACTGAAAGTACTTCACAAACTCATCATAAGGGAACAGGACCTGAGAGTCAAAGAGCATATATAAGTGACAACGTGCATTCAACTCAGAACACAGAAGAATAATATAATTCATGGAGGAGGAGTTGTAAATAACTCAGGAGATCGTCCATTCAACAAATGAAATGGGGATTCAATGAAACAGAGAGTAGACCTTCTTGGTTTTGTGTCGATAACCATTGACTTCAGGGGCATCCTCTCTGGTTATGGTTTTTGGCTTCTTTAGACCCATCATCTTCATGATCCTTAAGTTTGCAATTCCGTTGCTCCCCTGTGTGGTGGTATCTCTCATTCTAGCTACTTCTGCATCACAAACATAGAATTATAGGAACTATACTGTACAAAATATGTTTAAAGAGTAGTGGTTTACTAGACTGACTGGAATCTTCAGCAATGTGTCCCTGCGTCTCTATCTCTGAGCAATACTGCTCTCCAGAGACTTCCATTGTTGATTTGGGCAATTTAGACACCTTGGTCCCAAGAGAATACGGAGCTCTTTTAGCCTTTACACTGGCCTTCAATGCAGTCATTTCAGTACATTTGAACTCTGCTGTTTCAACATTGGATGTTGTTTCCCCTTTAAGGGGATTTCCTCCATTCGGAATGAAGTCCAACCCAATTTCATGCACATCTGTTCCGCGTTTGGAAGAATACGACGAGGATGTTAAACCAGAGTTGCTTCTTGATTCATATATGTTGCCATGTTGACTTTGAAACATATCATTCTCCTGCACTGTATTTCTTGAAGTAGCTTGTCCTTTTATATAATTGTCAGAAATATTGAAACTTTGTTTCTTACGATTTTCTTCCTCTGATAAGTGAGAGTCAAAATTTTTTAACTGCAACCAACAGTTAAGCATAATTATTAGACATCAAACACAAAAAGTAAAGAAAGATCAAATATAACAAAATAGCAAAGTGATGCAAACCTTATGCTCCATAAAAACATCTTTTGATGAAATAACATTAGAAGGGGTTGATTGGGTAGTCCAACCACAGGATGCTTCTTCAGAAGAATCAAATGCAATTCCAACTTTTTTTCTGAACAGTTCTCTGTTGGATTTTCGGGAAACCCGCTTTCTCTCCAGCATGGGGACTTGAGAGGGATCAACTGAAGCACAGTCAACCGTAGCAGCAGGGACACCAGTGCTTATAGAAGGATACATTATATTATCAGCCGGTGCTTCCTCAGCCAAAATCTGCTCCATCTTACACCCAAAGTACTGAGAATTGATGCTGTCATTAAGTAAGAACTTCTCATGAAAAGATTCTCCAAATGAGAGAGACTTAGGGGATGAGCTTGAACTAGTAGGTTCCAACTGTAGGCATTCTTGCCTGTGAACTTCCCTCCAATGAATTATTTGACATTTCCCAGAACTGCACATAATTGGTGTAACCATTTAGAGAAAAAAGATCATGCTGCCCCTTTAGAGTTCATAATGAGAAATCATTTTTAATAAGCAGTTCATAGTGAAAAATATGTATCACAAGCATTTGCATCTTTCTATTTTTTGTGTTCTCCTTTATTTCATTGATTGTGCCAAATTTGGTACAACACAACACAAGGATGAAATACCAAAATTAGGTACTTGACTTTAGTTAGCTGAATGCTGCACACCTTTTTTCCCCTTTTCAATTTTTATGTGAGTGCTGCATTCTAAGTTCCCATTCACAGCAAATATTGTCCTTGTATATCTCCCACAACCTTAATATGCTTAAGGTACACTATCAAATAATACTTAAGTTCATTGCATGAATAACCACCAATTCTGTAGTGCATAAATCACAATGGTTGGAATACTACAATTTTAAATTAAGTTTCAATTTCCTTCACTGGAGAAGCAATTTTTTTATTGAAAAAAAAAAAAGGAAGAATATAGTGACAGACTATATGTCTTCTTGCTGTAAAATTAGAGCGTACCAATATCTGACAGACTTGCATCTAGAGCAGCGGGTTGTAGCTGGACTAAAGCATCTGGCACATGCATGAAGTCCATTCTTCGAAGGAGACACAGGGGGAATAACATCAGCAACAGCCATTGCTTCTGCTCTAAGTGCTTCTTCTGCAGCCAGTTGAGCAAGCAAACTTACCCTCTCTCTCTTCTTAGATGCCTCACTCCATTTTCCAAGTAAAACGTAAGCAACCAAAGGCAGCACAACGAAAACCAGAAACAGGGCAGGTATATCAGCTTCCCTTGGCTCAAGCATGTCCTCACCAGCATACTCATGTCCAATACCCCGTCAAAATCACTAACCGGGAGATGATCTCTTCAAGTCAGAAAAGTTCAAGTAAGTTGACATCTGAGTTGGCAGCATGAAATGCAAGATAGATCATATTCCACTGGGACTACCACTCAGACCTGTCAAATTTTCAGATTCATATTTTTACAAAATGTAGTTCCGGTTGAAAACAGAATTTCAATACTGTATTTTCCTTTTTAGTACAGAACACTATAAATAATTACAGACAAATCAAAGAAAACCTGATTAAATTCTGAGCCTTGATTTTAAAACAGATTTGTTCATTCAACTTAAAAGTAAAAAAACAAACAGGATATAAGAAAAATTGCTTGTCCAAACAATAACAGAACCAATGTGACCCGTAATAGAATCAATGTGAATAGCTACAAATCTCTCCCATTTAAGCTTACCCATTATTCAAAATGGAAATCTAAGACAACCCTATTTAAGAAATCCATCTAGTTTTCTCAATCTTTGCCATTAGCATGGAATACTGCTAACCAAATCCCTAACAAGACCCACCAGTTCCTTCCAGTAGACTCAAATTGACCAATAACTTCTCCAAGTACACTACTTTGACAAACATACTCTTCTATAATTGCAGAAAACAGCAAAGAAATCCTCTCATTTGAGTTAAATGAGAAAACAAAAAGGAGCCCACTAGAGAACAAGCAATGTAAATCTGAGATTCAAGTGCCGAATAGTGAAAACATTTAAAAAGTACAGAAAAATAAAAAATGAAACAGCAAGAAGCATACCTCATGCACAAGCAAGAAATCTAAGCAAAACCAAATAAACACTCTGAGCTGCCTCTCCTTCTCCCTCTCTTCTTCTTCTTCTGGAAAGAAAAAAAATTTGATTCTTTGAATCCTCAGACGGTAAGCTCAAAAACAAACACTCTTTCTCTGTTCTGCGCCAGTCCCCCCTTTGCTTCACTTCACACTTCGTACCCCCTTCACACTACACTTTTTAACACTGAGAAACTCCCCCCTACATCCTCAAAAACCCAAATCAGTGTGTGCTCATTGAGACCCTCAACACGTGGCTCGAACCCATTTGGTACTAAGCCTGCAGACGCGGGGCCCGCCTGACCCATGTTACAGAAAAATGACAAAAGCTGATTGATTGATTGATTTGGAGCCGTAGGATCTAGACTGTGGGTGGACTAGGGAGGGAGGTCAGGGTCAAAAAAATGTAAAAATGACATAATGGGGGTTAGAGGGCGGGACCCACCGGATGATGTTCCCAATAATTCTTAACAGGGGGCCACGTTTAATGGTCGATTCATGAATTGAGAAGAGGATAATTGTTTGCAGAGGCAGAAGACATCATGAATTTTTTAAAAATGAGTGAGAAAAAGTACTACGGTTTTGAATAAAATATTGATTTTTTTTTCGTACTAAAATAATAAATAATTAAAAAAATATTTTATTTTAAATTTCAAAATACGTTGGGCGACTGGTGTCTGATGACTTGTTTGGGGGGTCGTGATTTTAATGCCTCAATGTCAAATTTGAGAGAATATGACCCCCTCCTCCTCCTCCTCCTCCTTTTGGAATAATAGAATTCTTGTCTTGTTCCCGGATCTCTAATCTCCACGCCCTATGCATCCAATTCACAACCCGTGCTACTTTTAACTTTGGTTATTCATGGCATTCAATACAATCAAATGTCATGTCTTTGCATAAAAATTTACATATATCCTGGAGTGGGTGATACACGTGTCATAAAATAGCAGTAACGGACCTATTAAGGCTCAAGGGTATGCAACTACACATTCCTTCCTTAGAAAAGTCATTATAAGTTTTGCATATTGCACCTTAGCTCAACCTAAGAGGTGCACTCTAGATTAGGGGTGGCAATTTCGGACACGACCCGATACACGACTCGAAACCCGCACGAGAAATTAGCGGGTTCAACCCGCACGATAAAAAAACAGGTCAATTTCGGGTCAACCCGTTCTGACCCGTTTAATAAACGGGTGGGTTTCGGGTCAACCCGCTAACCCGCTATAATACCTATCTAACCCGTTTATTAAACGGGTCGTGTCACGGGTCGTGTCAACCCGTGTACAACCCGCTAACCCACTAAAAAATAAAGACAAATGGAGATTTCAAAACACACACAAGGGGTTTCGAACTCCTACCATCTTCATTTCTCTCAAACACCTTATCCACCATGCTACAAACAATTTTGTGATTTTATAGTATACCTTTTGATATTTATAATGTTTCTTTTTCTTTTGTGTTTTCCTTTCTTTTCGGTCTCTCTTCTCCTCTTCTTTTTTTTTTTTTTTTTTCGTTCTTTCTTCTTTCTCCCTTTTTTTCTTCTTCTCTCTTTTCCTTTCCTCTTCTCTCCTTTTTTTTTCTTCTTTCTTTTCTTTCTCTTTAGTTTTCTCTCATCTTTCTTTTCTCTTTCTTTCTTTCCTTCAATCTTCTCTCCTCTCTCTCTCTCTCTCTCTCTCTCTCTCTATTTTTCTTTCTTTCTTTTCCTTCTCTCTTCTCTCATCTCTCTATCTTTTTTTTTTCTTTCTTTTCCTTATATTTTCTCTACTCTCTCTGTTTTTTTTAATTTAAATTTTTTCGGTTGTGGGTTTTGTAACATGCATGTTATTATTTATGAACCCGTTACACGACTCGAAACCCGCACGATAAAAGACGACCCGAACCCGACACGACACGTTTATTAAATGGGTTGGGTTCGGGTTGAGCATTCTTGACACGTTTATTATTCCGACACGACACGAACCCGACACGACACGACCCATTGACAGCCCTACTCTAGATGTTCGACGAAAAGTCTAAACGAAGTCAATAACAAGTTTCTTTTATTAATCTCATATCATTTTCACAATGTTTTTCAAAAATAAATATTACAAAGTTATCACATGGGCGGTTGACGAAAATGAAGTGTTGATTATGCAAAACAAGTAATGTGTAATTTAAGTATGAATTATAACTCTAACCTAACCATGATGGGTTTTGAATCTTTTCGTAATTTCATCATCACGAAAATGATTCGTGTGTTATTTGGTTTGATCAGTCCCGATCTCTTGGACCACAGGAGTCCAAGAGATTGTGGTCACCCACCGTTGAATATTAATCCAATGGTTCAAAATGATATATATATATATAAATGCAATATGACATAAATGATTATTACCCGATTCAAGTCAACCGTTGAATTTACATCCAACGGTGAGTGACCATAAATCTCTTGGACTACAGGGGTCCAAGAGATCAGGACTGTTGGTTTGATACTCCTAATTCTGGGCATTTGATTTGAACATAATCGATGGTTGGAAAATGAGACTTGTTTCCATATTTAATCGATGAGGGTAACATGCTTGTATTTATTAGTTTGACGCATCCACTGGAGAATTGTTCTTGTGTCCTTTTTAGGGTTGCCACAATTGTTTTGGTGGGTGTCCGTATAGCTTTATATCGAAAAATGTTGACTTGTTTTTTGAATTCCATACAAAATTTACTCGGATGGGATTATGATGCTTTCCCAAAATGACAAAGGATTTCAGTATTGTACGTGCCAAAAATGCTCCAGCTCCTAAAGCGAAGATGACTGGAGTAGAAGAAAGTGCCGGTAGTCCAATGGACACTGAGGCTGTACCAGAATCAACAATGGCTGAAGATGGTTTTGGTCCAAACAACTATTAAAACAGTAAGTCTTTAAAACAAGGGAAAATGCTACTGACCACCAAGCTATTGTACCACTCTAAACAGTAAGTCTTTAATGGATGGCCTTATTGTGTTGTTGTTCCAAGTTGGTTTGCCTACATGTAGCTAATTCGATCATACATTATCCATTAAAGAAAATCGTCATCTTTTGGAGAAGAACTTGCATATCGCAGGAATAATATTGTTTTGCTATTCTCAACCAATCACATTTTGTCATATGAAAAAACTATCACGCATGACAGAACACAATTTATTGAAAATAGGAAAATGGTATTATTCCCGTTATATAGAAGTTTTTCTCCATTTTTGGTTGGGATAGATGAATGGAATATAAATACTTCACCCAAGAAATCATTTGGAATTATAAATAAATAAATAAATAATTGGGGGATGTATCACTCTGCAGCGGCCTCCTAGGCCCATTACTAGGTTTGTAGCTAAAGGCTCCTGAGGTCCAGTGGCCTTACTGGGTTGCTTCTCAACTTTCTTTGTTTGGGCTTTCAAATTACTAGATTAATAAATGTGATATTCTTGAATTTTAACATAACTAGATGAATAATGATTTATAAATTTGTTAAGTTTCCTTCTTCTTATAAGAATTTATTATATTTCTCCGCATACAAATTCAAACTTTTTTTATATTGTTATTTTTTTTTTATGATATTTGAGAGGGAAGTGAATCAAATTTAGGACTTCGAATGTCGGATAAATGTTCTCAACCAATTAAGCTATAAGTCTATTCCTATTTTATTTCTTACTTCTGTGATTGGTTACTTTTTTTTTGGTGCGATAGAATACTCCCAAAAAACACTCCTAGAGCCTTTTCCACTTTGAGAGGGGAGGAAGCCATTCTTCTTCCCTCGAAGACCCCCCGGCCCTCCACCCTCTTCTTTTCCTCCTTTCACCTCTTCCCTCATTTTCAGAGACAAAGGGTTTTTCCTATTTGTCTTAGTTTTGTTATGATTTTTATCCAACTATTATAAGTGGTTGCGGCTCAGCGTCGGATCTTCACCTGCATTTCGGCGTCGGATCTCCACCACCATCTTTTTTGCAATTTCTTTATGTTTGGAATAAGTTGCATAGACTCTTTGGGTTCTCTGTGTAGTTTTCACATCTCCTTTTGTGAGAGTTTTTCATCTTTCCTTTGTGAGAGTTTTATTTGTATTGTTATGGCTTGATTTTTTCAACTTTTTTTTTTTTTTTTTAATTCTAAGTTTGCAATCTTAGTTTGGATGTCTATGCCAGAGTTTCTTCGATCCTATCTGATCATTAGTGGAGACTAGGGGTGGGCATCTGGACCCAAAAATCGGAACACCAAATCGAAACGGTGAAAAAAAAAGAAGGAAAAAAAAACCGATTGACCAAAAAAAGTCAACAAATCAGACTGGACCGAACTGATTTCGGTTTTACACGGCACCGCACCGGACTGATCATATATATATATTTTTTATTTTTATAAAATTTTAAAATCTAATGCCATATTTTAAATTTTATAATCACTATTTTTCCAAGTTCAACTTCAAAAAATTTCTAAATGTATGAATTGGATTATTTGTTAATTTTTAAGCCAAAAAAATAAGTTATTTATTATAATTTTTTTATAAAAAAAATTAAAAAATTAATAATCCGGTTCAAAACCGGAACAGGTCATAACCGAACCGGCTAGTTTTTGAATTTTTTTTGGCTAAACCAAACCGAATTGGACTAGTTAAATAATATCGGTTTCGATTCTGGTTTGAGGTGAGAACCGAACTGAACCGGACCGCGCCCACACCTACTGGAGACACACCAGATTATCTTAATTTTGATATTAGACCACTCCGTTATTGTAATGGCCTTTTTGTGGCTAGTGACTTTTTTGGCTGAATTATGAATGCAATCATAGAATTTCTCAACAACAACAACAAGTTTTTTTTTTTTTTTTTTGTTAGCACACCTTAAACAAGATTTGAAGCCCATCTCATATGTTCTAAATGTTTGAAAAATATATATATAATATAAACATACCACGTGGGAATAAATTCTTGGTGAGCATATGGGAATAAATAAAATATTATTGGTGAACACATGGGAATAAATAAATATTTACTCATTCATTTGTTCCAATTTAATAAAGAGGGAATGAAAGTGCCTGAGGATCCATCTCACCGTTGAACTTCGAGTACCAACTTCTTTGCTTTCACAATGGCTTTTCCAAAAGTAGGAGAATTTTAAAAAAAAATTTGTTGTCATGGAATCTACTAAAAAATATAAGCTCTAAATAAAAAATTCATCCATGCATTATGCAATTCTTAATTCTAACATTTCTAGGAGTCGGGTTTAATAAGTTTTACTCATATCGTCGAAGTTCATAAAAAAATAATTGAAAAAATAAAAAAGAGTTGAAAAATCTGAAAGCTAATTAGTTTATAAAAATAGAAGTAAAAGTCTTACTTAAAATTTACGGAAATGAATCTAGCTCTAATGCTAGCATTTATTCAATCACAGCCTATGAATTTAGCCTGAAAAAAAAAAACAGAACAGAAAATTCAATGTCAATCCCAAATGAAAATGGAACTATACACCCGGAAAAACTGTAAGCAAAAACCAATGGCCTGCCAGTGGTTCCCTTCAATTATTCAATCACCATCATCACCAGTCTCCAACTCCAAAACAACAACAACTACAGCATAAACACTTCAAATCTCACCCACCCTTTCTCTTCTCTGACCTCAAAACCCAAAACCAGATACACCCCCGTCGCCATGGAAGAAGAGGACGAACAAAACCCACAACAGAGAAGCTACTGGAGCAGATGGAGCAAACACGACTTTTTCCCGGAACCCACATTCCAAAACTTATCTTCATACAAAGACGCACTTTCACACACTCCTTCTCGCCTCAAAGACCGTCTTCTCCACCGCTCCTCTGACTCCTTTGAGCTCCTTCAGCTCCCGAAACAGAGTGAGAATCGCATGAAGCGTTGCCTCACTTGGTGGGACTTGGTCTGGCTTGGCTTCGGCTCTGTTGTTGGTTCAGGCATTTTTGTAATCACTGGCCAGGCAACCCGTGATGCTGGGCCTTCCATTGTTCTCTCCTATGCCATCTCTGGTTTCTCTGCTTTGCTCTCAGTTTTGTGCTACACAGAGTTCGCTGTTGAAATCCCAGTTGCAGGCGGGTCCTTTTCGTACCTTCGAATCGAATTGGGAGACTTTGTGGCTTTCATAGCAGCTGGGAATATTCTGCTGGAGGCCCTTGTTGGTTCAGCTGGACTGGGTCGTTCTTGGTCTTCTTACTTTGCCAGCATGATCAGGACTGATGACACTGACTTTCTTCGAATTCGGGTAAAATCTTTGCCTAATGGTTTTAATCTCTTAGACCCAATTGCTGTTGTGGTGCTTTTGGTTGCCAATAGTATTGCAATGAGCGGGACAAGGAGGACTTCTGTGTTGAATTGGATTGCTTCTATAGCTAGTGCTTTTATTATTGTGTTTATAATAATTGTTGGGTTTGTTCGTGGCAACACTGCAAATTTGACACCCTTTTTCCCATTTGGAGCAGAGGGTTGTTTCAAGGCTGCAGCTGTTGTGTTCTGGTCTTATACTGGTTTTGATATGGTTGCCAATATGGCTGAGGAAGCTAAGAAACCCTCAAGGGATATACCAGTAGGTTTGATTGGTTCTATGAGTTTGATCACATTGGTTTATTGCTTGATGGCTTTGGTACTGAGCATGATGCAGAAATACACTGAAATTGATGAAGATGCCGCTTATTCGGTTGCTTTCGAAGCGATTGGCATGGATTGGGCTAAGTATTTAGTGAGTATATGTGCCCTCAAGGGAATGACTACGAGCCTTCTGGTTGGGTCTATGGGGCAAGCTAGGTATACCACTCAGATTGCAAGAGCTCATATGATTCCACCCTGGTTTGCTTTGGTTCACCCGAAAACCGGAACCCCTATTTATGCTACTGCCATGGTGACCTTAGTTAGTGCATTTGTAGCACTATTCACTAGTCTGGATGTGCTGTCCAGTGTCTTTTCTTTCAGTACGCTCTGCATTTTTATGTTTGTGGCTATTGCATTGCTTGTGAGGCGGTATTATGTTAAGGATGTGACACCGAGGAATGATTTGGTCAAATTTCTTATATGTTTGTTTGTTATAATTGGTTCTTCTATTGGAGTTACAGTTCTTTGGAATGCAGACAAGTGGGGGTGGATTTGGTATGTAGTTTTTGGTGTTATTTGGTTATTGGGGACTTTGTGGATGGCATTCCTTCCAAAGCACCGAGTTCCCAAAGTTTGGGGGGTTCCGCTTGTTCCTTGGTTTCCCGCATTGTCAATTGGAATTAATGTTTTCCTCATTGGATCTCTGGGTTATGTTGCATTCTTGAGGTTTTTCATTTGCACTGCGGTTATGGTTGCCTACTATTTGCTAGTTGGTGTACATGCAACATATGATGTAGCTCACCAGATTGAACAAGAGTCTAAAACTGAAGAGGGAAATGAAAGTGCAAGTTAAGGGGTGATATGCTTGAGGTTTTTCATATGCAGTGCAGTAATAGTTGCATTGTATATGCAATATATGATGTGGCTCAACAGATTGAACAGGACTGGAGAACTGAAGAGACCAATTAAGGGGTCCTGAAGCAGGTAATCGACAATGTTTAGGTTTTTTCTTTTTTTGGTCTTAATTAATGTTTAGGATATTGCTTAAGAGAATTTGTGAGTACAAATTGCTTTGGAATGGGTAGTTTGACAGACAATGTTTCACTTCCTCCATCACTCAATATAATTTTTCATATTCTTGTAGTTTCAACTACAAATTTTCGGAACAAAGTTTTTCAAATAAGTTTTTCTTCAACCTAATTGAATTTGTCTTGCAAAAGAATGTACCCTTGCTATTACATCAGTCCATATTGTTCCACATAACATTCGACTTAAGTCAATTCCTTTTAAACCATTTGGAATGAACATATTAGTAGTCAGTGCAAGCACACTATCTTTATACGTTTCCAAAAGTTACAGTTATGTCTGTGTCATATCTGCGCTACTTCGTATAGGTATGTTCCGATTTTATGTGCCGACGTTTTAGGCAAAGAGGGTGAAGAGGTGCAATTGTCTCGTACAATGAAAAACTTCCAATTGCTTGAATTAAGAGTAGTTTTAGCCAGGAAAAAAAAATGGAGAAAAGGTAGTGCAGAGCAGCCCATATCCAGCTGAAATAGAAAATAAGGCATGGCTAAGACAAAATGAGGAGAGGGAAGCACTTGTGGTTTTGGTGGACAAAGTAGACCTCTCTTTGACCAGGGTAGTAGGTATATGAAATGTTAAGTAGGCAGCACATGGAGGAAAGGTCGTCCAGCTTTCGTTCTTGCAAAAGAAATTCTGGTAGAAATGAGGCAAGGAAGACACTGGTGTAGCAGGTGAAGTGAACGGACTATGAAACAAGGATTTTTTTTATTTATTTATTTTTTTTTGTTGTTGATGAAATGAAACAAGGACTTTAGATAAAGTGAGAAGTAGATAAAATGCATGGCTTGAAACAAGGATTTTAGGTCAAGTGAGAAGTAGATAAAATGCAATGACTTGAAAGAGGAAACAGAATGAAAATGATAGAAACATTACAGGGCTAGAGATGCTTTATAGAATAATATATTAAAATTTATGCATATCATAACTCCTACATGCATAGGCAATTGACCGTAGCACTTCTAAAAAGATATTCGTGTGTTAAGTAACTTCAGTTACGTCGGTAGGAAATTCGAAATTGGCACAAAATGGAGTAAGATATCTTTATGACATTTTTTCTCAGAAGATGTAACAAAGATTCTGGTTGAATTATGTCTCTACTTAGAAAATTTGCACGAGAGATTATAAAGGCTCATGTAGACTTGTTTTGTGGTGGCTTGACTGGTTTGACAGCTGAATTGGGCTGCTTCGTACTGGACAGGTTTTCTAGGTGCTGGGCCATTACAGGGTTGTTTTGTTTTGTGGTTTCGGGCCTGTAGCCACCTAAAAAAGAATAAAGAACTTTTGTAAACATCTGCCCAAGAGAATTACAAGTGATCTGTAAGAGCATCTCTAAGAGAAACTCTCATGTAACGGGGATAGCACTTTTTGCTATCTCTGATCAATAACGCAGTGACACATAGGATAAATTTTTCACATATCATTGTGTTATTGGCCGGGGATAGCAAAACAGTGTTATCGCCGTTATAGGTAAGTTTTTTTCCTAGTGGGGGGTTGTATAATGAGGTGTATGTTAAATATACACCATTTGTGATCGGAATCACCTGCAATAGGGAGGTGTAAACGATTGTAAATTTGCATTACAATCGTAAGATGCAAATTTAGATGCACATGTGCATTCTTTTTTACATCCATTGCAGGTGGGGCCTACATGAGAAAATGTGGACAAAAATGAGCAAAATCAATTATACATCTTCCCCATTAAAACAAAAAACACATTTACAACTCCCAAGAGGTTACACTTACAATCAATTTGCTCTGCGAAAATGTTATTGCTTTTTTCTTTTTTTTATAAATAAAAAATTGCATTAGATCAGCTCCTTATGCATTAAGTTGTAGTTCTTCTTCATCCATTAACTCAGGTCTTTGCAACTTGGTCTAAATCTAATGATGGGAGACTGTCAAAGACAAGTTTAAAGCTAATTTTTATGACACTCACTCACATTATCCTCTGGTATTATTAATTCACATGTTATAATATAAGCACAAGATTCATGAAAACTCAAAGAGCTATTTTTATTGAAGATGATATTGAATCAGACACTAAGGAAAACTTTGATTTTGATGAAATTTTGGAAAACAAGGAACCTGCTGAAAAGGAAAATATGCTGAGAGATATAACCATCTTACCATTCACTTATTTGAATGACAAGCAAGTCTCACCAAATCATGATCTAACAACTGAAGTTCCACAAATTGCACTAGAAGACATGCAGATAGAGCAACAAGAACCTCAGCCTCACAACTTAGAATTGAGAAGATCACAAAGAACTAAGAGACCTGCACTGTCCAATGATTTTTTCGTATACTTGCAAGAGTCAGAACATGACATCAATACCACAGAAGATCCTCTGTCTTATAAGCAGGCCATTCAAAGTGACAACTGTGATAAGTGGATAGAAGCAATGGAGTCTGAACTCCAGTCAATGAGCAAGAACGGTGTATGGAAACTTGTTGATTTACCTCAAGGATGTAAACCAATAGGATGCAAGTGGGTTTACAAGACCAAAAGAAACTCAAAGGGACAAATAGACAGATACAAGTCACGACTAGTAGCAAAAGGGTTCACACAACAAGAAGGAGTAGATTACAATGAGACTTTCTCACCTGTGTCAACCAAAGATTCCTTAAGGGTTATAATGGCATTAGTGGCACATTTTGATCTTCACCTTCATCAAATGGATGTTCAAACTGCATTTTTGAATGGAAACCTTATTGAAGAAATCTACATGAAATAACCGGATGGTTTCATTCAAAAAGGGGAAGAAGATTTGGTTTGCAGGTTACAAAAATCAATATACGGATTAAAACAGGCTTCTAGGCAGTGGTACTTGAAGTTTGATGAAGTGGTGAAGTCTCAAGGTTTCATTGACAATCCTTTAGATGAGTGCATTTACCAAAAATTTCAAGGGAGACATTACATTTTCATGCTGCTGTATGTTGATGACATTCTCTTAGCAAGCAGTAATCTGTCACTATTACATGACACTAAGAGAATGCTATCAAACCATTTTCAGATGACTGATTTGGGAGAAGCAAACTATGTATTAGGAATTGAAATAAGCCGAGATAGAGAAAGGGGGTTACTTAGTCTATCACAGAAGGGATATATAGAAAGGATACTGAAAAGGTTCAACATGGAAAACTGCACAGGTTGTGATGTTCCATTCTCGAAGGGTGATAAATTGAGCAGTGAACAATCTCCCAAAACTGAGCAAGAGAAGTTGGAGATGCAGGACAAGCCCTATGCCTCACTTGTTGGAAGCTTGATGTATGCTCAAGTTTGCACAAGGCCAGACCTTGCTTTCAGCATTAGTGTTCTTGGAAGATTTCAATCCAATCAGGTCAGGCACATTGGATAGCAGGCAAGAAAGTTTTGAGGTATTTGCAAAGAACTAAAGAATATAAGCTAATCTATCGAAGAGTTGAAGAATTGAAACTAGAAGGATATGCAGATGCAGATTTTGCTGGCTGTTTGGATACACAAAAAAGTACATCATGGTGTGGTGTTTTTGTTTGCAGGAGGAGCAGTGGCTTGGAGAAGTGTCAAACAACAATACATATCAACCTCAACCATGCAGGCTGAGTTTTTAGCAATTTATGAAGCGACCTCAATAGCTATGTGGCTTAAAATTTTTATGTCAATGTTAAAAGTCGTGGATTCTATACAAAGGCCAATCCAATTGTGGAATGACAACAGTGCTGCAGTTTATTTTGCAAAAGGAAATAAGAGGTCAGGAGGATTAAGACACCTACAGTTAAAGTTTTTATCAGCCAAGGAAAAGATCCGAGATGGTTATACGGCCTTAGATCATATTGGAACAGATTTCAATATTGCAGATCCCCTGAACAAAGGCTTGCCTAATCATGTTTTTCATAGGCATGTTAAAAGTATGGGTTTACAGATCAGTTTTGATGCTTGAAGTCTGTGGGAGTCCCAGATTTAGTTTTATTTTTCTTTTAGCTAGTTTTAATCGAGACTGTTTTACAGTTTATTTAATAATATTTTTTATGAATGTTTTGGCATGTGGATGAAGGAAGAATTTGCAAAATTTTGCTAGCATATGTGTTTTGCATTTTCATATCCATGAAGGAGCCATGCAAGTTTATTAAGACCTTGGTAGTCTTGTAAGGGTGAGCTAAGCTTTGTTTTGATCATTAAGTTTTCTAAGGTAGATCACAACATTGTTTTTTATACTAATTCAGTTGGCAGTCGCATGTGTTGATGTACATTTGTATGTGTGGTTGTAAAAGACTTGAGTTTGGTTGCTCAATGTTCTTTGACAGTTCCATATGAGTTTATATCAATGACAGTGGCTTTGTAAGAAACTGAGAAGGTTGAGTTCTAAATTGGCCATTAAGAGATTGCTCTTGAGTCACAATGAATATTTGGCCAAGTGGGAGAATGTAAGATAGTTTATTATCACAATCCTTACAGAATTGGTCTTCTATTCATTATCGGATTGCAAGACTCAAGACTGATCAAGAATTCAACACAACTCTCGACCTGCAGCCTCTGTGTCAATGTTCCATATGGATTACAAGGCTAAAGGGGTTTCTAGTTCTATAAGAATTAGGATTAACAGTTCTATAGCAATAAGGATACCTCAAGGAGTCTCATGATGGGCAAGACTCCTTGAAGTGTTGCATATAAATAGAGCAGCTCCCTCTAAGAGCCGACACACACAAACATCTCATCAAGTAATTCACCCTATCTGGAATTTGAGAATAAGGCAGTCGGTTATCTTAGAGAAAAGTTGTCTCCCAAGTGTTCGATAAAAGACTTCAATGACATAACAAGGTTAGTGTTCAAGTTATAATAGCTTAGAAAGTTTACAACTTGGTCTAAATCTAATGATGGGAGACTATCAAAGACAAGTTTAAAGCTAATTTTTATGACACACACTCACATTATTATCTGGTATTATTAATTCACAAGTATAATATAAGTGAAAGACATATTAATAGTAACACATAGCAATATGACGGCCACACCGAAAGTTACTCCTAATTGAATACCCAAGTAAAAATTGAACACCCGAGGAGGCAGCATTTAAAATGTGTTGGACAAGACCTTGTTGATAAAGATGAAGGATTGGGTCTAAAGGGGCTTCATCAATATTCATATGCAGATAAATATATTAGTAGTCATCACGCGGCAATCAACTTCTCCTTTTTGACCACCCCTGCATTGTTCAATTTGTCTCTGTCATTCTCTCTCTCTCTCTCTCTCTCTCTCTCTCTCTCTCTCTCTCTCTCTCTGTGCATCTTCTTTGACCAATTAAGAAGAATCTTTGCATTATTTCAAATCGTTTAAATAATTTCCAATTTATGAGAAAACGAATATGTTGTTTTCTATATGGATGCAAATAGATTTCATGAAGATAAGTTTATATTGTGAAATTTGGTCATATGCCAAAAGTAATATGCTTGGCGCACGTATGGAATAAGATAGATACATTTTTGCTGACTATGAAACAGTTTAGATATGACTAATTCCCGTCTACTTTTTCATAAATCATTCTTTCCTAGAAAAGGACTTGGACATGACTAAAATAAAATTCTACATCAACTTTTTGTTTCATGCCAATTTCTTCTTATTGCATTTCTCACTTCTTCTTTTTTTCTTTTTTGTGCTTTAAAATATATTTGTGATTGAAGACGAAAATAGTGAATGAATCTTTTCACTATATGCATTAAAGTACATGCTCTAACACTAAAGCTCTTTCTACTTATCGTCTACCTTATAACTCTCAAATTCAAAGTTAAAAACTATCTCTACTTATCGTCTATCTTGTAACAAAAAATCTACTCTAAGAAAGATGGCGAAATTGAAATAAAAACCTCCAAGAATCCAAAGATGCATTATTTTTTTTGTATTAAGTTCTATTCATGGTCAACTAACTTTGTTCATTATATTATTCTTTTATTTCAACTTCAATCAAGAATCTTCCATTAGGACATAAACTAACTAATTATCAACTTTGTTCATTAATTTGTTATATACTTATTCTTTTATATAATAATAATATTTCATAAACTAATTTTTAATATCGTATTTCAAGATTGACCATTGACCAACGACCAATCTCTCTTTTTGACCATAAGCAGCCGTGAACCTTTCTACCTAAAAACATATGCGATCTCAATCTCTTTCTCTGTCAACTGAATTTCAGGGAAAAGTGCACACGTGGCATGAAAATAGCACATAGATTTTACACCCATTATGGTCCAAGCTTTTCCATGAGTATTGACTAGAGTGAAATTAGTGACCCCCAAGCCATTTTGGATCGTTTATTTAAAGAATTTCGTTTTCGTTCAGTATTTGGCGGGATATTTATTATATCCGTCCAGAGACATTAGCCCCCCACACATACAATTCTGGGTCCACCTCTATATTAGTTGGCCCTATATAAATACTTTCTAGTAAAAAATTTAATTGACTTCCATTTCATGGGTTTCAAGTTTTTGCCTACTTCCCAAACTTATACTTCATTTTCTAGGTGATAATGATTTATTTGATCACATCTTATGATGAGGACAATGCTTTTTTCCTTGTCCATAAGAAAAAAACTAATGTTTCTCTTTTATTGTAGCTCAACTACAAAGTGACATGTATCATCTGACCTGGTTGAAATTGCCTTGTTATACTCGTATCGTATGCAAACACGACACCGGCACTTCATTTATAATGATCGAATACCTCATATGATGTGTACTAACCATTTATTTATACTCGTCTAAGACATCATATGACATGCACATCACTGACCTTTCATTCACTCATCTAACACCTCATATGACGTGCACATCAACACAGAGTTGACACCTATGTAACTCTAATCTAGCATGTACATCACCATGACGTGTTGGTACTTTTTCTGATCCCTATCCAACACGTACTTTCTTGACACTTCTCTAACAATTTCATGTAACGTATTGTCATAGCCTTTGACTTCTATCGAAGAAAAGTGAATGATATAAACAAAGAAAAGAGAATGAAATTTCTGATATTACAAGACACATTTGATTTGATTTTGTCCAATTACGGTTACTTGGAATTGAAAATCTCTCACAAGATGATTTAGAATTTGGCCTATTGATGCTTGTTTCCTATTTTTAGAGGGTTCTTAATTTATTTCTAATTTGGAGTAATGTTTTTTTTTTTATGGAGTTATAGAATTTTAAGTTTTACATATTTTCTGACAAACTATCTTTTTACATAATATATTGAAATTGTAGTCATATTTGTAGTCTTACGGTACCAATAGTTTGACAAAAAAATAACATTATTTTTCTTAAAATGTATTATATACGTGTTTGTATTGTGCTGCGTATCTATGTCGACACAGTCAAAAACTTCTAGAGCTCTTGCACTTTGATTTATGTCTACATCAACTGAGTCAACATCACATGTTCATATGAGGAAATCTCACTGCACAAGAATTAAGTCTCTGCTAAAATGCATAAATATATATATATATTTATATTTATATATGTAAGGCGGCAGCAGCAGCAACAGCAGCAGCAGAATCAGCAGCATGATATATAATTAATTATGAAAGCATCTCAGCATCTCAAGGGAAAAGAGATATATAATTGAGCACAGAGAGAGAAACGTGAGCAAATAATTGTGTGAGTGATGTGATGGCATTCAAATTCCTCATGTCATTTTCCACCCTTAAAAATCTAATGGGTTTTTTTATTTTTTTATTTTAAAGGGAAGGGGGAAGGAGAAAAGGGGTTTTGAGGTCTGTTCATTTTTAGGGTCCAAGAAGCTTCATCCATTGAATAGAAACATAGGTCAAAGCTGAATCTTCTTCATTTCCTTGAACATGGGTCGAATCAAATTTGCAGCACACAGATGAATGAGCTGTTTTCTGTCCAAATTATCTGTAATGTGAAAAAGCCTATAGTTTTGTGTTTCATTCTAGAACGCCCTCATTCGTTGCATCTCTCTGTTCAAATCAACTAACAAATTATAAATATTTTTTATTTAAAAAAAAAAAACAGAAAGAAAAAGAAATAAGGATTTTACTCTGTTTAATGTCTGCGATCATGATAAATAATAATTCTTCACTTTTTATAGAGGACACATTCATCTGTCTGCAGAAGTACTAGAGACCCTAGTTTTAAGTACACTTGATCGACAAAGTAAATATTTCCTGGGATTCTGTATAGTACTAAAACTGACCCATATATAGTACGGTGAATAATTCCAGCATTATGAGATTTTTGTTTTTTAATATAAGCGATAGTCTAAACTACATGGGAGAAGGATTTCTCGCACACACACAACTATAATGTCATGTGGATTTTAAACTTGAGACCTTTGGTTTGTAAATAAAGATCATTTTTCACTGGATTAGACCCCGGGGCAAGAGATTTTGAGTTATAATACAGTTTAGTAGGATATTTAAATGGCCATTTGCACATTATTTAATTACTTATTTGCTTTGTTTTTATTTTGGTATATGCTCACATCATTTAGCACCGAAGGTCCTAAACTTGGCTACATTCATTCTTTGGTTCAGATCCATTCAAATTGTCATCCATTCAATGATGCAAGAAGAGGTCATCATGCAATGACCGAAGAGGAGGTAGATGAATATAATTTGGATACTCCAGCCTGAAAATTTTGAGAAAACATCAAACACTCTTCAGACTTTAGAGACATGAAGAGGTGAGAAATGATAAAAGATAAAGGAGAAAACTATCATCTCTCACTTACCCACCCGATTTAAACACTTTCATTATATAAAATGCTAAATGATATGGAGAATGACGTTATAACCGACTAATTTTTAAGTGAGATTGTAATATCATTACGTCATGATACCCTCAAATCATGCTATTTATACATCAGGTAACGATATTTCTGTATCCTACAATAATTTTTCCGACCAATGACCACATCATTCTTAAACTTCATAATCAATTCATTAAACTCATTTGAAACAAGATTAGGCATATTTCAAAGAAATGAACATATGGATAGGAGATCCTAAGTGGGGGACATTATTATCCATCAATGATATGATAAGAAGCATCTGAAGTGAGTGAGGAGGAGAGATATGAAAGCAAGCAAAGCGTGTTTCGGTGTGTGATGGGATATATCAAAAGAGACGGGAAGAGAGAGGTAGTGTTAGGAGGAGGACAAAATAGTAAATAGCAAAAAAAAAAAAAAAAGCCAACCTGGCGTGCGACCCTTAATAGTTTAACAACTGTGCTGCCAGTGCCACCACCAACAGAAACCCAAAAATAATAAGAACAATATTTCGTACGTATTCTGAGTTACTTTAATTAATCAAGATAATGTGTCTACATTCTTACATTTAAATTCTCATTCCGTACATTAGAATAGTTTAAAATATCGTTTTATCAAAATAATAATGATGATGTAGAACACACGACCAAATAATTTAGAATTTTGTATAAAAAAAATAATAGGTGTGTGTAGAAATACGACCGACAAAAATGAATGCGAATATTATAAGGCCGCGTCACTCTGAGATAGACTAAAACTGATTGAGATAGAAGCTTACGGTCTCTTCGTGGGCCCTGCCTATAGGCCAAAGCTGATGCCTGGCGCTGCCTATTTCTTTCTTCCAAATTCCAAATCTTTTGTAAGCACGCCCTTTCAACTCCAGGCTGATCTTTGAACACGTATCTATATTCTATATGCTTTCTTTTTGTTCCAAAATTGGGACTTTTGGGACGTGGAATCTAATTGTAAACAGAAAAACTAGTGATTGAGACTTATAGCTTTAAAAATTAGTCGTTTTTTAGATTCATAAGAACATACATTCGCATCTCTGAAGGAAACTTAAATTGCTTAATTCTGAAATAAAATCGGAAACTAGGGTCGAAGAACAAAACTTTTAAAATTTTAAACTAGAAGTTTGTAATTCTAGTAGTTAAGAATATATATAATATAGGCACGAGAAGTTGAGTTTAGAGTCATCATTTTTCGATATTGTTTAAATGAGAGTCTATATTTGAGTTCTCCTCTTCTAATGTTGATTGTATCAAAATAATGCTAAATAAAAAGACAAAAACCTCATTTGTATGAGCTTCTAACTTCATCCATGTTTATGTTGAGCTTCTAATTTCACCCATGTTTATCTTGACCTATAGGTGCTTTATAAAGGAGCTCTTTCGGTTAGTCTTATCACTTTATATATATAATTATAAATAAAAAAAAGATAAATAGAAATAGCATGTTGGTAGGGTTCACATGATAATTATCTAATGATTTATTAGTTACAAATGAATAAAGTTTGGATGTACATTCTATCTTTATTTATTTAAATTTTGGTACAATTGGGGACCAAACCCCAAAACCCTAATTGTACAAATCTAGAAACAAAGAGACATGGACCTAACAACAACCACAAGTACATATATCATTATGTGGAGGTGAATATCACATTTTAGATGAGAAATTATGTATAAAAACATTGCCCCAAGTCTCAATAAAAAGGAATTTTGAGAGTGAGTATCTTTTTGGTAGTTGAAGTCCATTATAACCGTTTGTGATGGCCTTCTCTTTCGTTCCAATCTCCTTCACCTTTTTTGGGACTGTCACTTGCCGTATCCCTGAAAGTTGATAATAAAGTTCAAAGATTTTTCTTCCAAAAAAAAGTCCCCACTAATTAGGGGTGGGCACTCAAACCGGCAAACCGGAAATTCGAGCCGAACCACACCGAACCAAACCGGAAAAAAACCGAGTTGACCAAAAAGTCAAAAACCGGTCAAAAACCGAACCGGACCGGTTTGGACCGGATTCGGATCCGGTTCCATGTCTTCAAAAACCGAACCGGGCCGAACCGAACCGGTGAAACTAAAAAAATATATAATTTCAATATATATTTATATTTAATGCTGTATTTTTAATTTCACTAAAAAAAATCTAATATTTATCCAAGTTCAATGTCAAAATATCTCTCTTTTCTCACTTTAATATTTATTTTTATATGAAATTGAATAATTTGTTAATTTTCAAGTAAAAAAATAATATTTCAGTTGAGAATTGTATTACAAAACAATTTTAAAAAATAATTTTTATAATCCGGTTCAAAACCGAACCGGAACCGAAACCGGTTCAAACCGAACCGGACAGTTTTTGAATTTTTTTAATTAAAACCGAACCGAACCAAACTGCATAAATAGTATCGGATCGGTTCTAATTTGAGGCAAAAATCGGTCCAAACCGAACCGTGCCCACCCCTACCACTAATCTTTTATTTTTGAAAAATGAGTTCATAAGTTTAAATTTGAAGAGATAGTTAAGAAAAAGCTCTTAAAATAATTTTCTGTTTTTTATTTATTTAAAAAATACTGAAACTTAACTTACTACGAGCATGATTGAAAAATGAGAAATTGTTTAGTAGATGTAGATTAGGAGAATAATACATTGCCATTCATATACCACGTAACGTTTGTTGAATTTAACTTTTAAAATTTCGAATTCAGAATTTAGATATTAATAATAATGCACATTTTATAATTTGAGTATGTTCATAACATCACGCGGACATGCCACATGATATTGATGTTCCATCAAGAGAGATTTCTTCGCATCTAACCTCTAGCTTGAAAGATAGGTATAGCTAGGAGTTAAGATATGCTCACCCACTACCTATATTTTTCTTGTTCATTTTGGAAATACAATCTTTTTATATTTATATTTGTCTACAAAATTTAACCGGGCGTGTTTTCCATATACTTTTCCAGAGGAAATAAAGGAAAACATGTAATGCACGTTAAATAATTTTTCTAATATAATTTATATATTTAGCAAAATGCAGAGAATGATGAAACATTCAAAATACTAGAAAATACTATTGGTTAATGTAAACATTAAGAATTAAATGAGAATAATATAGTAAATTCACACTTTTTTATATTTAAAAAAATCAAATTAAAAGAAAAATCAAATAATGGATCTTATTTTTGCAGAACACAACTACCCATTATCTTTTTTAATTCTAAAATAAATTTATTATAAAAATAAAAAATAAAAAAACCTCTTGTAAATAAAGAAGTGCGTGCAGAAAGACTAATATAAATAAAGACACATAATATGAACTAAACAAGCTTAAGGAATATGGAGATAGTTTGCATGCAATCTTAAAAAGTGCAGTATTTTATAACGAAGCAGCCTTGTAAATTGCTCGAACAAAGAGGATAAATAAATTGACACGTAAGAAGATTTAGTGGAAGCATACAATGAAAGTAAGAGGCTCAAAATTGATCAATCTTATGAAATTGAGTGGACATCCTGATTATGTTTTTGATCCACAAGAAGATTTGGATAATGCTCCATTACTTTTAAGGGTTTTTTTAAGTTTGGTAATTAAGAAGTTTTATGTCGCAAGTTCGAATTCCATTTTTCTGTATTAACCGGCTTAAACCTATCTTCAAATAGAGCTTATATATAAGCTCTAATTTTAGGAAATCAACCGTTAGTATGTAAAGACGTGGCCTCGTTATAGTAAGAAGAACAAGAACCAAAAACATAAAAAAATAAGGAAAAAAAAAAAGAAAAAAAGAAGAAAGAAATGGAGGATAAATATTCAATGAATGTAGCGTACGTGTCCATTTTCCTTTTGATTTATAAATTGACTGTGATGTCCTTTTCAGGGGAGCAAGCAGAAAATAGTCACTACTCATTAGGTCCCTTGGGAGGGTGATGACTAGACCGGCCATAGCATTTAAAAGGCTGCAGAGTAAAATAACAGTAAGTCATATATTTTATTCTTTTAATGTATGTAAACTTTCTATTTAAGGTCATATAAATAAATTTTCATTAAAAAAAATATATTTTTTCTTTTTCTTTTTCTAGAGTGTTTATTACATGAAGGTTCCGAGTCCTTTCTCTCTGCTACCCCCCCTATAAATAGGCAAGACCAGTTTAGCTCAAACTCAAAGTGCCCCTCCACTCAAGCCATATCAACTTTCTTCACATCTACAAAAATTCTATCATCCATATCAACTTCTCTCATCTTTCAGCTTCTTCACTCTTTTACCATAAACACACACACATACACAGAGGAGCAAGAACACCTACTGCAACAATGGTGTTTGTGACTAAACCACCTACTGAAAACTTTTCTTATCCTAGAGGCAGCAAAGTCTCCAAATTCTTTGCTGGGATTCCTCTAGTAGACCTTTCAAAACCAGACTCCAAACAGCTCATCGTCAGGGCTTGTGAGGAGTTTGGGTTCTTCAAGATCATCAACCATGGTGTTCCAATGGAATTCATTACCAGGTTGGAATCTGAGGCCATCAAATTCTTCTCCTTGCCGCTTTCTGAGAAAGAAAAAGCAGGGCAACCTAATCCTTTTGGATATGGTAACAAGCATATTGGGAAGAATGGTGATGTTGGTTGGGTGGAGTACCTTCTTCTAACAGCCAACATAGAATCCAATTCCCAGAGATTTTTATCAGTTTTTGGACAGAACCCAGAAGAGTTTTGGTATGCTATTCAAGCACAATCAATCAGAAGTTGGGAATTTTGATTCTTTTTTCCTTTTCTTTTCATGTCAAGTTCTTGATTAAAAAAATGTCTTCTTTTGTCCTTGCAGTTCTGCTTTGAATGATTATATATCAGCTGTGAAGAAAATGGCATGTGAGATTCTTGAACTGATGGCTGAAGGATTAAAGATTCAACCAAGGAATGTGTTCAGCAAGCTTTTGATGGATGAACAGAGTGACTCTTACTTCAGGTTAAATCACTACCCACCATGCCCAGAGCTTCAAGATTTGAGTGCCAGAAATGTGATTGGATTTGGAGCGCACACAGACCCACAAATCATCTCTGTGCTGAGATCCAACAACACATCTGGCCTCCAAATTTCATTGAGAGATGGGAATTGGATTCCAGTCCCACCAGATCATAACTCCTTCTTCATCAATGTTGGTGACTCTTTGCAGGTACTGCTACTTTTTATTATTCTTTTGGCTGAAAAAACTGTTTAAACAACAAGTAAAAACAAAGATTCTAATTTGCAAATCAGTTCCCTGTAGAGGAAGATTCCTATTTCCATGTCAGTTCCCTATTACCACGGATAAGATATGAATATATATAAATATATTTGATTCAAAGAACATTCAACTGTTTAGTTTAGATAAACACCACATCCTTGTTTTTATCTTTTATTTATTTCTATTGGGTTTGTTCCAAGTTCTTCTGTTCTCTTATTATCATTCATATTAATCTAATGGGGGCCTTGGTGGGTTGGATTTGCAGGTTTTGACCAATGGGAGGTTCCAAAGTGTGAGGCACAGGGTTTTGGCCAATGGTTCAAAATCAAGAGTTTCAATGATTTATTTTGGGGGGCCACCCTTGAGTGAGAAAATAGCTCCACTGCAATCTGTCATGAAAGGAGAGGAGGAAAGCATGTACAAAGAGTTTACATGGTTTGAGTACAAAAGCACTTGTTACAACACAAGACTGGCTGATAATAGGCTTGGAAACTTTGAGAGAATTGCAGCCTCATAAATCAGCCGCCAGAAACAGAAAAAAAAAAATTGTCCTACTTGTTTATTAGGTTAAGATCATAATTAGTTCATCAAGTTTTCCACAGATGGAATCCTCTATGTTATATCTCTTCTGTTTCACCCTTCCCCTACCAACTACTTCCATGTAAACTACCTTTCATCTTAGAAATACAAACATGATCATGCTTTTTTTTCTTTTTTTTTAGGGTAATTTTATTTTTAAATCTATGAAAATAGGTGGATTATTACTTTCTGATCAGTGTGGCCCCACAAGATATTTGTTCATCTTAATCTACAACTGTTGTTTCATAAAGCTTTTAATGATGTAAAAAGAATTATTGTACTCTTTCAATCAACTTCGTACAAAGCTGTTGTCTCTCTCTCTTTCTTCTCTCCAATAATCAGGTCAATTAAGAATCAAGGCCCCTCTTTGGTGGTGCACGCAAAAATCATTGACAATTTTTAATTGGTCTAATCGATATGGTTTAGATAAGCAACAACTACATTCCTCAGTACAATGATTTTGATGTCAGTCCAATTCCTCAGTCCGAGTGCAAATCACCACCACCAATTACAACTCAACAGTCAAGAAGCTTTACCAGAATGTTCAAGTCCAGCTTGGTTGGAAAAAGACTTTTTTAATTTTGAACTTACACAAAGAGGAATCTTTAATTTTTGAACTCACACTCACACTAATGATGTAGGCTCTTGGTTTTATGGTTTTCTTTTCTTTGAAATGATTGGAGGCAGAGGTGTTGCTATTCACAGGTGTGAGGTGACCTTGTCCTCTCTATCTTCTCACCTCCTTTGCTAAATAGAGAGAGTATAGGCATAGATAGCAGAAAAAATCCCTCAATTTTAAGTTTGTGGCCCCCCAAACACCAAATCTATCTATATGGTGCATGAGATGTAATAGTTACTTCACACGAACACATTCTCTAAAATAATATCTTGAATAAAATCTAGTGGTTCTTCAAACCGCTCAACTTTGATGACTAACGATAACAAAGTCTTGATTAACTTATGTGTTAATAGATTCCCAATTATCGTATTATTATTGGTGGTTAATGAACATTAATCCGTGAGATAGATACTCATGTTGCATAGATGCAACGATTTAATTTACTTAACAAAAATTAGGCAACTTATGTTGCATGAATCCTAGCTATTTGAAAAACCTTTAAATAGTACGAAGGACTAAAGCCAAGGTTTGCAACCACAGGCCCAGGGGATAAACAACCCAAATTGATAGTCAAGGTTCTGCTCCTAAGAGAATTTTGCAGCCCAGAATGACGTATGGGATGCGCTACACTGTTTGAGCCTCTTTTTGAAGGAAAAAAAGAGACCACGGTTAGGGCCAAGGGTAGGAAAAATATCCATTGACCAAAAAAGGTAGGTAAATATCTATACATACAATTTCTAAGTCTTAAAAGTCGAGAATGCATTTTATAAATCAAATTATTAAACAAACTCATTGGACGAAAATAGGGATATAGTTGTCATTTATTACATAATGATTGACAATGAGAGATTTCTCTTGTAGAAATTCCACTATGTTATGTTTATAGTGTGTCAATTTGATAAGACATAACATTGTTTTAATGTACGGTTCAAATTAAATAACAATAAACACTGTAACGTAGACATCTAGCAATAGAACGATCCTATTGGAGTGAACCAGAATCTCAAAACTATGATGGGTTTGTGATTACTATAATGAGTAGGGTTTTGAACTAAAGCAAGGGTTGGATTGTAGGTATCAAGATAGGTACAAGTCTAGCATCTGGACGCAGTTGATTGAGAGAGTCCATTTGGGTGGAGAGTTTGGAGTTGAAAAGCATAGTTGCATTGTTGGCATACTCTGAGCATCCTCTCTGTTTGCCCCCACCCAATGTCCTCTGTGAATCTGTGATGGCACACATCCAATTACTGCTACACTCATCACTCCAATTCTTCTTGCCTCAAGTCCATAAAGTTCCTGTCCAGCCATTCAAACCCATTACAACGTTTCACACAAAAGAAATAAACAGAATTTACTATGAAATTCCCAACTAATTAAGCTTCATAACCAAGCAATGGGGTGACAATTTGTATTAGTAGGTCATGTAATTCAACCTTAACTCGACATGTTTAATTAATCGTGTCAGATGACTCGACGTTAACCCAACCCAACTTGTTTAATATATAAGTGTATGCTGCAGGGATATCATAATTGGCTCTCCTGAATGGTGTGGAAAAATATGTATTTGCAATGTCATTACTTCCTGAGCACACCAGGAATATGCTTATCGACAGTATATTCTCTGTTTTGTTTTCTCCAACTGCTGCCTTTATCTTTCTGATATAACTTTTGAACATCTCTAGTTGATCCGACATTGATAACACAGAGTGTTATTTCAACGGAAAGAAAAGGATTAAATAAGATACATTTATTCTTTTGTAAGAAAAGCAGAATTCTATCAACCAAAACCATACCATTAATTTAGCAGTGAGAGGATCATATCCTGAACCACCTGAGGCAAAACTTACACCAGTGGGGAGTTCTTGGAGCTGAAGATTTGGACTGAGATAAGCTGGCAAGAGATCCTTGACCCCAAATCTTTCAGCTGGAAAAAAAAAAAGAAAAAAAAAAGACAATTAGTCTCTATTTTTAAAAAAAAGTGTACAGAGGGTTTTATATGTGACACATACACACACCAAGAGACTTAAGGAAAAAAAAAAAATGTAGCATGCCATCACTTAATTAAATGTTACATTTACATTACCGACGAAATCTGAGGGACCTATCCATTGCTAAACCTTCTGGTTGGTTTTCTTTCGACGAAATCCCTGCCATAACAGAAACACAAAAGTGTAGCAAAGAGGTAGCCACACTTTGAAAAGATTGCGTGACTTCTGTTTATAGTTTATGCCATGTTGGCCTAACCCAAAGGGCCTCTCCCACCTTAGTAAATAAATTGAATTGTACAATATAATTACTTAATCATTAGTAAAAATACAAAACAAACCCAACTAAATGATGTGACCTGGCTTATAAAATCTTCTTGGGAAGAACTGGGATTTGTTAGCTGATCTATCATGCGTAGAGAGAAAAAAAAATTATCAAACTTGGGAATCATATGACTTTGATTTGGGCCGTTTACGTTAGTTGCCCCCTCAGTGTGTTTTTGTGGGCTTTACCCAACTCAACTGAAATAAATTCCACAAACCCAATAAACATATTTTCTTTTGACAAAATGATGGGATCTTTACAATCAAATTTAGGTTAATTAGTTACTTCCAACTTGAGGTTATGGGTATGTCATGACGTTGATGGTGAGAGTAGCTAATCTTCTCTTGAACTTTCTTTCATAAATTTTTTTTAAGATTAATTAGTTTACTTTAGCAAAAGCATATATATATATAAGCTACATATAGGACACCAAATAATGTCGATCCATACGATACACGTTTGTAATGTGTTTTTGGGGAAGAAAAAGAAGCATCCAATCATCCCAAGAAATCTTCAACCAGGATTTTGCAATTTCAAAAAGGTTTACAGGAAGCTTATTAACTTGTGGCCAGAAATCTCTCTTTGCAGAAACTTAACCCTCATTATCTCCTATCTACCTTATCCTACCACATGATCTTGCCCCCCCTACTGGTACTTCTTTTGAGCATATCATATTGGTTTTATGGAAATTTCTGCTCGTGTTATGCATGTAATCAAATTTCAACATGGGTTGGCTGAGTTTGTAATTCAAGCAAACCCAGAGGGTGCTTCTCAGCAGAAATCCCAGAGACCTTCTTGGCCCACCAGAGTTTTTCCCATATTTTAACTGTGTTTTATATGCATATATAATTCATGCTGCATGCACCTCAGAAATGATTTCCAAACTATCGAAGTTTCAGAAGAAGCATGAATTATTGGTCTGGAAACTTCTAGACATATGAGGCCGCAACTCCTATAAATATCAAACATAAGTGTTAAAATGATAAGATGTTCATGTGAATATTCAAACTTTCTATATCCGACTATACTATATATGGAATATTGTAGCAAAGTTGGTAGTTATTATTTGGGTGCATGAGGCAGGCCATGATGTCACCAAACAAGGCTGTATCTCTAAAGAGGAAAGCTTAATTACAATGAATAATGTGGACTACTAGGTGGATTACACGTAGCTGCTCTTTGGAAAATAACCCTAAAGATTCGGATATAGTCTACTAATATCATAAGAAAATAAAATGCCAGCATCAGTCAAGCACACAGAAACGTGAAAATTTTCCACTTATTAATGAGTGTGACTCTCACTCGAAAATCCCGCAACTATCTACGGCTAAAAGTTGTCCACGCGCCTAAACGACTGACGATAGCGCGACTATGATTTCAGAATTGGGGACCGCGATTTCTGCTCTCGACACGTAGCCAACCTAATGTTTGCTTTCATCCAAAGGCATTGGAAAATTTGGGGCCTTCAAACGTTTCGGTGGAAAGCAGTTCTTGGCCCTGTGCAGTGAGTCCAATGCACACCGAATTATTTGATTGCTTTTGACACTCACTAGAGGCCCTGTGGACCACTATAGAACCTCCAAGGTGCGGGCATGAGAGCTGCAGCTTCAAAATCTTCTATTTGGTAGTATCGATCCCAAAATGTATTCTGTTGGGCTGTTGCATGCCTAGTCAATCCTTATGCATGTTGTTTAGTGCCTTCTTCATTATTCTGACACGAAATCATTTATGTGATTGGCTTAAGAAAATAGTTTTACTATACGAGGACAAAGTCAACTGGTTTGATCATATTAAGACTTCAATCCTCTCGAGAAACCACATATAGAGTGAGTTTATGACTTCTGTTCCCAAGGGTGAATAGATTAATCGAAGAGGAAATCTGGTAACTCACCAGTTCAAACATTTCTGTGCTCTCATCATCCCTCATCAGTACTGTGGCTTACATATTATTACATGACGCATATACGATGTTTTGGCCACTCGGCTGCTCACCAAATTACCCATTTATCACCATATTCCAACTATATTCCCTCATCATCTTCTGATTATGAACGCACAATAAATATTTCTTAGATTATCGCAGTTATGATCATGACCGATTACGATTATAATAATACTTAATAATCATATTAATATGTTCACCAAATGATATGTCAATACACATGTTAACACGCACACACACATGCGTATATATATATATATAGTTTGTGAGAAAAATTGTGGAAAAAAAAAAATTTGGTATGTGTACTACTCGTTGGGATTATGCTTGCAACATATATAGAGGTCAAAGTAGACCTAATTAAATATAAAGGAAATCAAGCGTTGTATTTTATAAGATACTTCGTGAAAACGGACCAGATACAGGAAAAAACTTCGGTGCTTTTCTTAGACCTAATGACTATTGACTATGTGAGTTTGGTATGTGTGGTTTTCATGAGGACATTCTTTGGAAAGGGTGGGTCTTTTGGAAATTTGGTATTATCAAATTAGTAGGCAATCTTTTTTTAACAATTTTAACTTACCTAATGCATGCCTACTTTTGAGAGAGAGAGAGAGAGAGAGAGAGAGAGAGAGAGAGAGAGAGAGAGAGAAGAGTCTAGGTCAAGAAAAAGGTAATTCTCTTTTCATGGGGATAAGAATTTGGATACGTACGCATGTATATATCATCCTTTCTGGCGTAGAATTATCCACGTGATAATGAAATACTAATATGATAGTGGATACGGTCAAGACCGAGTACAAAATTGATGTGTAGAAATTAATTAAGTAATGAAAAGTATTGAAAACAAATTGTGGAGTTTTGAGTATACGAAGTCAAGTGTGATTGTGTTGTGATTTGACTCACCATTTGGAATGAAGTTTGGGAGTAAGAAAATAACGTTGGTACAAAAATTCGACTGGTTACCAAAATGTGGATGACGGTTCACAAAGTAATTAGTAGGTTATCAGGTTTCATGTATTTAAGTAGAACTGTGTGTTATCTATTTCTTTAACGATTTTTATTTGATAATGTTTTGTCAAAGACGAAACAAACGCATATGAATCTCCAGTAAACGAAAAGAAAAAAAATAATCGAACATTCATGTATACGTGAATGCATACATGCACCACGTACGTACGCTGCAATAGAGACTGGTCAAATGTTTTGTTTATATTTTTAAGGGCAAATTAAATCCTTCTCTTTTGGTTCGACCACAAATGAGAGCTTGGTAAGGTAGCTACACATTTTACTAATAATGAAAGAAGGAAGAAAACGACTGGTAACTACTATTACCTTCCACTATGAGTAAGTGAAACGTGGCAATGTGATGGTTGTCGAAAGGAGGAGCATCTACTTTTGGCAATAAAGAAAAATGATTGTTAGTTCCCCTACTTTTCACAGATTGTGACCTTTCATTTTGCTCTTCAACGTACCAACTCATATCATTTCTCACAATATTATTATTATTATTGCGCAAAGCCAAACCCACGAAGCACTACTTCAACAAAAAGTTTTGATCAATTCAAGGGTGTTCGTCAGCTTTGATTCTAGTGTCAAAACGTGTCCATGGTAGAGTTTGGGAAAATCTTTTTGATGATTTGTTAGTTGAATACACAACTGCATTATTTTGAATCGATTTGATTCATGCACATAGGTGTGCGAGGAGAATGTTTTAGCGTCAACGTTGATGTTTCAGGAGAATGGTTTATGCAACTTGTGGGCGTTATGACATATTACAAAAATGTGAAAGCATATGAACTTTGTAGCCCCCTTTTCTATATATCATTATTGACAAAGTTATTAATTTCGTTCATGATTTAGAACTTAGGACTAAAATCCAAAGTTTGACCTCTGTCCAAAATTTAAAATTTTAATCCTAAACTCTAGGGCCCGTTTAATAACCATTTGAATTTTAGTTTTTAGTTTTCATTTTTTGTGCTAGAGTATAGAGGAAAAAGAGGGAGAATGGAAGTGAGAATGAGAGTGGAATAAACCCTGAAGTTAGGCATGAAATCATAAATCACCCTACATGAAAAAATGCCAAAAAAGAAAAAAGAAAAAAGAAAAAAAACAAGTAAGAAGTATAAAAACTCCGATAAAACAATATGATAAGATAAGATATGTCGAATTCAAACCTTGTCGGCTCTCCTCATTGCAACATGCCAAAACACTTAAAAAAGAACGAATCGCAAATCTGCAAGTGTCAAAATCTCTAATGATGATGAGAAATTAAAGGATCGATTGACAAAGAAGCATCAATTATGGCCATTACAAGTTTGCACTTTCATTGTCAAAAGTTGTTCATCAAAGGAAGGTGACTGGCCGCTAAGAGATAGTTTTATGATTTTATTTTCACGAGCACTGTCGGGAAAATGGACGAAACATATGGAATGAAAGGAACAATGACAAGGAAACCTAAGACGAATAACATATATATATATATGGCGATCAGAGCTGGGATTTGTTTTGCCTCTTCGTAACTGACAAAGCCAATGCTTTCATTCTGAGAATACAATGGTGACCGTGAGATTAGAGCAAGTTATTTTGTGCGATATCTTTCTATATATATATACACACACACACATATATACATTGCCAATTAATTAGGACAATGATCTTACGACCTTAAGACCTTAAGGGCTCGTTTGGTGGCAAGGAAGGATTAGATATAGCTAAGCACACTAGATTTAAGGCGTGTTGAATGAAGAAATGTTGTCCAAGTTGAAGGTATAAGATGGATTATTCATGAAAGATACTTATCTCATATAATCCCCACAAAATGGATATCTACACCTTATAAAAATCCCTTCTAATTTCTGAAAATGAAAAATCATTTACTCCTACCATCATTCTCTCCTTCAACATACCTTAATATAGTGAGTTATCTAATACAATCTAATAATAGGCACCAAACGAGCCCTAAAGGTTTGACTGAATTACACATAATCCGATCCATGTTAATTTTCACCTCCAACCACCTGACTAGGATTATGGACCCAATCACTTATAATTTGCCGTATTCATTTTAATAAGAGAAGTAATTCAGTGCACCTGTTGATTAGGTGACTTTTTTCTTAGAGCTTCATTTAGCGTGACCCCTCCGTACTAGTGTCACTCATGGCAAGAGTTTACTATCTATAGCTTATTCTCTTGAGATTTTGCCAAATTATAGGGCTTGTATTTTTTTTGACATATATAGTGAGTGAACTAGATTCTTATGTGGATATAGTTTTTTTTATATTATTGAGTGAACCAAAAGAAATCCCTTGGCTACATGAAAAAGCCTATGTTTTCAACCCAAGAAAGGCCTAGGGGAGGGGAATGATATAAACCGTTGATTCTAGATGCATAATGTATGCTCATCCTCTCCCTCCCCACTCAAAGACACTTGACATGACAAACACCAACTCAAATGGGACACAAGAAGTACCTACTCAAGCACATACCTTTTTTTGCTTTCTAAAGCCTATATTCTTTGGATCCCAAGAAAAAAGAGAGGCATCAAATCAAATGTGTACTAGCTAAGCCTAGGTACTAGAATTATCCTTTGTTTGATAATGTAGATGCCATAGATGGAGTGTATAATGTAGCCATTTGCAAAGGGGAAGAATGAATGGCTCCCAATCAAGATCATGTAACATGTTTCATTCAACTGAGTACATAGAAGACATTGCTTCTCACTATAAAAACAAAACAAGACCATGACTTGGAAGAAGAACTAGATAAGACCACACATGCCCTACATACTGATCACCCACAATCCAAAGACATTAATGAACAGGAAAAGCCCATATCCTCCATCTCAAGAGCCTCTAAATTTTTGCAGAAGAAACCCTCTTGGTTATGAAGGTTGTTTCCAAGCACCCCAAAGCACTCAACTCATATGGGAAAGAAAGCTTCCCCGATATTATTGAGTTTCATATACATCATAACCCACCCACAACTTTTGTTTTTATGACAAAGTCAAAGACTTGAACAAATTGCTTGAGCTCTCAGTGCTATCATCTCATCAAAACATCCAATCACTTTTCACCTCCTCTCGACGACCTTTGAAATTACTTACTTTTAAAGCATCATTGTTATTGTGGGGATTATGCAGCAAAATCATTTGTGTATGCAACAATTTGTATGTGGAAAACCTTAAAATATTACTCTCAAAAGTCACCCTATGGTCGACAAGTTTTGCAAAGTTGACTAAAAATATCCACACCCAACTGAGATATTGATACTGTCATTTAAAATATCTCACTGGTTGAATTGTTTTGCTAGTGTCGTGCTGATTTGATGCTTCTTGCTGCGATGGATTGGTTACTGAACCTAACATTTACCAAGCTACCAATCACGAATTGCCACCCCCATTTGCAACAGCAGTGCAATTTGTGAGAAAGTATCCAATCAATCAACCTTTTGATGCCTCAATCTGATTTCTTAATGCTTAAACGGGAAATATTGAGAGGCCTATTGTAGGGGATATCCACTCAATTGCAATTTGGAACACGTTTTTTCAGTCTCTGCATTGGATGCTCATAATTGGCTCATTCTAGTTCAGTCTTCTTGATTAAAGGCCTAATGAAGTTGATTAGTTATAGCTCACGCACCTTTTTGGCATTTGCTTGTTTTTTTAATCCAACATCATCATGTTTCAACAAGAGAAAACAGAGACAGGTTTTAATTACACAATAAACAGAGATATATACAGATAGATATACACTCTGTTGTATAGTCATATTATATACGACATATAGAAGTGAAAGAATAAGGAGAAAAACCAGCTGAGCTCCAATCCTACAGCTACTCCCACAAAGCTACAAGCTGGTCCCCCCCCAAAACCTCTCACCCTAAAATCTCTAAATACACCCAAAATTACGTACAGTAAAATTAAAAAATTAAAAAAAAAACAGAGGAGACTCCGGGGGCGTATAAGATAGCTTCCCACAGGTAATTGTCCTCTGTAATTTTCTCTGAACATTTTCAACTGCAAACGGATAATATGGCAGTAGAAATTTCAGGCCTGCTTCTCCAAGTCCTTGGAACTTATGAACGTGCCGTGAAAACCGTACGGAACTCTGGACGGTAATTGAATTGTAGCTTCAACTTTCAAATCCATGGCGTTCACGATTTGCAGCTCCGATTTCCACTCCTTCTCGTCGTGAACGAAGGCCAGAATGTACCCATCGTCCTCATTCTCCGAATTTGGGTCTCTGGGCAGAAACAGAGGCTCGCCTCCGTATTTCTCGTCGCCATAGATATGCTTCTTTACTTCACCAGTAGAGAGGTCCACTTTGGCAAAGCCCGAAACTTTGGGCCACGGCTCGGCCAGAGCCAAGTACGCGAACCGGGTTTTTCTCCCCAGTTTGTTCCGGTTCACCATCCCGGCTTCCAAATTCACATTCTCGGTGCAAATACGGCGCCGTGTCGACTTGCCGGTTTTCAAATTGAGCCGGATTTCGGACAGAACGCTCTCCAATTTCTCGTCGCATTCGTTGAAAATGGAGTCGGCCGGGGTCATGCAGGACCCGATCACAACGACTTCGTCCGTCTCCGGCTCCTCCCACGCGTTCCAGAGATGGAAGCAGAAGCAATCGGGGCAGTCGACCCACCGGATCCCCGAAGCGTCCTTCGCATTCTTGTCGAGAATCCCAAAACGTGACATCTTGTTCTTGTCGTAGATCACAGGGGACCCACCGGTGATCATCTCCTGCAGCTTGAACACCACCTGCTGGTCCGGAATTACGACATACCGTTCTGTGATAGCGAAGTCGTGCATCATGGTGGGCTGGTCAAGATTGATTTCGACGTCGGGGGATTTCTCGCCGTCCGGCGAGAACTTGAAGTACTTCAAGTAAGGCCTCTGAACGACGTCGTAGCTGAGCGCGAAGAGCTCGCCAGTGGTGGGGTCCACTTTCGGGTGGGCTATCATCGTGGACTTGAGCTGTTTATCGAAGTCGTAACGACCGACCGTTTTGAGGTCCCCTGTTTCGGTGATTTTAATGTGATACGGCAAGTCGTCTTCCGACATGGCGAGCAGGCGACAGTTGAAGTAGACGAGGCCGGCGTTGGCGACGCCGATGCCGTGGGTGGGATCCACGAGGCTGAACATGCCGCGCGCGTAGAAGAGGAGGAGGCGGGCGATGCCGGAATGGCCGTGGAGCTCGCCAATGGCTTTTGGGAACAGGGGACGCCCGAGGTCGCGCTCCTGCCTAAAACGGTGCGTTTCGGTGAACCTGCAGGCGTAGCTGGCGGCCCCTTCTATGAATTGCAGGGCGTGGACCATGCCGTCGCCGTCGAAGAAGTGGTGGCCGGCGACCGGCTCGTGAAGTGGGTTGGCACCGTTGCGGACGTAGACGCCTTGGATTGAGGCCGGGATTTTTCCGGTGACTGGCAGAGAGTGTTCAACCTGGTGCTCCGGTACTGGAGCGAAGTTTCCGGCGATTTGGACTTTTGGGTCAGCAGTTTTGGGAAGTGGGTGTTGCTGCTCTTTTGATAGCAGAGCGCTCTCCATTGCGTCCAAGGCCATGGCTGCTGCTCTCTGTAGGAAGTTCCATTGCTGGGGCACTGGCTTTGAGGATTTAGAAGAAGGTTGGGTCTTGTTTTCTTTTGGGTTTGAGGTTGTGGAGGGAGTGAAAAGGGTGGTTGATGAAGATGAGGAAGGCGGCTGATAGGAAGGGGTGTGTTTGGGGATTTGGAGAAGAGAGGGGGCTTGGAGAGAGCAAGTGAGTGTGTTTGGGGTTGATTTTCTGTGAATGGGTTTTCTGCTGAAGAAAATTGAGCTGGAGGAGGAAGAGGGGGGAAAACCCAATTGGTTTGTAGCTAAATTTGAAGAGTTTGTAGAAGAAAGGTGGTGTCTTCTAGTAGTTACAGGCTTAACCCATGTGCCTGTTGTTGCTGCAGCAGTGGAAGGCATGGTTTCTCTATTTTAGTAAATTAAACAAAGGAAATAAAAAAGCCTGCGCTAGTAAGAGTAGAGAATGGTGGCTCTTGATTGGTCGTAAACTTGTGTATTTTGTGCTTGTTGGGTTGAGAGAGAGAGAGAGAGAGAAATTGTGTGTGTTTTTATGGTCTGCTTTTGGTTTGGGTTTGTAGAGAGAGAGAGAGAGGGTGGCTGAGGCAGACACTGAGATGGAATGAGAGAGTGTGAGATTTGAAGAAACAGGTGAGAGAGATGGAGAGTATATATAGGGAGGAGAAGGAGGCAGGGAGGCCCACCTCAAACATGTAGCGAGAGACCACGTGTTGGATTTACGAGAATGGGTGCTCAATTAGGATTGCCAATAAGTGATCAGAACGAGGTGGTGGGGGGGTCTAGTTGCTTAATAACTTGACACGACCCCTTTCTCTATAACCCTTTTATATTATGTGTGAGCCCTCAATATTATATTACATTCAATTTGGGTCTTCCCTTTTTATATTCATATCCCAAAAAGAAAGTTCCTTACATTTAGAACAAAACCACACTCACATTATCATATTCATGCGTTGCAATGTAGTTAAAAGACGACATGTGCTCGAATCTGATTATATTATGACTCGTAATATTGTCGTATTGCAAAAACATCATAGTTATATATTTTTTATTATCCAATTGATGGGTATGGAGTAATAGGGATGAATTTAAGTAATTAAGAATAGCTACTCCTGCACTCGAACTCCCATTCTTCAATACCGTTTGTATAGACAAATGAATTTGAAATTCAGAAATGAAAAGAGACAAAGTAGGAGTGTTTTGAGTTAGGCTATTGGCCCGTTAGTATAAAAATGAAGAGAGTAATGGAAGTGTTGTTGGGGTTTTTTGAGTGGGTATTGGTCCCTCTCTAAGGACACGTCTTAACCCCGCGTTCTTCCCGCAATCAGAGTCATTCAGGAACACGTGTCGTTGTTTGTAGGTCTCCTCCTTCACCCTGAAAATCTTGGTCACAATCGAATACCCCACACGCTTACCCTCCTCCATCTTCATCACTCACCATTCTACTCTTTTTGAGTTTTTTTTTTTTTTTTTAATTAAAAAAAAAACCATTATAAAATTTGTGAGTGAAATCCATGGTGCAACTAAAAAAATGAATCTGAGAAAAGCTAGTCTCCTTTCCTTTTTATTTATTCATTATTTTAATAATGGGCACATTCCCTACTCTCTTGGCATACATACGTCTCCATGACTACAAAGTATATGTTTTTTTACCATTGAAGTCAATACAACTTGGATAAATAAATAAGGCCGTGCTTCACATGCATGCACGGTTAGGGTACACGCCACTAACTTGAATTATTTCCACATTCAAAACAGATTTTAAAAAAAATTCTAATTAGAAAAGGAAAGATGAGAGAAATGAGAGTTGAAAAAGGTGAAGAAGAAAGAAAATATAGGATCTGTGAGAGCACAAATGCTACCTTTTGTAAAAGTCAAAGAAACTCTGCAGCAAACAAGAAGAAAGATCAAAGAAATATGTAGTGTGTCTCATTTTGCTTATCTATTTCTTCTATCACTAATTAAAAAGCGCAAAAGTTCTAACTAACTATGTACAAAGTATTTAAACACGACAAAAATATTCTAATTATCAAACCCTGCAGTGACGGTAGGGTCGATGAAAAAACAAAACTATTGATAATGCAAGACATGTGTGAATGTACAGTATGAAAGTGATTAAAAACAATTGATGTACTAATCGAGAGAGATTTGGAAGTTTTAATTTAGTGCATTTTTAGTAATTAATTTCTTTAAAAAGTCTTAATATGAACGGTAACAAGAGTGCAAGACTGAAATTCGTACCTAACGAAATGAAAACGAAATATAATACAAACTAATTATTTTAAAAACTTGTTCTTAGTCGTTCTAAAATTAATCTAAAAATTCATGGCAAGATGTTCAGTCAATGACTCAATAGATAGGTAGCATTGTTAAAACATAATTTTAATTAAGATAACACAGGTCTTAATCAATTTTAGGTTCTCCCTTTTTCTATTTAACTAGCTTTTGAGAAAGAAAAAAAACAAAAAAAAAAAAAACATTCGGGGCACGAAACCTTAATGGGATTCCCATGTGTCCTCCTTATGTCGGAAAAAAATTCAATGAAAAATATGGTTTCCTAATCCACATTTGCAAGTGTTAATGATGGATTTGGAACAGGATCTAGGACTTGCCGCCAGACCAAACTTGTGAGAAATTGACCACTAGAATTTAAGGTAAGACTTTGATGCCTTCTTTATCCAAAAATAAAAAGAAGAAGAAAGAAGACAACTTTGATGATTCCTTTTTAGTAACTCTAAAGTCGGTGGTCAGAGGCTAAGACGTATTAAACTTTTACTTAACGCGCTAATCCAAACACCAATTAGCATAACTTGCAGAGTTTTATTTAAGATTGTGTGAAGTGGAACTCATTATATATAAATACAGAAACAGTACGATGAGGATTATGATTTCAAGAAATTATTGTCTGGTAGTTAAATACGGACATGTAATGTTATTAATTCATTTATATTATAACATCCAAGTTGACACACGTATGAAAATTATAGGATCAAAAGTCGGCTGACTAAAATGAAATTCAAATATAAGTTGTACACTATTGTGATTAAAAGCCCTTATTTTAAATGATTTACCAGTTATATTGTTGTTTTCTTTTTATTGCGGGTAGAGATTCCTTCTTCCATCATCCAGATGATAAAGCTAGCTTGCATAATTTATCTAGAGCATTAATTAAAGAGGCTCTCAACTTCCTAATCATGGGCTAACAGCCACATCCCTTCGTTCATGTTCTTCCACATATGAATTACATATTTTTTATTAGTGGGATTAGTCTCCTTAATGTCATGGATGACTCTAACCTCGAAAAGGTGGAATAATATATAATTTGCCACTTTAAATATTACTTGATTTAATGGAGATGATCTTTTCGTCAGTTGCCATTGAATCTTCGTCGACATTCTTAAGTTGTCTACGTGGCCGCTGATGACGATGATACAAAAGCTGATTATATTTTAATTTTATTATTTTGTTACCCTTTTTTTTTATTATTTGCTCTCATTATATTTTTTCTATTCACCATTATTCATTTCCACCTAATTCTTAAATATCTAGAAAACTTAAAAAATTTGAGTTTGTTTTAGGCTATATAAAGCACTCTCGTCTGGGAGTAATTATAGGGAGAAGCATAATGCTTTCTCATATATTCACTTTAAGTTATTTTATACGATTCTCTAGAGAAGTATTTTTACTATAATATGGGTTTATTCTTTTTCTTTCTTCTTTAATTCCTTTATGATACATTATATTGTCAGTGCGTACACATGTATGCCATGGTCAGAGATGAATGATAAATTATCAGTATAGTTTTTATTTGTAACAACCTTCAATAATCAACAGTAAAAAATGCACAGAATCAATATAAATATGTGTATATATATATCCCAACAATTCAATTTTATATATACTCAACCACCATGCGAGATTCTGAGTCTATGAATATTTTCTCTGTGTTTTATGAGGCACAAGTGCTGCCAACCATTTAGTCTGACTGAAAATCTGGTATGTTCTATAAATCTATCCTCGTTTCTTAATTAAAGCCATAGAGACCCACTAGTTTGTGAATTATTTCTTCATCCACTTCTATATAATATTATGTAAAACAATGTTCAGGATTTATATATAACAACCTGCATTAATTGCACAACATGCATGAGTTCATTTTCAATTAAGCTCTAAAACAATGATAACATTATAATATGCTTTGTATTTGTATTTGTTTTAATACTACAATTCATAATCTAAACTACTCTAAATTACTCTAAGTTGTCGAGGAAGGGAATGGAACTCGACTGCAGTCTGCAAGAGGGCGGACTCTCTGCTTTGGCCAACTGACCTTATTCACATATGCTTATGTCTTTTCTATTTTTTATTTTGAGTAAATACCACTAGGTGTCCCCACACTCAAAGGATGGGATTAATCCCTGCTCTGGGTTTGGCTTGCCTCTGGCCACAAAGTACTTCTAACAGGTTTCGAACCCCTGCCATTAAGACACTAGTTAGTTCACCAGCTGAATGTGGCAATTTGCCAACCGCACTACACACTGTGATTGTGTTTTTTCTATTTTAAAGGAAGAAGATTTAAATTTAAAACTTCTTTTTCTTACTAAAAAAAAATGTTAAAAAGAAAAATACTACTAAATCAATAATTAATGAATTTTCATGTGCATCACATAACCACGACAGTGTGCACATTTTGGAGCACAATTATTAAAAGATTTCATTAACGTTTATAATAACATGGGGACACACAACAAGTTGCTGTTAAGCTATTTGGTCATACAATTATTTATTCTTCTTCTTCTTCTTTCTTTCTTTCTTTTTGTAAGATGTCTAGATTTAATGAGTTGCAGGGCAGCAGGGTTGCAGATACACATGGGATGTGAAACCTGCTGCAGGGTTGGCCAGGATCAGGGGAAAATTGTGATTATAAATTCATATATAATATGGACATATGATTTTTTTTTTTTTTTTGGAGGCTCGTGACCCACGACAAGTGGAAGATTCACATGACATGATTATTTATTTAATTAGTACTCTAATTAAAACTGTAGCTTCTTAAGTAATCATCAAGCCTGCGGCTATGACCCTATAACTAACCATAACATGGAGTGAATCGTGCAAGATTTAGGGAATTATTTCAGCATATGATATCTCATAATAAGATCCCCAGTAAACAATTAGCAATCATGGTCGTTAATTATGATTAAGAAGAATTAATGGAATATTTAACAAATTAATTGGAAGCTAATCATATATCTATAGCATGGGGTCAATGCTTTTGCATGCTACCACAACAACCAGTGTGAATATTTTTAGGTTACGCAATTAAGATCATGGTCTATCATTTGTGTCATCACTCCGTTCATCATCTTCCACGTGTGCACATGCTGCCACATGCTTCACTTTGATCATTTTGTTTTCCCCCAAGTTGATCATTTTCAATTCATTAAGGTAAGACTAAGCACACTTTATAATATTTTGCCCATATGACTTGAAAGGTTAGATTAGGCTAATCTATGTTTTGTACGTAAGAAATAATGACCCAAAACAATGAATTAATGGTATGTAATCGTATATAATAAATCTTTGATTTGTGCTATACAGGAAAGAAAGTGTTGTAATAACATGCATTGTAATTTGTTAAAAGGCATAAACAACATGTCTATTGCAATGTCCAACGTAACATTGTTTTACATTATATACGTTCAAAGTAATTTTTTGAGACAGAGAAAATCGTTAATAGGATCTCGGATACATTAGTAAATGCTATTAATCATTTTAATTTTCAAATGCCATGTGCAACGGTTGACATTATCTAGATTTGAATTACCCTAGATAGAATGCAATAGAAACAAAGACACAGGGAACAGGTTATCTACTCTTAACGGTCAAAGCGAACCCTTTCATTCCGAATTAAAGACAAAAGAGTTGATCGCAGAATGCGATTAATCTATTTTGCGTTCACGGTGGTAAATACACCTCCATAGGCTTGAAGTTTCACTGATCACCTACGTAAATATTCCCCCACTTGAATAATCAACAGAATGGAAAGTGAGGCTGAATTTATTCTTTCAATTGGTTGGTATTTTTGCTTATCCTCGTATCTTTCAATAATGTCGAATGATCACATGTAAGATAGGAAACGAAAAATGACAAGGGCATGCACTAAAAACAAGTAATGTAACCAAGGGGGAGATATTTTTTTTGGGGTTAAAGGTGGCTTATATAGTATCATGGTACTAGAAGCTTTACATCTTCAATTATTGCCCATTTCTTTCTAAATATCTAAATATCTAAATATATCTAAATATCTAAATATCTAAGAGTTAGCTAGATAGGATGGATACTCTGTGTATCCTCTGGTCATAGGAATATAACCCAAAATAATAGAAGGAATCACTGGGTCAATTGACTTTACCAGAAAAACCTACCAACTGCCAATAAAAACCAACGAACATTGTACATATAGCTATTATTGGATCAATTAATGTTAAGTGTTAATTAATCTATCCATGATGTGATTTTCAATGCCTGCTTTAGCCGACCCTTCTTGGGATTGCTTTACTTGATTGATCTAAAATGCAAGCAAACATGCTTAATTGCTTTTTAATTTAAAAGGTACACCAAAAACATACATGGCCCCCGGTTGAAGACACTATTTGGAAAGGCACATGGAAGTGCATAAACAAGGGGGAGTTTGCAGGCATGGGGCTGTTGCATTTAGGGATGAGGGTGGGCTTTGCCTCTCTCTACAACAAATTGAGCACTGAACACATGGTGTGAGTGAGTGAGTGAGTATCCAATTTAAAACCACGGCCTAAGCAAATATAGAGAGAATCATATCCGCTAAACTGGAAATGGTATGTTGGTGAGGAAACAATGATTTGATGATTTTGGTGGAGGAGGGCCATGGTGGCTATAAATGCAAGAAGATATTTGGGAGATTCACTATTATACCCAATATGGGGGCCCAAATTATAAAAATACCCTATATAAAATGGACTTTAGAAACACACCCAAAGCCCATTTACAACATAACAAAAAAGCTTTTAACTTCTTATAAATTACAAAACTGCCATCAATTTCTTAAAACAAGCCCAACCCCAAAATCTCATAAAAATACCCAAAGCACTCAATAGGGTATCAAAGTAATTTAATAATCAATATTAAATTCAATAAGGCTAGCTATCATTTTTTGGGTTTTTTTTGGGTTTGTTTATAGGAATTCAATTGTGTATGGTTTATTTATAATATTAGTGCTAGAAATGGGTATATCACTAAATATCTCAAGATATTTCTCTCTATGAAGCTGTGAGATATTTCTCGTCAAAAAAAGTATTAGAGGTCAACGGTCTAGTTCAGTGAAAAAGAATAATTGTCTCAGATTCGAACTTCAATGACATCGTGGCAGTGTGTGTGAGAAACCCCCTTTTTCTAGTTTAGACCATTGTTTGTATTTAAAAAAATATATTAGACAATTAAATAGGCCGCAACATTAAAAGAGAAAATCTTAGAGAGAGAAAGTAACCGAATTTTTTTTGGGGTACTTATCAAAAGATGGAAAATTGACAAAAAAAGAAAAAGAATGAAAGTATTTCCGTATACCTAAACGCGGAGCAAGAAAGTAAGTCTTAAACAAGAAAAAGACAAACTATACAAGAAAGAAAAGAAGAATTAGAACTAAACCAATGTGATTAGAGTCTTACGGTCCAAGAATTTATGCATACTTTTTTGCTAATTTAGACCAGCATGCAAGGAATAATGTTGCACTCGGGCCCAACGTAGGTAGAACATTCAAGTTCTTTACGTGCACGCCAAATGTACAATTTGAACTCTTCCATTTTCTACATAAATAAATAAATAAATAAATATATATATATATATATATACATACGTGCATATTATTGCTGCTGCGCGACAAGATCAGAACCAGTAGCACCAATTTGTTTTGGCATGAGGTGGACAATACACATGAGCTGGACTATCTGGAACATGCATGCCCATTTCAAAGACTACAAATTCCAAATTGGAAAAGCTCACGTCGAATTTCAAATTCACAATATATTAGTTGGTGACCAGTCAGCACCCAAACTTACAGACCACTTGTAAACATCAGTGACTGCAGAACTTCCCCACCCATCCCACTTGTTGCAATTTCCCTTCTTTAACAGAAAATGCCATCTTTTTCATGACTCTATTTATCATTTTCATGTAATTATATGTGAGTTTCTCTCGTGACTAAACCTGATTGACATTACAACCTATGTATGGTTGCAAAGGCTGTCACATATAACCTATTTAAGGGATTCAAATCATCGTATTAGAGCTTAATAAAAGATTCCGTGTTCGAATCTTCCATTCCGGGGATAATTCAGACAGCAGCACACTCTATAATGTTATTCCCACATAATTGGGGCAGAAACTGGAAACGCTGAAAGAGGACAATAATGAGAAAAGCAGGTGCACAACAATAATATGAGGTTTTACTAAGCGCCAAATGGGTTATGAATACTGGGTCCTTTTACTTGTCAGTTTTTTGTCTCCGGGTCCACATTTCTTTTGCCCCGCGGAATTTGGGTTGGGGGTGACTCTGCACAAGGATTGGCTGAGGATAAGGAGCCGATTTGGAAATGGCTAACAAAATGCAAAAAGATTGCCCTACACTTGGGACATGTTTGGGAAGCGTCAAATCTTCTCAGATGGTGTGCCCAAAGCCAATGTATCAAATAATTGTCTGTCACTGTGCTTAAAGAAAACCGTACTGGCCCACACTGTGTTGCCAAACAGGCCCTTGACGAGTTTATTTGTTTATTCTTATAACCTGATTTTATTAAATCAATAATTGTTGGTTCTTTTTTATTATTTTTAATATTCATAATAATAACGATTCTTTAGATTTTAGAAATTAAACATAATCTAAGGTTTGTGTTTTCTTGTTTTAAACTGAAAGAATGATAAAAATTTATTCGAAATAAGTGCAATTATAAGGTTATTGTTGGACCTGGAGCAATCAAGTGTGTAGAAGATTACTTTAGTTGATAAGAGAGAATTAGAATTCATGATTTAAGGGATTGGGGTGTTCTTAAGAACATTTCTAAGTATGGGTTAAGGTCACATCAATTAAAGAAAACATCATCTGGTGCCGCCACGTAGCAAGATTAGATAGTCCAAATCTTCCATAAATCATGGGATTTGAGGATGATTCTTTTAACAACTCAAGATTAGGTGAAGGCTGCTGGCTTGAAGGGGGAGTATAACTTAGCTACAACGAAGCGTATATATTTCTCTCATCACGTAATTATATGCAAGTTTCGTTATAATGAACATGTGAAGCAGAGATTTCCCCACAATCAAAAAGTACAAATAAATATAGGGATTAAAAAGGGTATAAAAATAAAAATAAAAAAGAACGAAAAGGGAAAAAATCACTATCGGAAACTTTGTACTTGTTGTAAGCTTGTTGATTGTCTAACAAGATCGAATATCCTGCAGTGCTGCTGTGCATGATCCCATTCTAATCAAGAACACAGTTACACAAGGACACACGGAGCACCTGATCATCCTGACACTCGTACTCAATATCTTGTGCCATCGTCAGCTTTATATCAATCAAGTAAAAACAATGCACATTATCTTCAACAAATATTCCAAAAGAAACTTTTTTTTTTTTTTTTTTTTTAACTTTTCAAATTACATATAACCATGTATGTCCAATGTCTTGTTTTGTACCATTTGTGTAAAACCGAAAGTAGTAGGGACATCGCAATTGATTGATATTTATAGTTGGACTCTTCTGAAATAGATTACATGTACGTTTCAAGTCCAAGTTAAAAGGTGATGCGAGATTCAAACTACAGTGTTGAGTGTTGTGATTACTTTTAATCAATAAAGAATCAGATGTGCGCTTAGCGTGGATGTGTTTTTACTCTGTATCAGAATTCGAATCACTCTCCTTATAGTTTAAATTAAATTAAAATAAATTATCGCTTGTATAAAGAAGAAAGTATAATAATGACTCTACATTGAGTGAGAATTTAGCCGGAGTTGGTATCCCATGATAACTTAAAAGGATCTCTTATGATCTATACAAATCTTTGGAAAATACATACAAAAATAAATTCTAAAAAAGCATGTTAAATGTGCATGAAATGTGTGTTTAAAAAAAAAAAAAAAAAAAGTAAGGGTCGGTTCGTGGACCAACATAGGATAATTCACTGAATCTAAGATCGTACCACATCTTTTTTTATATGGGTAGAGATTACTTAAAATAGTGCAAACCTTATCTGCATATTTGATTTTCCTTTGATTTTCTTAGGCTTAATATAAAACATAATAAGACTTAAAATATCGGTACTTTGAAAAAGAGTTGGGATAGAAGACTATAATAATCACATGAACCGAATTTAGCTCCCTAAAAAAAAATTAATGGGCCCATTTTCACATATATTTTTTTTAATGAACATTTCATTAATACTTGAGAAAAAAACGACATATAAAAAGTAGGTCGCAAATATTAATAAATAGAAGAAACAAGTATATGTGTCCCAAATGATCATTTTTATTCAATTTGATAAACGAGCGGTGTTTTTATAGATTAGATAAACAAAATAAGTACAAAATAACTAAGGTGCCGAATATGAATCCAACTTCTCTAGTGATAAAAAAAAAAAAAAAAAACCAACTTTGTACAAAAGCACTCTCCTGAAAAGTTGGTTTCTTGAACCTAAACTATTATTGTCAAAACTGAAATGGTTACTATATGATGGTATATTATTAAGAGGAATTTGATTGCCAACTGAAAAACAATAAAAGGTAAACATATCTTTGAACTTTAAAATACAATGGAAATGGATGACTATGGCAAAAATATAAAGAAAAAACATAAAGTTTCATTAACACACAAAAATAGATAAAAACAAAAACAAAACAAAAAATTTCTTTGTCACACAAAACATCGTATCATGTTCAGCCAGCTCAACCACCCATTTCCGTTCACATTCTGTGTTCAAAAAGTGTGTAAAATATTATTAAATTATTTACCAGGTCAATTTACATATATTTAATTATTTGTTGTAGAAAAACTAGGCCTAAAAAATTTGTATTAATTTGATAAGAAAAAATCAACGGAATCTAGTTTAGTTGAAAAGAATATTGATTTACAAACAATAGATCTTAAGTTTAAATCCCCATAATATTATAGTCATGTGTTTGTGAGAGAAATTTTAAACTATTGCCTGTATTCACAAAACTTGGTAATAAAAAAAAAAAACGAATGGAAGAGTCAAATTGAAGTCTTCTACTTGGAAACATCGAAGGCAAAATAAAAAGCGTTAGGGTTGTCATATTCTTGATTTTGATTAAGGAAATTGACATGCAATAAATAAAACGGAAAGTGACAAACAAAGATTTGCTCCTAAATCTTCTAAAAAAAAAGATTTTCTTTCTAAACGTAACAGTCCAACGGCCTTAAACTGCCGCCAGAACACGTGGCCGTTGGCTGAGCGACACGTGGCTGTCCTTGCCAACAGCATGAAAGCAAAAGATACGCCCCACCACTCACCTCTTGACGCGTGTGGATCCGCGTGTTGACCCCTAAGCCGACTTTTGGGCCGACCTTCCATTATCACTAATTGCTTTCTTTGCTAATCACTTGGTTTCTTTTTTTCTTTTTTCTTTTTTATAGAATTTTTGATGTGAGTTTTATTGATGGCTTATGCTCGTACCGACCACCTACCTTGGGTTGGGTCCTTGACTCTGTCCATTGTCATGTGGGATATTTTTGTGGTGCAACTTTCGCTTTGGAAATTTCTAAGAAGCATTTGCGTTGAAGAAGAAGTTGGTGAAGCTAGCTCTCTCTTTCTCTCTCTCTCGAGTGATAAACTTGTCATGTTGAAGTGTTATAATTGGTTTACAAGTCATTTTCCCTTGGGTCTATTTTTAGAATTATTGTGTTCTTGTTGTGCCATATCATATGAAGAAAAAGGAGACCCAAATTATAACCCAAAAGGATATTAAGGTATTTTTAGGGTTGTCAATGCTTTATGAGTAAATGAAATTTCATTCACAACCGAAAGCCAAGATACAAAAGAGAATATGATCAATTTTATAGGGTTTTTAACAAGAGGAAAGGATAAGTCTCAGCTTTATTTTCGAACTTTTTTGAAACTTTTAATCATGTGCTTTAAACGGTCACACGTCTCGAACAACTCATCTTTTATGCAAACAAGGTCAGTGTAAAATGTGTGATATCAAATGATTTAATTAGGAGATCTAAGTTTTATTATTTATTATTTTATTGAGGGATCTCATTGAGGATGCCTCAAATAAGCTTATTTAAGAGATACCCTTGTAGAGCCCACTTGGTATTGTATTTTACTAATCCAAACGTCTATTTTGTAGATACTCATTCAAAGATCATCTATACAAAAAATCACTTAAATCCGATATCATTTGACTACTCAATTGAATTATTGAAATTTTAATACTTTCTTGAAGTATCGTGTTCGTTTATTTTGTAGGACACAATTGAATATTGAAACGGTTTCCGATTTGTCAAATTTTTTGCAAGGATGATCTATGAATGCAGACTTAAAAAATAGATGGTTTCGATCATTGAAAAAAGAATTCGTAAGGGATCCTAAAAAGTGTCCTTTAAATAAAATTATTTGAAGAATCCCTCAATAGAAAGGACTATATATATAGTTGATCTCTTGTTCAAAATTTGTAAAATTTAGTTGATCTCTTGTTCTCTCATTGTCACAGCTAATTAGATGAATAGAAGACAAGGTGAATCCAAATCAATCATGATCCGTTAAGAGTGGAGAATTGGCGCCAGTCAGCCCAAGGTTTACTTCTTAGGCCCATTATATAACATAGCATTCTACTCCAGCTTTACCTTGCACAATATTTTGAAGGCCTCAGTCGGAGCAAAGAGTACTGCCCTGATGCCATCCTTAAGTTTTCCATTTATCTCGCTTGAACGTGATCAAGGATTATGGGACGAGTAATTAAACATCCTAACTTTATATTTTGGACGACGACGTGCCTAATTTAAGTAGCGTCACATGAGAAATTTCCATGAACCTTTTACTTGAAAATGTAGAATTTGTCAAACACAGAAAACAAGTTGCCGGAAAAAACAAACGAAAACCATAATTTTCTTTTCTATGTTCTTCATCTATCCAACCACGAAAGAAAAAAGAAAAGAAAAAGGATGAGAAAAAATTGGAAAAGACCAAGACCTTTTGTTATCTAGTTGTTCCATGCGCATGCATGCATGTACTTAATTATTGTGGCCTTTATTACATTTCTTAGACCAAGTGAGGAGGGTGGGTTGCATGGGCAAGACCATTCTCCCCTCCGTAATTCCCTCTTTCCTCCCCAGTTTCCCCACTCTCACCGAATGTGGCTATTTATATGAGCTTTCAGGCTTGATAATTCCAATCAACCCAAAAAGCCTAACTAGCTAGGCAGTGGAAATGGCTGAACTTGCTGTTCCACTAGCAATGCTGCTAGTTAATAACCTCATCGAAAAACTCAACCGTCCAAGTCCAAGCAAGGCCAAGGAAGATGTTGAAAGAGCCCAGAAAATGTTGAGGAGGATGAAAGCCTATCTTGCAGAACACCCATCAGACCAGATTGATGAAGGCCCACAAGTGATTCGAATTCGTGCAAAAGAGATCCAAGATACAGTTTACGATATTGAGGATGCTCTTGGAAAGTTTGTGGCTGAGATTCCACATCACTTCCACAGCAATAGATTCTCTCGGATGACGCACGACGTTAAACATTTTCCCTCTGTATTGAAAGCAAGCATGAAGTTATCATACAAGCTCAAAAAGATTGAAAGAAGAAGCACTTTTGATTCACTACCAGCACTAGATTCACTTCTTGACCCACCAATTCCCAACACAAGACCTGAAGAAACTTATAATAATTTGGTTTATCACCAAGTCATTGAAGAAGAGGACACTGTGGGCTTCGAGGAGCCTAAAGAAATACTCATCCAACAGTTGGTGAAAGGAGATAATCCAAGTCCTCTGAAGATTTCCATCGTGGGTCCTGGAGGCTCTGGCAAAACCACTCTTGTAAACATTGTTTATGGGAGCAGAAGGGTGCAAGGATTCTTTGATTGTCATGCTTTTGTTGATGTTCCGCGCACCTCTGATTGCCGAAAGCTCTTGCTAAGCATGTTGAGCAAATTTGAGGACCGAATGCAAGAACCAGTTGGACATCGTCATCATTATGAAGAAATAGATCCGCGGGACAAATTGAGAAAACTTCTGGACCAAAAGAGGTATGTGGTCGTTTTAGATAATGTTTGGAGCGACCATGATTTGGGATGCATTGTAACTGCTCTGCCAAAAGGTTTGCCTGGGAGTAAAATAATCATAACTGCTCGAGACTCTAATTTAGCTTCTCTGCATGCAAATTCTGCCGAGTATATTCATGATTTGAGTAGAGTGTTATCATGGAAAGATGTCACCAAGCTGTTCTGCAAGAAGGCATTTCAAGGAAATAAAGGCGAATGTCCAGAGGAGCTTCAAGTTTGCGCAGAAAAAATCCTCAAGAGGTGTGAATACTTGCCCCTTGCAGTTTCAGCTGTGGCTACTTTGCTTTCCAAGAAGCCACAAACTCTGTTCGAGTGGGAGAAGTTCCATAATAGCCTTGTTTACAATCTTCCGATTATTGAACAAGTTTGGGATCCAAGTTACAGGGACCTTCCAATCGATGTACAAAGTTGTTTCTTGTATTTCAGCATGTTTCCTGAAGACTACTCCATCAAGTGTGAGAGGCTTATTCGCTTGTGGGTAGCTGAAGGATTTGTGACCCCGAGAAGAGGAAAAACAATGGAGGAGGTTGCAGATGGTTGTCTGAATGAACTGATTGGAAGAAATTTGGTTGACGTGAATTCAACGGAGATTGATGGGAAAGTAAGGACTTGTCGAGTTACGAGCCTTGTTCGCGAGTTCGTCATTTCAAAAGCAGAGAATTTCGTTAATGTCGTGGAATCAAACAGCACTAGTACTAGTCATTCAGGTCAGAAAATTCGACGCCTTTCTGCTCATTATGCTCCTATCAATAATTCGTCAAGAGGGTGTAGAGACTTGAATCGAACAAGCACCTTACTAGTGTTTGGCTCTAGCCAGCCGACAGTGCTTTCCTCTCAACACGACGAGCTTGGAAATGTACTTAAACGCCTTAAATATTTAAGGGTTTTAGATTTTGAAGGTGTTCCTTTGAAGGACTTTCCCAAATCTATTCTTGGCCTCTCTCTCTTAAAGTACATAAGTATGAGGAAAACCAAAATCAAATCAGTTCCAAGTTCTATAAAGAAGCTTTCACAGTTAGAAACGTTGGATCTTAAGCGAACCCAGGTGATCGAATTACCAAAAGAAATCTATGAGCTCCACAATATGCGCCATCTTTTGGTCAACCGCGGCTGTGATCAAGATGATGATGGACCTGCCCAAGGAGTGGATGTGGTTTCCTCAGGCAATATCGGAGATTTACCCAAATTGCAGAAGCTGTCACTAATTAAGGTGGGAAACAACAGAACAATCCTAAAAAGCTTAGCAGAGTTAACTGGTCTTAGAAAATTGGGGCTGACAGATGTCAAAGAAGAACATGGAAAGGAGCTGTGCTGCGCCGTTGAGAAAATGGTGAGCCTTTCAACACTTGAAGTCAGGTCAACAAAAGAGGAGGAGAATCTTGATTTGGATCATATCGGATCCCTTCCTCTCTCTTTGCAACGCATCTGTTTGAAAGGGCGCCTCGAACGTACGCCGCAGTGGATTTCCCAACTTTACAGTGTTGTGAAGATAAGCTTGAAGGAATCAAAGCTGGATGCTAAAGCCAACCGACTTTATGCCCTTCAAGCTTTGCCTAATCTGATGGAGCTCAATTTAGTTGACTATTATACCGGGGAGAAGTTGGAATTCCAAGTGGAAACGTTCAAGAAGCTAAAGATATTACGCATCCAACAACTTGATCAACTAAATTTGATGATAGTCGAGAATGGGGCAATGCCTGTGCTTAAGAAGCTAACCATGTCCAAATGTAAGAATCTGACGTTACTTCCAGTTGGCATAGAGGTTCTTACGAAACTTGAGGAACTCTGTGTCCATGACATGCATACTGAATTCATTGCTCAGCTCCGAAGGGATACTGAACCATTTCAAGCGGTTCAGCATATTCCAGTCATCCGCTCTTCCACTGGAATATTCCCAAGTCTTTCTGGTATGTAGTGGCATGTTCATGTACAATAAGATGTGTGGGATAATTCAACTGAGCTCTATGTATTTGATAGTTGTATCGTCTTTGTTCTTTTGGGTGGATGCCTCCTTGGCTGGGTTTACTTCTGGAAAAAGATAGGGAGTTGGGTAGTTCTCCTCCCTCTCCCCTCTCCCCCCTCCCTCCCCCCCTCCCCCCCTTCCTTCTCTCTTTTTGGTTGCTTTTGGGAAGTGCAGCGACACTCTTTTTCCTTGACCGAATTTTCCTCATTTTGAGGTTTTTTAAGGCAATGTTTTAGCGAAGTCACGTTTATGATCTCCAGATTTTACAGTTGCTTCAATGTTTGTTTTTGTCATGTAACTCACAAGATTCTTTTGTGCTAGTTGCAGTGGTAGTTGCTAGAATAAGAGCATCAAACATTAGGTATCTTATATATGAAAAACAAATTTTTATGTCAAATAAAGATGATCACGTAAGCTATTTACTGTTGGGTACAAGTTGCCTGCATATATAATTGCAGAGGGCCAGTTTGCAGTTGAAAGCCAGCAACCCAATTGGTAATCGCCATTGATATAATAGTCTGACAAGGAAAGCCAAAACAATAGCCACTCCCACTTGAGATGAGAAGAAGCTTGGCCTACGTTGATCAACTCAACAATATAGATTCAGTCTTATCTTATGGCATGGAACAGCTGGTGTACTCTGTACGCCGCGGTGGCAAGAAATTTCAATTTTCTTGAAAATGAAATCGGAAAAGAACAAGAAATAAAACTAAAGCTCTAGGGCTACCAACCAACCATTTTTCAATAATTTATTACTATATATGTATTAATTAATAAATGTTAGGAAGACTTCAAGTAAGTAAACGCGCATAAGAAATATTTTTGCTCACCATTTTAATCTAAGGTGTATCCATATCATTATTTTCAACACTTGACTAGTGTTTATTAACATAACAATAGTTAACTCTTTACTTTGTATTTATGGAATCATAATCATGCCTATAAACAAGTGTCAAAGTATTAAGAATGGTGGTGATAATGAGGATACACCTTAGATTAAAATAGTATGAGCAAAAATATTTTCTACCTATAAGCCATGTTGAAGCAAATTAGCCAAATAAAGAAGACAAAAAAATGTCTATGATCCAATCTTGTATAGACTCCCAACCTAATAAATAAAAATTAAGAAAGCGAAGTGGTTATTCATTCATTGACTGATGTTATCAAGCCCCCTTTTAAAATGACATATCGCATTTTTATTAGGAAAATACTTTCCTCCTTATTATATAAATAGGAGTTCATACATTTTTGCTAATAATAGTGTGACATGTGTGCGTAAGTTTTGTTGTTGTTGAGTTTTTGATGAATTATTTTTACATATGTGTCAAACTGTGGTTCGCAGAAAGGAGGCAAGCATTATCTTTTTTATTACCCATTTTTTCCTTTAAAATAAATATCACATTCAACTAAAAATCCTGATTTAGTGCATCTTTTACTACTAATCAAAATTTAGATCATGAATTAGGTTTGAACAGCCATAAATGTATTCACAACTAAGTAATATTGTATTCACGGATCGCGAGCCTCTATATTTAGATGTAGTGCATTTACCTGCATTTCGTGACATCTAAACCATTCTAATAATCTAATGGTCCAAGTTACGACACTTCAATTTTTAACTTTTGACACCTATCTATTTAATTAACTTTAACCCTAACACTGTTAACTCTAATTATTATTTGTTTTTAAAAGGCTAAATAATGTGTTTTATTATTATTTTTTGCCCATAAGTCATTTTTGGTCCATGTAGTTTGACACTTTAATCACTTTTGACCATATAGTTTCAATTTCGTCAATTTTGCCATTTCGTCAACCCAAAGCCTTTGAGCGTAAAAACTTGTATGAAATTCTCCCCATTTCATATTAGGGCTTGAAATTCAACCACTAATCCCAATTTTTGAAGAACCCTAAACCCAAATGACCAATTTCAAGCCCTGATATGAAATTAGGGGAGTTTCAAATGAACTTTTATGCTCAAGGATTTTGAGTTGATGAAATTGCCCCTTGCACCGTCAAAGAAATTGTAGGAATATTAACTTGTCCTTGAATTGCTACAAATACGAAACTACATAGTCAAAATTGACGGAATTAAAACTACAAGGTCAAAAGTAGTTGAAATGCCAAACTACAAGGATCAAAAGTGACTTTTAGCCTTATTTTTTTATTATTATAAAAATCAATAGAGGAAAAGGCACAAACCTATCATCAGCCACCGTGATCCACCCCCACTCACGGCAATCCCTTCCCTCCTTATAGCCAAGCCAACCTCCCCTCCTCTTTAACATCTTCTCTCTCTCTCTCTCTCTCTCTCTCTCTCTCTCTCTCTCTCTCTCTCTCTCTCTCATTTTAGAAGCTTCATTTGCACAATCCTCTATATTTTCCTTATTGTGCTTGGATTTGAGGAATTTGTAACTATGCATTTCTCTAAATTGATGCCTGACTGAGCAATTATGACGGGGCCTTCAATCTTGACCTACAAAACTGGAATGTCCTGGTCCATATGCATATCGATGAGAGGACCAGTTGCTCTCCAAATCATTTGGTTGATGTCTTTGTATTCATGATAGAGAGAGAGTTGTCAACGGTGAAAGGTGGATAGGGGTCGGGGTGGCAGTCGGAGTTGTAGGTGTCAAAAATTAAAAATTGAAGAGTCGTATATTGTACTATTAGATTATTAGAATAATTTAAATATCGCGAAACTTAAGTAAATACACCATATCTAAATGTAGATGCTCGAAATTCTTGTATTCACAACCGTGATTGGGATCTTCTTCAATAATGAATACACTAGCACGTTAAATTTTTAAGTGCCAACGTATGTGCTTATTATTCTTTTTCTTTTCAATCTCCCTTTATTAGCTATTTATTGGTGTGCAAGTTGCATGCATATTTTTGCGGAGCAACTTTGCAAGGCCATTTGAAATAATCTGATACAGAAGGCAACAACCATCCACTGCAAAGCCGCCATTGAAATAATAATCTAACAAGGACATCGATCTCGATTTTAATATGATAGTTTGGCAGACGCAAATATATATATAGTTGAGAACAGTGGCGGATCCAGGATTATGTAGTCAAGGGGGCTTAGTGTAAAAGTTCTGAAATTTTTCTACAAAGAAAATAATGCTAAAAAGATAGAAAGATAGTACTTCCATTCATAATTCATAACAAAACCAATAATACAAGTTACAATTGTCCACGACGAGTTTTCATATTCTGAAAACGTTGCATTATAATTTCGTTATCAATACAAGCGAAAACATCTCTCTCAATGTAAACAATCAAGCTATCATTCAACCATTGATCTCCCATTCTGTTGCGAAGTGGATTTTTAATAATATTCATAGCGGAAAATGCCCTCTCCACTGATGCAGTTGCAACCGGTAAAACCAAAGCCAATGTAAGAAGCAAATACACAAAAGGAAATATTTCATGCATTCCTTTCTCCACCATTTTTTCCGCAAGACTACTAATCCCTTCCAATTGAGAAAAATCACTACTCGAACGCATATGATGAACATAAACACCAAGTTGATCTTCAAGCATCAATAAGTCTCTATCCGAAAAATCATAAGGATAAAATTGAGCAAGACGAACTAGCTTTCGTTTGTCAAAAGCCACAAAGTTATTTTTTGGACTCAAGCATGCCAAACAAGTAAGTAACTCAGTACTTACCTCGTTGAAGCGATCATTTAACTCCGCAAGTTGCCCATCAATTACATGAATAAAGATCTCCACACGATAACGATGATAATTTGTCTTCATTGGAGCATTACGCCGTGATCTCCCTCGAATTACATATTCCTCATCCATGGTAGGAACTATAATATCATGTTTGTAACAAAACGAGGATGCTTGCTCAACCAATTCTTCAAACTCATTATCCCTCATCAACTGCAGGTTTTCCTTGCATGTTTTCACTAAATTCATTGCACTCACAATGTCTTGATCTTTCTTTTGCAATGCTAGAGACAAAGTGTTTGTTATTCCCAATATAGCTTTCATTACAAATAAGTGAAACACAAACTCAAAAGATTGTATTTCTCTCCATAACTTATAGGCTTCACCCGAACTATCATTAGGATTATCATCAACAATCATTTGAAGCACATTCACCACAGATGGGAACATAGAAATGATACTAATCAACGTACCATAATGTGAGTTCCATCGTGTATCGCCGGCACGTTTGAGAGTCCTTTCTTGATTTAAGCCCCGCCCCGTTATAAGACAATCATCTTCAAAAGCTCTCACAAGCTCTTCTTGGTATTGTGCTCTAAGTGCATCGCGACGCTTACAAGATGCTCCAACAACATTAACCAAACTATTAGCCGTTGTGAAAAAAGAGTTGACATCAATGTTTTTCTTTGCTACCGCAACAAGAGCTAGTTGAAGTTGATGAGCAAAGCAATGAACATAAAATGCACAAGGTTGTTCTCTCAAAATCTTTGTCTTAAGGCCATTGAACTCACCTCTCATATTGCTAGCTCCATCATAACCTTGTCCTCGTAGCTTGGAAAAGCTCAAATTCGCGGAAGAAAAGAATTCATCAATTGCTTCCTTTAGTGCACTTGAAGTAGTGTCGGTTACATGTTGAACCCCCACAAACCTTTCAATTATTTGTCCTTTGTCATTCACATAACGCAACCCCATCGCCATTTGCTCCTTTATTGAAACATCACGTGCTTCATCCACCATTATTGAAAAATATCTATCTTTTACATCACTCAAGATAAGATCAATGGTTTCTTTGGCACAAGAATTGACAAGATCTTTTTGAATTGAAGGAGCTATTAACTTTAAATTTCCCGGAGCATTTTCCAACACAACGGCCTTAACTTTTTCATCATGATCCGCAAGAAATTGCAAGAGCTCTAAATAATTCCCTTTATTACTTGATTGTGCACTTTCATCATGACCACGAAAAGAAAGCCCTTGCCGCAACAAATACCTAGTGCACTTAAGTGATGCATTCAAGCAAGTGCGATAAGCCGTGCGAGCTTGGCTTGTTTGCTTGATCACAATTGTTTCAATGTGTGTAGTTTGATGCATCAAATTGTAAGCAACTTCTCTAGCTTGGTTGTGAACACTACCAACCGGTCCAACATGAAGGTTAAATCTTTCTTTCGCCTTCTTCCAATTATTGAAGCCTACCCCAATGAATGCATCACCACCCACTTGATCAAAATTAGATTTGAAGAGATAACAATGAAGACAAAACGCAGCATCTTTAGCAATACTATATTCCAACCAATCATGATCATCAAACCAATGAGCAATGAAGCGTCTATTAATTCCTGATTGATTAGTTTGTGGGAATTTATAACTTCTAGGTTGACAAGGTCCCTTTTGTAGATATGCCCTTCGGATCTCATCCAGAATATTAGGACTATAATCCGCCATTCGAGTTCTTAGTCCAGGGTCTGCTTGAAGATTAGCTAAGATCTCATCTACTTCAATTGGTCTTGCATTTGAACTACCCGGATTAGACAGAGAAGAACTATCCGTAGATAATTTTCTTTTAAAGAATCGTTCCATAAATCTACAAATCAATTAATTCAATCAATCATTAATTTTTATCCAAATTATCATATGAATATGAAAATTTCAATAACCCACTCTCAATATTCAATATACTCCCTAAACCCATATCAATCAATATTCAATATACCAAATTATCATATCAAATAGCAATCAATATTCAATATACTCAATCAATTCATATTATCAATCAAGCATAAACTCAATCAATCTACATTAATATGATTATCACTATGATTCATATCCATAAATTTAATTACATAAAAAAAAAATATCAATATGATTCATATCCATAAATTTCAAGCATAAACTCAATCAAGCATAAACTCAATCAATCAATATGATTCATATCCATAAATTTCATTACATAAAAAAAAAATATCAATATCAACAATATATATTATCACTATAATTATTAATATCAGATTTTCCATGCTTACTTACTTGTAGTTTAAAAAATGGGCGGCGGATGGCGGTAGAAGGTGGTGGTGATCGGCACTGGGCCACCGGTGAAGAGTTGATGGAGGTTGTCCAAGGTTGGGAGGTT
>NC_047653.1:8991466-9007728 GCF_902201215.1 Prunus dulcis | reverse complement strand
ACAGCTGTCCTAACAGCTGGGAATTCAAAACAGACTCAAGCATTGCACCTGGCATATAAGCACAAGGCACTCAGCTAATACAAAAAAAATTAGAACAGATTAAATATAAACTGATATAGAACTTACTAACTAATCTGAAATTAGCTAGACAGTTTACATTTTAACACTCCCTTCTAAAGTGCTAGCTGATTTCACTCCAAGCATTCTCCTCAAATAGTCAAACCTGTCTTTAAGAAGAGCTTTGGTGAAGATATCAGCAATTTGCTCTTCTCCCTTGCAGTAGAGCAGTTCAATCACTTCTTCTTGTATTGCATCTCTAATAAAATGAAACTTCCTTTTAATATGCTTGCTTCGTTGATGAAAAACTGGATTTTTAGCCATTGCTATGGCTGAAGTGTTGTCACAAAACACAGTTGTTGCAGTGGTTTGTTCTTCCCCAAAATCTTCAAGAACAAACCTGAGCCAAATGGCTTGTGATGTAGCTTCTGCTGCACTCACATACTCTGCCTCTGCAGTAGAGAGAGCCACACTGTGTTGTTTGACTGATGCCCATGAAAAAGCACCACTTCCAAATGAAAATGCATATCCAGAAGTGCTTTTCATATCTTCCTCAGATCCACTCCAGTCACTGTCACAGTAACCAACTAAGAGTGCAGATTTTCCAGTCACATACTCAATTCCATAGTCAATTGTGCCTTGTATGTACCTTAGAACCCTTTTAGCTGCCCCATAGTGCATCTTAGAAGGGTTGTGCATGAATCTTGCAAGCAGGCAGGCAGAGAACATGATATCTGGCCTGGTTGCAGTAAGGTACAGCAGGCTGCCTACAATTTTTCTGAACAAACTTTCATCTGCAGCATCACTTCCATCCTCTCTTTTCAATTTATCAGTAGCCACTAATGGAGTGCTTACTGACTTGCAGTCTTTAAGTCCAAACTTATCCAAGAGAGTGAGAGCATACTTCTTTTGATGAATGAAGATGCTCCCTTCAGTTTGTGTTCCTCCCATACCAAGAAAATGGTGGAGTAAACCCAAGTCAGACATCTCATACTTGCACATCATTTCAGCTTTGAATTCTTTCACCATTTCATCACTACTTCCTGTATACACTATGTCATCTACATAGATTGACACTATTAGTGTTCCCACACCTTCCTTTGTTTTCACATAGAGAGTTGCTTCACTTGGACTTTTGTGAAAACCACACTGATTCAAGTAGGTGTCGATTTCACTATACCAGGCCCTTGGAGCCTGCTTCAACCCATAGAGAGCTTTTCTTAACCTATACACCTTATCCTCATCACCTTTAACCACAAAACCATCCGGTTGATCAACATAAACTTCTTCTTCAAGGACACCATTTAAGAAGGCTGACTTGACATCCAATTGCCATAGTTTCCAGCCTTTCTGAGCACTAAGAGCTATGAGAGTTCTAATGGTGTCTAACCTTGCCACAGGAGCAAAGGTTTCATTGAAATCAATCCCTGGTTTTTGTGTGTATCCCTTGGCAACAAGTCTTGCTTTATGTTTTTGAATGGAGCCATCAAGATTAAGCTTAATTTTGAATATCCACTTCACTCCCACAATTGGTTTACTACTTGGCCTATCAACCAATTCCCAAGTGGAGTTTTTCTCTATCATAAGTATCTCCTCAGTCATAGCCTTCCCCCAAGCTTCATCTTTGATTGCTTCTTCAAAATTTTCAGGTTCAATGATGCTCATCTTGCATTGAGCATACACTTCACTCAAACTCTTCCATTTCTTTGGGGTGTTATCATAAGTTTCAAATGGAGCAGAGTCTTGAGTAGCATGCAAATCACTACTTGCTTGTGCTTCCATAGGAGACTGCACAATCTGTTGCTGTAACAGATTTGGTTCTGAATCCAAATCTGATACTGTTGAACTTGCTCCATCACCCCAAGACATAGGAATTTGCAATGCCTCATTTGTTTCCCAATTCCACATTGCTTCTTCATCAAAAATAACCCTCCTAGACAGCTCAATCTTTTGAGTTCTCAAGTTGAGCACTCTATACCCCTTTTCACATACACCATATCCTACAAATACTCCCTTCTCACCTGTGTCTTCCAGCTTGTGCCTTTTCTATGTGGGGATGTGAATATAGCATAGAGAACCAAATATTCTCAAATGCTTGACACCTGGTTTTCTTCCACTAAACTTCTCAAATGGAGTGGAATTGTCCACTGCACTTGTAGGGCTTCTGTTTTGTAGATATACAGCTGTATTGACAGCTTCTGTCCAAAACTTCAAAGGGATTTTCTTCTCATGCATCATGGCTCTTGCCATTTCCATCACAGTACGATTCTTTCTCTCTGCAACTCCATTCTGTTGTGGAGAGTAGCCTACTATCAGTTGCCTTTCTAATCCCATCTCTTCACAGAACTTTGAGAAATCCAAAGATGTGTATTCTCCACCTCTATCACTTCTTAGCTTCTTAATTTGATAACCACTTTGTAGCTCAACCATGCTTTTGAACCTTTTGAATATGTTGAATGCTTGAGACTTATGCTGCAAGAAGAACACCCAACACATTCTGGTGTGGTCATCAATGAAGGTGAGGAAATATATGTTCCCTCCAAGAGTGATGGTCTGCATGGGACCACATATGTCTGAGTGAATCAGTTCTAGTGTTTGAGAGGCTCTCCAAGCTCCTTCCTTATCAAAAGAGCTTCTGTGGTTCTTGCTTACAGCACAACTAGAGCAGACCTTCTCATGTTCTTGTAAATTAGGCAGTCCCTGAACCATATCTCTCTCTTGTAACAACTTCAAACTAATATAGTTTAGGTGCCCAAATCTTCTGTGCCACAGCCAGGATGTTTCTCCAACTGTTGCTCTGTTTGCCATAGGAGGATTGACATAGTCAAGATTTAAAGGAAAACATCTGTTTCCCTTCATTGGCACTCTTGCAATGCAATCTTCCAGCTGCCTATCTCCATAGATATCAACTGCATTATCACCAAATACAATCCAATGCCCATGTTCTATCATTTGACCTACACTTAGCAAATTTTCATCTAAACCTGGTACAATCATGACTTCTTTGATATATCTAGTCACACCCTTCATTTCTATAGCCAAAGTCCCTTTGCCTATTGACTGCACTAGATCACCAGTCCCCATTTTGACTTTACTCTTCACACTTTTATCAACATTTACAAGTAATGACTCATGGGAAGTCATGTGATTGCTGCATGCACTATCAACATACCACATATTCACATTCTTTCCAATTGTTGCAGCATGACATGCATAGAACATAATGGCAGGTTCAGTTACCTGATTTGCAATGTTAGCAAGTTTCCCTGCCTTGTTTGCTTGGTCACAGTCCTTGACAAAATGACCAAATCAATTGCAGCCATGACACTTTGGTTTTCCTTTAAACCAACACTCACCATAGTGTAGCTTCTCACAATGTTTGCATTTTCCAGATTTGTCTCCTTGACTCGGTTTTCCTCCTTGACTCGGTTTTCCTCCTTGATTGACATTGTTTTGAGGTTTAGAATCCCATTTCTTATCCTTGGACTTCCAGTTCTTCTTTGATTTATTAGAGCCAGAACTAGAACTTGATTGAGATCCTTTTGAGTTTATGCTCATGCTGCTGAAAGCTTTCTCAGTGGTGCTTTCAGCATGTCTGTCAAGACGCTGAGCAAATCCTCTTAATGCTGCAATTACCTCTTGCACTTCAATGGTTTCAATGTCCCTAGTTTGCTCAATCACATAGCAGACTGGATCAAACTCCTTGGTTAAGCTTATTAGCAGTTTTTGAACTATCCTCCCTTTGGTCAGATCTTCCCCATATCCCTTCATCTGATTTACAAGCTCAAGTAGCCGAGTGATGTATCCAGACAAGATCTCATCATCCCTCATCCTGGTGTACTCAAAATCTCGACGCAGACCCTGCAACATGATGGATTTGACTTGCCTATCACCATGAAACTCCTGATGCAAGATATCCCAAGCACCTTTTGAGGTTTCTTCATTTGAGATTCTGGGGAAGATGTCATCTGAAACAGCACCTTGGATAATACCAAGAGCCTTAGCATCCTTCATCAACAAGGACACCATCTCAGAATCTGATGACCCTTCTTCATCAACTTTTGAATCTGGAACTTGAAGGCCTTTCTCAACCAAATTCCAGATTCCATGAGATTTGAAAATTATTCTCATTCGAATCTTCCAAAACTCATAGTTCTCCCCATTGAATATTGGAGCTCTAAGATCACTCCCTCCTGACCCAGCCATCTGAGACCAGACTCAATGAGCTGAGAGTTGGAAATTTCTCGTTGGATTTCCAGACTCAGCTCACAGCTTCAACGCCCACTATCCAGATCCAACCTGCACACCTGATACCATGTTGAATATTTGGATTGCAAAGGGAGCAAAGAATGTACTGAGTGAGAGAGAGAGAGCAGAGAAACTGAGATTGTTCTAACAAATTACTTACGCTGCATGAACATTGCAGCAGAGCTTATATTCCCTCATGACAATAGCATGTTCTCTTACATCAGTTGATTCCAAATCTAACGGTTTGTAACAGTAAGCCAATGTGAATATGACACATGGCAATACACAGCTGTCCTAACAGCTGGGATTAGAAAACAGACTCAAGCATTGCACCTGGCATATAAGCTCAAGGTACTCAACTAACACAAAGATTAGAACAGATTAAATATAAACTGACTTAGAGCTTACTAACTAATCTGAAATTAGCTAGGCAGTTTACATTTTAACATTACCTCATCGCTTTCTTGAAGAAGAAGAAATGGAGGGGTTTGAGAAGCCTAAACAGAAACTCATCAAACAGTTGGTGGAAGGAGATAACTCAAGGCTTTTAACCATCATTTCGCTTGTAGGTCCTGGCGGCTCTGGCAAAACCACTCTGTTGAAGAATGTTTTCGAAAAACAAAAGTGTCCAAGGGTTTTTCAATTGCCATGCTTGGATTGATGTGCCGCGCGACTTGTGTGACAGCAAACGCCGTGAGCTCTTGCTTAACATGTTAAGCAAATTTGACCCGAAAGTCAAAAGGGAGGGACCAGATCATCATGAAGATCCAGAAGAGCAATTGGGACTACTTCTTGAACAAAGAGGTTTGTGCTCGTTTTAGATAATGTTTGGAGCAAACAAGATTTGGTAGGCATTGTAAATGCTATTCCAAATGGTTTGCCTGGGAGTAAAGTAATCATAACTTCTCGTAAATCTGATGTAGCTTCCGGGAGAGCAAAACCTCCTGCGCACATCCATGATTTGAGCAATTTGTTATCAAAGGAAGATGCTCGGAGTCTATTCTACAAGAAGGCTTTTCCTGATGATAGAGAAGGAAAGTGTCCGCCCAAGCTTTAGGAGTGGGCAGATAAAATCCTCAAGAGGTGTGAAGGTTTACCCTTTGCAATTTCAGCTGTTGGTACTTTGCTAGCAACGAAACAATCAACTCCACTTGAGTGGAAGAAGTTACATGACAGCCTCGTACCCAATCTTCCGATTATCAGCCAAATTTTGCAGCCAAGTTACGAGGATCTTCCAAGCCATCTTAAAACTTGTTTCTTGTACTTCAGCATGTTTCCTGAAGACTACTCCATTAGCCGTGAGAGGCTAATTCGCTTGTGGGTAGCTGAAGGATTTGTGATACCAGAAATATCAATAGGAAGACCAGAAAAATCAATAGAGGAGGTTGCAGAAGGTTATCTCAAAGAACTGATTGGAAGAAATTTGGTTCATGCAAGTACAATGGAGGTCGATGGATGAGTAGTGAGGAGCTGTCGTGTTTTGAACCTTGTCCTTGAGTTCATCATCTCAAAAGTGGAGAATTTCATCACTGTCTCATGTGATGAAAACAGCTGCTGTAGTAGTCCTGGTGAGAAAATTCGACGCCTTTCTGTTCATAACGTTAGTATGGCCAATTTGTCAAGGTATAGAGACTTAAGTTGTATTCGTACCTTACTGGTGTGTGGGCAGACAAGTTCTCTCTCTGAGCTTCTTAACACCTTTACATTTTTAAAGGTTTTAGATTTGCAAGGTGTCCCTTTGGAGGACTTCCCCAGTTACGTTGTTGGTCTCACTCTCTTGAGGTACCTATGTCTGAGGGAAACCAATGTTAGAACAGTTCCAAAGTCCATAAAGAAGCTTGGATTCTTGGAAACCTTGGATCTTAAGCAGACCAAAGTGACCAAATTACCAGCACAGATTTATGCACTCCACAATTTGCGGCATCTTTTAGTCTATTGCTACGATGTCCCGAATTATGTGACATTTGGAGCTGCAAGGGGAGTGAAGGTTTCTGTAGGCAATATTGCAGCTTTGTGCTGCATACAAAAGTTGTCACTAATTACGGTGAAAAACAACAGAAAAATCATAAGTGACTTGGGGGAGCTGAAAGGTCTTAGGAAGTTGGGGCTGACAGATCTTGAAAGAAAAGATGGAAGGGACTTGTGTCGTTCTATTCAGAAAATGCAGAAGCTTTCAACACTTGACGTAAGATCAACGAGCGAGGAGGAGTTTCTTGACTTGGATCACGAGGAATTTCCTCCTAACTATCTGCAACGTCTATATTTGAAAGGGCGACTAGAATGGCTGCCTAAGTGGATTTCCCAGCTCCATAGTGTAGCCAAGATTGGTTTAAAGTGGTCAAAACTAAATGCCAATGAGAGCCCACTTGAGGCCCTCCAAGCTTTGCCGACACGTTCAAGGAGCTGAAGATATTACACATTGAACAATTTGATCAGCTAAATACGATGGTTGTCCAAAATGGAGCAATGCCTAAGCTCAAGAAGCTGACCATGTCCAGATGTCAGAATTTGGAGTAACTTCCACTCGGCATTGAGGGTCTAAGATCACTCGACGAACTGCTTCTATATGACATGCACAATCTATTTATTGCTAGGCTTCAGAAGGGCAGTGAAGACCGGCAGGTGGTCGAGCACATTCGAGTTATTCATTCTTCCTATCTCGGGAGCAATCAACGCTTCACTGGATTTCAGAATCTCTCTTGATTTGCATTGACTCTAGAGAAGAAGCACGAGGTGAGTATAAAATTGCTTATGTTTTGTTGATGACTTGCAATAGTTTTACCCTGTATATCAATAATCTGCAGCCATTTTCTCTAAACTTGGGATTAATGTTGAAGAATATATAGGTCTCGCATCGGAAACTTGACTAAATAAAATAGAAAATATAATGAATAGTTCCACTACTGATATCATCGAGGTCTTTTGTGATAAAATCTCACATGGCTTTGTAAGTGATTAAGTTGTGGACAATATGTATTGCTAATAGTGGGTCGTAGGACCGTTTCTCTGAAGGTTAACCGTTAGCATTTTGACTGACCTTTTTTTTTTTCCCCCCTTCCCTCTTTGTTTAGGCCACATTGGGGAGAGTAGCTGAACTGAAGGTGAAGATGGGTTACAACTCTATTGAATTGAAGAACACTATGGTCTGTTACATTCATTTTTATTAGAACAGCATATGTGGGACAAGCTGATCTCCATGCATTATTAGCTATATAATTTGCTTTGTCTATGCATTTATTTAGTGGATTGTAAGCGCAAAAATTTGATTTATTCATAATGGCAATTAGTTTTTTTTTTTTTTTTGGTTGAGAAATTCTATGATTGCATTTATAATTTAGCCAAAAAAGTCACTAGTCACAAAGGCCCAATACAAACTAGCCACGAAAGGGCCATTACAATAACAGAGCGGTCTAATATCAAAATTAAGAAAATCTAGTATGTCTCCACTAACGATCAGGCAAGATCGAAGAAACTCTGGCACAACAATTAGTTTAGATGCTCACATTCTATATAATACCTTCCAATTTAGTTTGTACTGTTGCAACAAAGACTTCAATCGTCGGATAAATGAGTTATAACTTAAGGAAGTTGAGTTGTTTTAACCAAATTATATGTGCAACTTGACCAATTTGAGATGGGTGTGAGTACAGTTGTAGCTCTCGTTCTCTTTTCTTTTTTTCACAACTCTCATTTCCCACTCCTGCAGCTCCATCATCACGATCACAGCCGCGATTGAGTAAAAGATGGCTCATATTGTTGAACTCATAAATCTCTTTTGGCAATTTAGTCATTAGAACATCTCTAACCATTGGGGTAGAAACCCAAATTTTCAGTTTTGAGCCTAAAATTTTTCTTGAATTCATGTATTTTGGGGAGGGGGTTGGAAATTTGAGAAATGTGAAATGTGTGGTGGAATTCCAGTCCAAGTTTTGTCTGGACTGGTAATTTGTGTGGAGCCCAAAATTATATTTTGCAGACCATGTGAAGAGGCAAAAGAGGTGGGCCCTGCGTGATAGCAAAGCTGTCTGGCCAATAGCCATTTTGCACAACACATGGTAGCTTAAGAAGAGGAAGATGTTGGAATCCAACAACTGAAAAAAAAAAAAAAAGGGTGGTTTTTTTATTTTTTTATTGCAAAAGCTAAATTGTACTTGTTTTTATTTTTAAGTGAAATTCTATTTTCGGAATTTAAAATTTTTTAGATTAAAATGTTCACAAAATTAAATCACGAAGATTGAAACAAAAACAATGTCAAGAAAAATTAACGGAAAAAAAAAATTATGGGTTAATTATTCTTAAATAATTTAATAAAGTTGTGGACTCAAATTATAAGTTTGCAAAGTTGGAGGAATTTTTTTTTTTTTTTTTTTTGAGTCCTGAAAATATATGAATAGTTGTATTTATGAGGGTGGAAATTTAAGTTTAGCCACAATATGGTTGGAAATGGTCTTATGTGTATTCTAAGTTTGAAACTCTAATATATTTCAAAATCTTAAGATACATTCCAATTTCAATCTAATTTTTTGCAGTACTTTCAAATGTCAAAATTGATTTGGACTCACCAAATTCGAAAATTTTCGAATCAAAATCAATTGGAATTGAATTTCCAATTCAACTTGCCTCGTCTGCAAGTCAATGTTATTTTTCACTAGGCTAGATCTCGTTGGCATTTGATTTGATATATATATTTTTTACTATAGCTTTGTGATTATTATCATAGTAATATTCAATTTATAAAACGCGAACAATAATAATTACATAGGGCAGTCCAAAACATATTTTGATTTGCACCTTTTTCTCTTCTTTTGAAATCCTTCGGTAACTTTTTTTTTTTCCTTATATTTTTGTTTTTTGAGAAATTATGGGATTGCATTCATAATACAGACAAAAAAAATTACTAGCTACAAATGACCAATACAAACTAGCCACAAAAGGCCATTACAATAACAGAGCGATCTAACATCAAAGTTAAGAAAATTTAGGACTCCTCCACTAACGATCACACAGGATCGAAGACGCACTGGTATACGTATCCAGCTAAGAGAGCAAACTCATAATAACTAAAAATAGATAAAGCTTGAAAAAACCAAGTCATAACAATACAAATAAAACTCTCACAAATGAGAGGTGAAAAACTCGCGCAAAGGAGATGTGAAAAACTCTCACAAAATGAGAGGTAAAAAGTACACAAAATACCCAAAGAGCCTCTGCTGACTTATTCCAAACATAAAGAAACCGCAAAAAAGATGATGGTGGAGATCCGACACCGAAACGAGAGTGGAGATCCGATGCCAAGACGCATTTGCCTATGATGAGTGGAAGAAAATCATTACAAAACAAAAACAAATAGGGAAAACCTTATGTCTTTGAAAATTAGGCAAAAGAGGAGAAGGTATGAAGGGAAAGAGGAGAGGGAAAGAAGAGATAAGGGGAGAGGGGAGGAAGAACAATGACTTCCTACCTCCTCAAAGTGAAAACGGCTGTAGAGTCTTTTTTTGTGAGAGAAGGGGCTAGAGTTTTCCACCAAATTAGTCACATTGTTTAAATGTGATTTAATTATTTTTTGGTCTAGTATAAGAGGAAAATCATATGGGAGGAAGAAGAAAGGACGGGGGGCTAGGGAGGGCACAGGGGAGGGGAATGAAATAAAAGGTGAATGTCTTAAATAAAAGCTTGAAATGAAAACTATTTGAAATCACTTTATGTGCATGTTATCCCTCATAAATTACAACTAAAAACGAATTAATGCATTCCCAAATTGGACCTGAAATATCAATGGTTAAAAGACATAACTATATCACGCAAGATTCCATCAGAAGTTGTTATGGGGCATCTATAGTAGACTGAAAATTGCTTGGGATATAGGTTGCAGTGCAATTGTGTTTGAGTCTGACTCAACGACCGCGGTACACCTGCTTAACAAAAATGTTGAAGACCTTCATCCTTTTGCTGCTATGTTATGGGGATGTCAAGACTATATAAATAAAAACTGGGTTTGTTCTATTCATCATGTATATCGTGAGTGCAACATGGTAGCGGATAAACTAGCTGAATTGGGTTCATATCTTGAGTTGGGTCTGTCAACCTTCCATGACCCTCCTGACAGTATTATGTTCTTTCCTAGTGAAGATTTACTTGGAGTCTGTAGGCCTCGAGCCATTGTTTAATTTCTTTGCTGGGCGTTAGTCCCGTTTCTTTACCCACACAAAAAAAAAAAAAAAAAGGTCTTGGTCTTTTATTCCCATTGGGAGACGTACGTACGAGAGGCCATTCTTTTTTCTTTTTTTTTTTGAAATGCAGCGATTTGGGGTGGGGGCACATTTCCGGGATTATTCAATTTGTTAATTTCTTTTTTCTTTTGAAAAGTCATATGCTTTTTATTTTAGGTGAAAAGTCATTTTTTGTCCCTATAATTTATCACTTTTACTATTTTCGTCCTCGTAGTTTTAATTTGATCAATTTTGTCCCTGTAGTTTCAATTCTGAGCAATTTACAGACAATCCCCAATTGTTTGTCAAATTACTCTAATATGGAGGGGCATTTCAGTCCAACTTACAGCCCCTCCATAATCGCCCTCACAAAAACCTAACAGCCTCTACCTAACCACCTTCTCTCATCCCTCCTCCCCCTCACCACCCAACCTCCTCCTCCTCCTAACTCAATCCACTCCCTATCCTATGATCACTTGGGAACACACTTAAGGTCTATGTCAATCCAACTAACACCCTATTGATTTTTATTAGCTATATATTGACATTGCAAAAAAAAATTCATAATAACAAAAGAGAAATTATACTTTGAGGCGTGCTTAATGATTTTTGTTTCCTTTTTAAAAGCCAATACCATCTCTCAATGAATCGATTATTAATTTACTTTTTAAAAAAAAAGAGTGATACTATATTATTGATGAACAAACAAAAATACAAAGTAACTATGTGCAGAATATGGGTAAATCTTCTTCAGTACCAAACACAACAATATATTGATTTTTTTTTTTGGTCGAAATCAACATGTTGAAATGATATAGAGAGAATCACGCACAACCTAAAACAATGACTAAATTCCCGATCTATCAACCAAAAGCACAGTACTCAGATCTAAAATACAAATCCACCGCGCAACGGTAGAAATAGTAAATCCATATTGAAAGCCAAAAGCTAAAAAGAAATAATAATCTTAAATAGAAAACAAATCATTGCAAACTCCTAAAGAGTTTTTGAAAATTATTAGTTTAAAACAAAACTAAAGAAACAGGACCACCGCTCTACATCTTCCGGGCAACTCGAACAAAATCATAGCGCCATACCGGTTAAGCCCATTGTCCCGCACTGGCTAAACCCGAACTCAACGCAAGACATCTTCCCCTCTTTAGAGCTCCAAACTATGTCCTTGTGTACGTGGGCGAAAAGACGGTGACTGAAAGGACCCGCCCCGAATTTTTCCATAATCCGAGACGAATCCTTTGGAATTCCTGACAACACCCAGACGCCGGGCCCATTTACTAAAGACCGAGACTTTCTGCCGAAATTTCGGCGGAGTCTCCCCTATAAATTGGACATTTCCCAAAATTTATACCTGCATAAAAACATAATTTATATTCTCAACTGGCAGCATGCACAATATAATTTCATGCAATTCACACAAATGGCTTTCGGCCTTCCAATAATTCTCAACCAACTACCCAGCAATTCAAATACCCCTTTATGACTAATATTTAGTCTGCGGCTGCACCTAACAACCTTAGGCTGCCTACGTACCCTCCTTGAGGGATCAAGCCACACGTAGTTCTCCCTTACAACCCAAATTTACACTTAGGCGATACCTCAATTCATTTCTCTGTCTTTCACATAATCTCCCCATACGCCGGTACTACCAACGCCATGTATGGGGCCTGTCAACACGCCGGATAACCTACGCCACATGCGACCATACCATACTATCATAATATCTCCCCATACGCCGGTACAACCAACGCCACGTATGGGGTCTGTCTCAACGCCGGATAACCTACGCCACGTGAGACCTATACGTCATATCACATAACTCCCCATACGCCGGTACAACCAACGCCACGTATGGGGCCTGTCGACACGCCGGATAACCTACGCCACGTGCGACCTCAACACAATATCACCAATCTCCCCATACGCAGGTACAACCAACGCCACGTATGGGGTCTGTCCACACGCCGGATAACCTACGCCACGTGGGACCTAACTTCCTCTTGGTGGTACTCGTAGTACATCCAAAATTCGGGAAGGTACTTAAAGTAGTGCATATAGCACTCCAACTGACATTCTAGACTCGGTTGTACCCTTGTACAAACCTATAGTTCTAATTCTATGAATATACGAATATTCTAATATTGCGTAAACCCCAACAGTAGTCTAGCACCAGATAATCCCCCTAGGAAGGTGAGATTACTCCGGAAGACTCACGGTCAACCAAGGGTCAAACTGCCCTAACCCTGGTCAAATGGGCCCACGGGAACCACGACCTCCAAACTCCGATCCGAAAGTTCCTATGGGTTCTATAAGGTATAGGACACTAGTCCTGCAAGTTTGGTTCAGATCGGACGGTCGGATCGCTCGCGATCGCACGATCTAACGGTTAATATAAAATAATATATTTAATTTAATAAATCGGAACATCCGGGGCTCCGATTCACGATCCGTGAATTCCCCCACGATCCTAGAAATACTTAGATTAACATATATTATTTTCGGGACCATCCAACGGTCCCGACCTATCGAACCCGGATAACGCGTAATAGGCGATATCCGTTCGATAGTCAAACGACGTCCGAATTGAGATCCGCGAAATCATACGCGCTCGTGACAACCTAAGGATCTCATCGGGTTAAATTGCAGCCTCACCAGCCTCGCCCACGCGCCGCCACACGCGCCGGCAGCGCGTGGGTGTGTAGAGTAATTTCCGGCGACGGAAAAACTCCACACCCGAGCTCACCCTTCCTACCCTAGCTTCTACTCGAGGTCAGGATCACTTTCTTCAACTACGGGAAGGCCCAATTCGGGCGGCAACTGGCCGGAATTTCATTTTGAAATCCGCCCAAAACCTAGGTTTCCCAATCGATTTTCTACACTCAAAATCGATCCAAACCTACACAACCAACAGCTAGAACTCGTAAAAAGGATGAGAAACCATACCTTAATCACCGAGTTTGGGCGGCGGAGGCGGCGGCGCGACGGCGAGAAAACCCCGGTTCAAACCAGTCGAGCTCGCGGCCGGAATCCGTGGTTTCCGGCGGGGAAAACGGGCAGGTCTGGGTCGGGGCGGCGAGGCGAGTCGATCGGGACCGGTCTCGGGTCCTGCCGTGGCATGAGTGGAGAGAACCGAGGAGAGAGAGAGCGGACGTCGGGGAGAGAGAGAGAGATCGCGCGGGGGAGAGAGAGAGAGAGAGAGAGAGAGAGAGAGAGAGAGAGAGAGAAAAGTCAGATATTTTTAACCCAAACTTTGAAATATTTACAGTTTTGCCACTGTCGATATTTTGATCGTAACTTCTTCGTTACGACTCCGATTCGAGCCTACTGCGTGTCTACGAATTCGTCTCAGTACCACCTACCCAAAAATACCAGTCACGGTCCCGAACTCTCTCCGGTTAAAAATATGACCAAAATACCCTTAATAAATAAATAATTTAAATAAGGGTTAAATTTGGGAAAATTTGGGATCGGGGTGTTACAGTGACTTTATCATGACGACGACATCATTTCACAATAATTGCTTCCACATCACAAAATAAACTAACAATCTTGAGGGAAAATTGAGGGAGAAAGAAAAGAAGGGATGAAATGAGAAGAAAGGAGGTAGGGAAGGAGGCCGCTAACCCCTAAAAGGGCCGCTGCTAAGACTTTTTTCTTTAAGATTTATTTACTTTTTTTAGTTATTAGGTTGAGAGTTCATACGATATTTTAACATTTATATGCTAAGATTGTATTTAAGACAGACTGCAATAATTTATTATTGACTTGTTCTTTTTTGTGTGGTTAATTTGCTTCTATTCTACATGACCTGTACGTAAGTGAAGACATCCGCTGAAGCTATTGTGGTACAATTCCTTGATATTTTTTTGAAGTTCTAGAATCTTTTATGTATGGAAAATGAAATATCGTAGCGATATAAAAGAAGTGACGAGGATTGATTGCTACTGTTGAACGAATATGCATGCATTATGTATGTTCCTTAGGGTTAGGGGTGTGGAAAAAGGACCATTATTGGACAGTAATTCATTTGCATGATTTTGAAAGAACCGTTGGAAACGGTGTGGAGAGATGCTCTTAGGCAGGCTTTCACCCTCCTCCAAATATTGTGGGCTTTTGGATTGGAACATCATGATTGGCTTTCACTTCCTTCCTCCTCCTTTCTTTCTCCCTCTTGGATTGACACATACATATTACATACAACATGCCAATCCATTTTGACTGTTCAATTTTTAATTTACTTTTCTTTTGACAAGTCATATTTTGTTTTATTTGAAATAAAGGTACATGTTACAAGTGCCAATAACATCAGTCAATGAATTAACACTTCGCTTTCTTAATTTTTATTTATTATGTTGAGAGTCTATAATATTTACATTTTGATTCTGCATTCGAGTTTGAATCCCAATATCTTATTATATTAAAATAGAATATTATTTATATTAAATAAATAAATAAAAAAGTGGCCAAATTTAACTAAATGAGACGCTTTTAATTTATAAAAGTGGCCAAAATTTATTTAGCAGTAGTGTTTAGAAATTTCTTGCCACCGCGGTGTACTAGATGTTCCAGGCCATCAAACACTGAATTATTGGAATTGACTGTGGAAGAATATTGTTGACTTGTTCATTTGTAGGCCAAGCTTCTCACGTGGCCCTTGTATTTGAAAATGTAGAATTTGTCCATACATAAATGGAGGAGTTAATGGGAATCTTCTCAACCAGTGGCGAATTCACGTTGGGACAAGAGGGGTCGGACGACTCCTTGGAAGGCTGGAAATTGGGGAAGGGAGTCCATGGAAGCCCCCTTGTATGCACACAATGTGCTCGACGAAATGCCCCAACGAAATGCCCTGTGCAGCTGCGCTGCGCCTTACGCGCGTGCGCTGCGCGTAATTTTTTTTTAAAACCTGCCTTGCCAAACGACGTCGTTTGGTCAAGGCTCAGTCAAAATTTTTTTTAATTGACCTGGCCTCAAAACGACGTCGTTTTGGGCCAGGTTTTAAAAAAAAAAAATAGAACAGCACACACACGCACAGCACTCTGCACAGATTCATTTTCTCCTTCATTCCCAATTCCACAGCCCCTCTCTTCCCATCCTCTCAAACCCTAACCTCCCAACCTTGGACAACCTCCATCAACTCTTCACCGGTGGCCCAGTGCCGATCACCACCACCTTCTACCGCCCTCCGCCGCCCATTTTTTAAACTACAAGTAAGTAAGCATGGAAAATCTGATATTAATAATTATAGTGATAATATATATTGTTGATATTGATTTTTTTTTTTTTTTTTATGTAATGAAATTTATGGATATGAATCATATTGATTGATTGAGTTTATGCTTGATTGAGTTTATGCTTGAAATTTATGGATATGATTCATATTGATATTTTTTTTTATGTAATTAAATTTATGGATATGAATCATAGTGATAATCATATTAATGTAGATTGATTGGGTTTATGTTTGATTGATAATATGAATTGATTGGGTATATTAAATATTGATTGCTATTTGATATGATAATTTGGTATATTGAATATTGATTGATATGAGTTTAGGGAGTATATTGAATATTGAGAGTGGGTTATTGAAATTTTCATATTCATATGATAATTTGGATAAAAATTAATGATTGATTGAATTAATTGATTTGTAGATTTATGGAACGATTCTTTAAAAGAAAATTATCTACGGATAGTTCTTCTCTGTCTAATCCGGGTAGTTCAAATGCA
>NC_047653.1:8971235-8991366 GCF_902201215.1 Prunus dulcis | reverse complement strand
TATCTAGTTGATCTGATTCCAATTCCTCAATTTAGTTCCATGATTCATGACTTCCTCCATTCCTAAGTAAACATGCCCTAAGAGTATAACCACACCCCAAATTCGAAGGAAAATATACAATGTAGTATCATAAGGTAGATAGTAACCATGGCTGATTAGTTGATCAATAAGATTGTTGTAATATTGTAGACCCTTTGGATTGACAGGTCCTTTTCCATCTGAAATAAAGAAATTGGATATTTGAGTGCGTGAAAACTTAAGCGTTGTTTGTTTAATATGAGTAACAATTGGATGCCATGCATACTTGGGATAAGTCTTGACCATGAGATGGAAAATCTATATGCCTCTAATCCAGTATCTGCCATTAGTTGAACATCTTCCTGCAACAGTTTGAATGAACATGATATGATGTATGAACATCAAATAGCATCAACATGTTCCTAATTAGTTATTTAGGCAATAAATCGTGTGATTACGTAATTGTACGGAACATATGGTATGTTATATTGCCTCCCAAAAACTATAAAAACCTCTCGAATACTAGCTAGTCTTGATACGGTATGAATCTCGTGATTGCATAATTGTAACATATATGTGAATAACTACTAGTCCTGAAACCTCTAAACTAAAAGAAAAGATTGTTAGCAATAACTACATTGAATTTTACAAAATATATACCTTATATTTGTGATACGCGTCACACGCTACATCTCCAGTGGCTCCATGAAAATGACCTGAAAGATTGAGTTAAGTAATGAACTAACAAGGATCGTGATACATGCAAGTTATCATGTTAGTTTGAACAATCAATTAAATATTGGAATGTCCATATTATATATCATGTTAGTTTGAAGCCTAATTAGATTTCTATACCACATGATATGGCATGTCCATATTATATGTCACATCAATTAAATCAATGAAGTGTATTTTAATTAAGACAATTAGAAAAACAAATATTGGAATAAATCATAAAAGAAAAGAAAATATTAAATAATTTTAATTGATGTGGTTGTCCACCTCAGCTGCCACATAAGATGGTATAAAGATATGGTATACAAATGTGGTAAGAGTAGCATTATTCTATTAGTTTAGGCTGACAAAAGGCAAAGTCAAGCCGAGGTTAGTCAAAGTATAGGTCTGTCTCTGCATGTCACTTTATGAATAAAGAGGGAAATATTATCCCAAAAAAAACTACTACCTAATTAAGTAACCATAACTTTAGTATGTGATAAAGCCATAATTTACAATAATAATGTGACACATGACATTGTCATATATATATATATATATATATATTTTATTTACATTGTTTGTCCCAAAAAAGGAAAAGAAAAAAAAAAAATCAACAACAAAAACGAAATTATGCCAACAGAATATGTGAATTACTATTTTGCACCTGATCACTTGTCTTTGTGAATTACTTTTTCTTCATAAAAACTATTTCGATCAGGTTTCGGGCATGAGTTTTTCTTCACACGGTTTTGAATCTATGACATGATTCACTTATTTTGTTGTGTATGTATGACTGCCGACTGAAATTGTTTGGACGGACATGAATTTAACGTCATAGATGACAGTGGTTTTGGGGTGATGGGCCCCTTCCAATATAACATTGAATCTACCACAAGAAAACAACCAAGACTTTTCTTGCTTTAAGAATACCACTCGCCACAACAATATCTACGGCTGCCCACTAATAATAATATTGATTGGTATCCAAGTCAATATTTAGGCAAATATCCACTAGTGTAGAAGTTTGGAGTTCGAGTTTTAATATATTATCGTTTTTTATAATAAAAAAAGTTCTAAAAATAAAATTTTAATATCTATAGCTAGCTGCATCTTTCATTGACTTTTCGAACTGAATTGAGACGTTAATTATATAACATTTTTAAAACTAATTAATTCTTTGAAAAATTTAACCGAACTAATCAAAAACTCTAATTTATTCATGAAGAGGTTAAATTGTTTTTATTAAAAATAAAAACTAAAAAACAAATACAAAATAAAAGCATAAAAACTAGTATTGCTACAATCTAACCTGACCTCGCCAACCAACAAACAAAAATGAAAAAAGAGCGAAAAAAAGACGAAGCAGGAAAATGTGATATGAAAGTAGTGGGAAGCAAACCAGCTTGCGCATATGTGTCCAAGATGCTCGGGGTCCTGCCATCTTCGGCTGCAGCACCTTCCACCTTTTGTCATGTAGATTTTTTAATCAACCCAGGTAATAATACAAATGAAAAGAAATTAGAGAGAGAAAAAGAAAAATGAAAAAAAATTGCGAACCTGATAAGCAGAGGAGGAAGCACCAAACACAAAGGCCGGTGCCGGTGGGAAGTCATCTCTGCAAAAGTCATCAGTGCTTGAAGAAACGCTTTTTATGGTAAGAAGAAAACACAGCAGAAGTGAAACTCTCAACATTAATTATGGAAAAGACGATGGAGATTCTGGTTTCTGAACTTATAAAAAGCAAAACTTTTGAATGAGATTTGAGTGGTTACCCTTTTAGTTATCCTAAAGCTCCACGTCGATAAAGCTAGACGATTCCAAATTACTTTAGAAGGTGTTGTGTGTTGAATTGAAGACTTTTTCATTTGTCGATTATGAAAACTTGTCAAAACGGCCGAAAACTGTTGTCAAATTAATTAAAATAAAAAACGAGTAATTAATTGATAAAGGTTGTGCAAAGCCCCGCTGCGATGATTGGCTTGAAGCGAAAAGCCTTTGCTTTCTCCCAGTGGCGTAAAGAGGGTCCGTGGATATTAACATAATATATTTTTTTAATTGTATAATTTAGGGAAATAGCGCTCAATGCCACTAGTTTTTCAATTTTAACTGAAAATACCGCATTTTCCCACAAATTTTGCAAATATCACCTATAAATATATATTTAATATCCACTTATTGCACACATAACACTTTTTCTGAAATTTAGTTCTCTCTCAGCTCTTTCTTGACTCCGTCTCTCCTCTTCACTCTGTCTCTCTGTCGCTCAACTCTCACTCTCTCTTCGCTCTTTCTTTGTCGCACGCTACCTTCAGTCTCTCTCTCTCTCTCTCTCTCTCTCTCTCTCTCTCTGACGCAATGCTCTTCTTCCACCAGAGGTGTCTGTTCATCGAAGCTCAACTCCATCATTCACTTCCCAAAGGTACTGTTCATCGTCATTTTCTTAGGGTTTAGGGGTTTCTCTGAAGTTGGTTTAGGGTTTATGGATTTCTATTAAATTGGTTAAGGGTTTCTCTGAAATTGGTTTAGGGTTTAGTGATTTCTCTGAAATTGGTTTAAAGGTTCTCTGAAATTGGCTTATTTATTATATTGCCCCTTAAAATTATAGTCAAATCTCACTTTACCCCCTGAAAATTAAAGTGACCCAGAACACCCTATTGACCAACGTTTGGTGGTTCACTTTGCCCCCAAACTATTAATTCTGTTAAAATTTTTGTTAAAAACGCTGTTGTGGCACAAATAGGACCCACTCTTTTATTGAAATATATGTCACCTAAGTGCCACATGTAAAAAAAATAAATTTTAAAAATTTTAAAATTTTAACAAATAGAAAAGAAAAAAAAAATTACATGACTTCTCTCCTCTCTCCCTCTTTCTCTCTACCTGAGTCTCGACCTTCTCCCCTACCAACAAATAGGTAAACGTTAATGGTAAAGAAAAGCAGCAAAGCACATGCCATTACAGAAATTCTTGTGCTTGAATTTTAATTACTGAAATTCTGTGCTTGAATTTTAAGCAGCAAAGCACACTCCCAAATCGAAAGGCAAACCCATTCAAACATCATACAAATCAAGAGGGATAATACCCAAAACCATTCAAGAAATCAAAACCAAGAGGGCAAATTTTGTTTTTGTTTTATGGTTTAGAAAATATTTGGAGTTTTTGGGTTCTGTTTGGTAGGCAAGAAAATTTCAACAGGAAGTTGAGATTTTGGAGGTGGATTTGGTTGGGGAAGGAGTGGTTTTTGAGGATTTTTAGGCGGCGAAGTTGGTTAGATGGAAGGGAGGAGCTGGTGGGGAGGGGGTGGGGCAGTGATGACTACCCCAAGTGGGTTGGTTTGGGGAGGGAGTCAGGTACAGAGAAAGAAAGAGGGGGAGAGAAGAGAGAAGGGAAGAGAGAAGTAATGTAATTTAATAATTTTTTCAAAATAAAATATTTTTTTATATTTTTCACATGTGACACTTACATGGCATATATTTTAACAAAAGAACGGACCTTATTTGTGTCACATCAGCATTTTTAACAAAATTTTTGACAGAGTTAACAATAGGAGGCAAAGTGAGCCTCAAAATCTTGGTCAAGGGGGTACTCTGCGTCACGTTAATTTTCAGGAGATAAAGTGAGATTTGACTATAATTTCAGGAAGTACTACAGTAAATAAGCCTAAAAAAAATCAAATATCATATTGGATTAGGAAATTGAAAACACAAGGAGCCCTATTTCATTGTTTCTCTTGTTAAAGGACATTTTTTTCAAAAAGTGAAGTCTCGGGTAGTAAAGGCTTTTCTTGGTTTCCACCAAAGTTGATGGTGATTGAATGCCTCCCAACTCTATCTTGAATTGGTTCTCCAAATCACTAAAGAAAGTTACCACAAAGTTTCTTCACCAACAAGAGCTTCAGAAGAAGGTGATGTACCTTAGTGAGATGATTATGCTAGCAATCTCTCACCAAGAAGACCGGCTTTTGCAAGGGTTGAATGGGAAAGCTAGAGCAGAGCTTATGTAACACTCCGATCCAATTTTAATTATTTATTAAATCTATTTAATATTTAATTGTGAAATTATAATTTTATCTTCGGAGTAAAGTCATGATGGTCACTTTTCGATCCATAAGGATATTGGGGATTTAAGTGGCACCGTTGTGTAGAGCTCATCGATACGAGTTTGTAAACACGTAGTGGGCCTAAATGAAAAAAAACTTAGTGATAAATCGTGTTACCCATAAGTCAGGAACATAAATTAAAAGACTACCTATAAGTTAAGAACATATATTAAAAGACTACATATAAGTTAGATACGAAAATAGACAAATAAAAAATGTATGTTACCTATAAATAAATAAATAAATAATTACATAAAATACTATTATACATTATCGAAAATGTGAAACACACACACACACACACACACATATACCTATGCACTAGGCAATAGAATAATATACCTACACCATAGGATAATATATCCACAAGAGTATGTAATATACATCTACCATATGGTGAACAAAAATACAAATTGTTACCAATAACTCATGTGCTAAATGATGTGCTACTGTATTTGCTTCCCTAAAACACTTGAACAATCAGTAATTCCATCGCCCGAAGGCAAGAGAAGCATCATAAATGGCTAATTATTATCACATAAAGTACTATTACCCGATTCAAAGCATAAAGGGCAACATTGGAACAAAAAATGATTGAAAAAAAAAATTATATTACATCATAAAATATTTAAAAACGAATGTGATTCTATATGGCACAAAAGTCAAAGAACTTGTATCAAAGTCACCAAATCCAAATATTAAACCCAACTTCTCAATGGAAATTTGAATCTATATCAAATTTTCTATAAGCTAATCTTAATTTAGGCTCCAAAATACACAAAATAAGCTGTTTTTAACATTAAATTTGCCATCAGGGATTTGACCGCAAATATATTTAACATCAACAAGATACCCCTCCAGTACAACTGCCAGTGAATCTCTCTTCTATGAGAATTTTTTTAAACAATGATCAATGAATCCACCAAACAAGTTTATTTCTTTTCGATGGAAGTTTTATTTTCCCAGAATGTACGTTACGGTAATATGTGGAAGTATCATCATAATTTCATAGAGTCATTTGGTATGAATGCTAGATTACACTACATGAAAATGAAAACGGCTCTTCTGCTCATAAATGAAATTTCCAAATGTTCCTATAAATTGTTTCTTCCATTGGACTGTTTGTATCTATATGCATTAGGATCCCAATTTTCTTTGATCTCTCAGTTCGAGAAATAAAAATTAGAGGAGAAGCGATCCTTGACATCAACAAGATGCTCATCTTTAAGATATTTTCCATTCAGAGTCTGCATAGCCATGACTTGCTGAATAAGTCTTCACATTGTTGTGTCCAACAAAGCCTGGCTCATCAGACTTGATTTCTTTAACCCCACTACCCATTGCTTTGGTCTCAGAAAATTCCCAAAACACAGTCCAACAACTCAAGTTTAATGCAAATGTTAGGTCTACAGCTACATGTTACAATGTATATATCTATAATGTACCATGTGTTTTAGTAGTCTAAAAGGTATTTTGGGAATTAGACGACATAGAAGCACAGTGTCCTGCCTTAAACCAAGAACGCAAAAACAAAAAAACATATTGGATATTCATCTTTACTTGTTTATTTTACTAGAATTTTTCAAGTACATAGACAGAATTTCTAGGGGGAGTAAAAACATGCATCTTTCTTTACACTCCATCGGTATTAATTTAACAATGTATAGTGAAATCTACTGAACGCGATCATGGGAAAGGGATTTAATAAACCCGTCTAAGCTGATGACGTTCTTTCTCTTTAAAAACTGGGAGTACCAGTAAGCAGAGAGTTTCGGTTGTCTTCTTAAATCGGGGTCATCCAAATCGATGTAGTAGAGGCCGTAGCCCGATTCATAGCCGTCCAACAGCTCAAGGGAATCCAAGAAGGACCATATAAAATAGCCTCTGACGTTTGATCCATTCCTTCCAAAGTAAATATTTCATAGCATCCATTAGTAATTTAAACACCTTTATTTGGACTTGGCCAGTTAGCCTTTACAAAATGGAGAGAACATGATAAAATCATATAACCGTCGGCTTAAATTATAATCGACAGAAAATAGGTATACCTTACAGCTTCAAGCAAATTTTGGATGTGTCCGTCCAAATATTTCACCCTTGGCCAATCCTCTAATGATGAATTGCGTCGAGTTCGTTGACCTAAAATATATTGGATGCCAGACTTTTTTCATTAAAATTTCATCATTTTGAAGAGTTTAGTTGTTTTGTCTTTTTGCTGCGTTATGTTTTCTCACATTATATATGTCTTCATATAAATGCACTCTAGCAGTACTTTGATTAAAATTCACTATTTAGTATAGAGAGAGAGAGAGAGAGAGAGAGAGAGAGAGAGAGAGAGAGAGACCATTTTCTTGGATATATATTGGAGGATTTCCATAGTTTTGCTTGACATATTCCAGCAGTCGTTGCAGGCCCCAGGGAGTTATTGGAAACTGAAGTCAAAGAAATCGATCAGTAATAAGGCTCTGAAATTAACCCCATAAGCAGTGAATTGATTACGTTCAAGCTTCTACCTCAAATGTTGTATCATTTTGTAGACCTGCACGTGAAATTAAAGAAAGTTTGAAAACTATCACATGAACAATGCACAAATATTCCTTGCACATGAGCAATGAACAAAAAGAAAAAATGAACAACGCACAAACAGCCTGTAGACAAAGAAATTTTGGTGCAATAAATTTCATTGGACAAGAAAATAATTAGGGTTCGGTGGATTAAATCGTGGGCCCCGTAATTCGCCCATGTGGCGTGTGACTCATCAAAATCGGATTAGTTGTCAAAAATGACAAATGGCGACATCCGACGGAGTGCATCAAACGGTTCAAGATGAAGACAAAATTAAAGGAAAGAATCTTCTGTGATTGACTTTGATTTAAATCAAATATTAATCAAGTTAATCAATTGAAGATAATCTGGTTAAATTGCCAGATTATGGGAATTGATTTAAATCAAATCAAAATCCCACAAAACAAGGTTTTAAATAGGGAAAGTTATTTAGGTCAAGCATCCTACAAAAGCCTATAAATAGGAGGTCTCAAGACGAAAGATGGGTCAGAGAAAAAACCTAGCACTCAGAAGAAACAGAAAACTCTCTACATTCTTCACCCTACTTTGGAAGAGCCACCAAGCACAACAAATACGTGCCGGTTCCTTCACCATAGAAAAATCCCAAACACCAAACAAGCTTCATGCTACCCGTTTGATCAAGATCAAGTCTCTACGACCCTTGTATCAAACACAAATTTTCTTTAAACACTTTGAAGATCGAATCAGAGGATTCAATACAGAGATTGTAACCCTAAATTTCATAAATACAATATTATTTTGTACACGTGTTCTTGTCTCATTTGTCGCAAGAAATTCGTGTTTACAAATTTGGCACGCCCAGTGGGACAATCTCTGCCTCTCATCTCTTTCTCCAGTTCCAAAATCAATCAACACACCAAAAATGATGGCTTCCAAGAAGATTCAATCCGTTCCCGCGACGAGAGGCCAAAGCGTGAGCGCCTCCTTCTCAAGCGGAGATTCTGCTGGGGTCGTCACCCGGAGCAAGGCCAAGGCGATATCCGTAACTCAACATGTTACTTCCATACCGACTCAAGCCAAGGCGAAAGATGTTCACCGAAGGCGCAAACCGGTTATCAATTTGGCCTCATTGGGGCAAAAGAAGAATACCTCTCGGGCGGATGAGAGAAACTCTCGGAGTGAAGGGAGGAGTTTTTCGGGTTCGAAAAATTCGAGAGGACGCTCACTCTCGCCTGTTTCAGACGCTGACTCGAGCACATGCTCATACCATGGATCCCCGCCTGACGATCAACAGAAGAAGCTTACCTCGGCATCCGTAGGTGAGTCTTATTCTATGGCTATGCAGGTCATGGTGACGGGAGCTATGTCTATTGAAGAGCAGCTGGCCCATATGAGCAAAGCGGTCACCAAATTGACTAAGATGGTTGAGGAGAAGGATGCGCAGATTGCTTCTCTCATCAACAACAAGTGGGAAGGGCATCAGGATAAGGAGCCTGGTCAAGACGCACACAAGAAAGGACCACATCATGAGGCTGAATCCAGCGAGAAAAGATTGGGTCATGAAACAGAGTCGGGTGAGAAGTCGCACGAAAAAGGTGACGCCACCTCGGTGGGTTCTTTGTCAGTCCAACAACTTCAGGACATGATCGCAAACACCATCAGGGTTCAATACGGAGCACCTTCCCGAGACACGCTCATGTATTCTAAGCCATACACCAAGAGGATAGACAACTTGCGGATGCCAACAGGATATCAACCTCCCAAATTCCAACAGTTCGATGGAAAGGGCAACCCAAAACAACATGTTGCACACTTCGTCGAAACATGCAATAATGCCGGGACGGAGGGTGACCACCTGGTGAAACAATTTGTTCGTTCCTTGAAAGGAAATGCATTTGATTGGTATATAGACTTGGAGTCCGATTCCCTTGACAGTTGGGATCAGATGGAGCGAGAATTCTTGAACAGATTCTATAGCACTCGTCGCACTGTGAGTATGATGGAACTCACAAATACCAAGCAATGGAAAGATGAACCTGTCGTCGATTACATCAATCGATGGCGCTCGTTAAGCCTGGATTGCAAAGATAGGCTTTTGGAGTTATCGGCCGTTGAGATGTGCATTCAAGGAATGCATTGGGGGTTACTTTACATTCTACAAGGAATTAAACCCCGCACGTTTGAGGAGCTAGCCACTCGTGCCCATGATATGGAGTTGAGTATAGCTAGTCACGGAGGAAAGCATGAGCCCTTTATGGAGCAAAGAAAGGAGAAAGTCTTTGGACAAAAGACAGATAAACCTGTCAAGAAGCCTACCAAGGAAGCAATGACAATAAACACCGTCCCCGTCAAAATCTCCACCCGAGACAAGAAGAAAGAAGTTAGAAGGATGGAGCCATCTCGAGAAGTGGATAGACGTCGACGCACTTTGAAGGAGTTAGAGGAAAAAACGTACCCCTTTCCTGACTCCGATGTCGCAGGTATGCTTGAGGACTTGCTCGAAAAGAAGGTGATCGAATTGCCGGAATGTAAGCGGCCTGAAGAGATGAACTGAGTCAACGACCCTAAGTTTTGCAAATACCACCGAATTGTCAGCCATCCGGTAGAGAAGTGCTTCGTGTTGAAGGAGCTAATTATGAACTTGGCTAGGCAAGGAAGGATTGAGTTGGATGTTGACGAAATCGCAGATGCGAACGTTGCCACAATTGTGTTTGGATCCTTCGATCCGATGCCGCTGCCCGCATTATCAAAAAGATTGGAATTCCAATCAACAAGGGGCATACACCAGGTGACTGATCCTTGCACGGAAGAAGTGGAGGGCAAACCGAACAATCAAGGTGGTGATGGCTTCGTTGGTGATTCATCTTTCGATGACAATGAAGGATGGACGCTCGTTACCCGGCGAAAACCTCGTACGAAGAGCATTCCTCAACGACAAAATACTCAATCAAAGAGGGAGCGGCGAAAAAGGAGTTCGCACAAACGCTCTAAAACCAAAACCAGAATAATGGTGAAGAGAGATTCTGGCGGAGAAAGTGGACCACTAATCCAAGAGCCACGAATTCCAATTACGCTAGAAGAATACCTTCCCAAAATGTTCTTCGTAAGAGGACCAATTGAGACTGTTTATATGACAACTTGCTATCAAGTAGATGACGAAGATGTCTCGGAAGGAAGATCGGAAACTCATGAAGAGCAAAAGGCCCTGACACAGATAGAAGATTCACCATCGCACCTCAATGTTGAGGAAATGGTGGAACTTCCTGAAGCAATACGCATAGCATTGGTAAAGACGTTGATGGATCTCAATATTCATCCAAATCAAATAAGGGAGGCCAAAAAATTAGAGCCTGAGTCTCAAGATCGTGCTATCTGTTGTGCGACATGTGCTTCCATCACATTCACCGATGAAGATCTTTTGTTAGGATCCAAACCACACAATCGTCCGCTTTTCGTGTCTGGATATGTGCGAGAACAGAAACTTAGTCGCATGCTCGTGGATGGAGGTTCAGCAGTAAACATAATGCCTAAATCCACAATGATAAAGTTAGGCATCACCGTGGACGAATTGTCTCGAAGTCGTCTCATGATTCAAGGCTTCAATCAAGGAGGGCAAAGAGCCATGGGCATGATCAGAATTGAGCTCATGATAGGTGACTTAAAGTCAAACACCCTATTTCACGTGATTGATGCTAAGACTTCCTACAATCTTCTCTTAGGAAGGCCGTGGGTACATGAAAATGGGATAGTACCTTCAACTTTACATCAATGTTTCAAATTTTACAGAGGTGGAGTAAAGAAAATCCTAGGTGATGTCAAGCCATTTACCGAAGCCGAATCCTATTTCGCCGACGCCAAGTTCTACATCGATGAAGACGTGGCATATGAAGTTATTCCCGTTGAGGTTCACTCAACTGGCCAGGCCATACCAAGAAAAGATGAGCAGTCAAAATGCCTTTCCGCTGAAGAAAATAGCGATAATAAGCCAAAAAGCACTGCCTTCGGACAAATGGGATCACTACCGATAGATTCACAGAAGGTAGCTATTCCTGTTCTTCGTTATGTCTCATCAGCCCGAAGGAAGGAAGGTCAATCCCCATTTGGAGAAGAAGTGAAACCAAGGAAGTTAGGGAAAAGTGACATGAAGTTCTTGAAGGAGTCTACAACAATGCCTTTACCCAAGTTGAGCAATTCAGATGTGTCGAAATCTTCAGTTCCAGGGTTCGTCAGACCATTACAAGATGCAACAAGACGTGAATATCTTCCGGTCAAAAGAACTAAAGAAGGTTTTGATCCTAATGCTTATAAGCTCATGTCAAAATCAGGTTACGACTTCGGCTTGTCTTCCTCGCTAGGAGAGCTCAATCCTGATGTCACAGGAGAAAGGACACATGGCCTTAGCGAAACCCAAAAGAAGTTGAAGGAGCAGGGTTACACAATCGGCTCAGCTAGAACAGGCCTAGGTTTTACTCCTGTCCCACCTGTTAAGATTTCTGCCAGAAGAAAAGAAAAGAAGGCAGAAGCTCAACACATCAGTGTCGAAGTGGTTGAGGAGGAAGAAGAACCAAAGGCTATTAAGAGAGCCTCAGTGTTCGACCGTCTAGCCAAGCCTACTCAGCGGACCTCAGTTTTTGGCCGCATCAAAGAATCAACATCACGACCTTCTGTGTTCAAGAGGATATCTAGACATCAGAATCAAAGGGGAATTCAATCAGCTCCGCGCATATCAGCACTAGAAAGACTCGGAGTTCCAAGCCAACCGTCTGAAGAGAAAAGAAAGCAAGCGTTGGAAAGTGGAGTTCTTGTTGATTCGACGGAAGATAATGAAATCCGGAGCCTGATCCCGTCACGTATGAAACGTCTCTCAACACTAGACGTAACTTCTGGTGACCAACTCAAAGTGAAACGACGAACAATCATACAAACTCGGAAAGCTTTGAATCAACAAAATGAAAGTGATGATGAAGAAGTAGAGATTCTAGCCGTTCATCATGTTACGATTAAAGAGCTCGATGAAGAGGAGCCTTTCGAGGATGAGATTCACGACGCTCCTGCTGCATTAGAAGATGGGGGGCAAGCGACTGTTGATGAATTAAAAGAGCTCAACTTGGGCACAAATGAAGACCCAAGACCTATCTTCGTTAGTGCACTTTTGAATCCTAGCGAAGAGGAATCATATCATCAACTGTTGCTTGAGTATAAAGACGTCTTTGCTTGGACGTATAAAGAGATGCCAGGCCTCGACCCAAAAGTGGCGGTTCACCACCTTGCAGTCAAACCTGGAACGCGTCCAATCAAACAAACTCAACGTCGCTTTCGTCCGGAGCTCTTAAGTCAAATCGAAGCCGAAGTTGACAAGTTGATCGCCGCCGGATTTATTAGGGAGGTGAAATACCCAACGTGGATAGCGAACATTGTTCCGGTGAAGAAGAAAATTACTGGACAAATTCGTATTTGTGTTGACTTCCGAGACTTAAACGAGGCTTGCCCGAAGGATGACTTTCCTTTGCCCATAATTGAGCTCATGGTCGATGCAACCACAGGTCATGAAGCGTTATCTTTCATGGATGGTTCATCTGGATACAATCAAATAAGAATGTCGCCAGAGGACGAAGAACTCACAGCCTTCCGTACTCCAAAAGGAATTTACTGTTACAAGGTGATGCCATTTGGCCTCAAGAATGCAGGTGCGACCTATCAACGTGCAATGCAAAAGATCTTTGGTGACATGCTTCACAAGAATGTCGAATGCTACGTTGATGACCTGGTGATCAAGTCAAAAAGAAGAGAAGATCACTTGAAAGATTTGAGAACGGTGTTTAACAGATTGCGGAAGTACCAACTCAAGATGAACCCTTTGAAGTGTGCTTTCGGCGTCACATCAGGTAAATTCCTTGGTTTCATCGTTAAACATCGAGGCATCGAAGTAGATCAGACTAAGATTAAAGCCATCCGAGATATGCCCGAGCCAAGAAATTTACGTGAGTTGAAAAGTTTACAAGGACGCCTCGCGTTTATTCGGCGATTCATCTCAAACTTAGCTGGGAGGTGTCAACCATTCAGTCGCCTTATGAAAAAGGATGTTCCATTTGTTTGGGATGAGGCTTGTCACAATGCCTTTGAAAGCATAAAGAAGTACCTATCGAGTTCACCGCTGTTAGGAGCTCCTATTCCAGGAAAACAACTCAAATTGTATATTGCGGCTCAAGAAAGGTCAATTGGAGCCCTTTTAGCGCAAGAGAATGAGTTACACAAAGAGCAAGCACTCTATTATCTAAGCCGAACGCTTACTGGTTCCGAACTAAATTACACGCCTATAGAAAAGACGTGTCTTGCACTTGTTTTTGCTATCCAAAAGTTAAGACACTACATGCAAGCATTCACGGTCCATCTAATTGCACGAGCCGACCCGGTGAGGTACGTTATGTCAAAACCAGTCTTGACGGGGCGTTTGGCCAAGTGGGCGTTACTTCTCAATCAATATGAAATCATCTACACTCCAGCAAAGGCGGTTAAGGGGCAAGCTGTTGCAGACTTCCTAGCCGATCATCCAATTCCAGCAGACTGGGAAATTTCAGATGACTTACCCGACGAACAAATCTTCTTCGCTGACATTTCTCCTGCTTGGATGATGTTCTTTGATGGATCGGCTCGTAAAGACGGGGCGGGAGCTGGCGTAGTCTTCGTATCACCCGAGAGGCACGTGTTGCCCTATTCATTCTCCTTAAGTGAACTTTGCTCGAACAACGTTACAGAATACCAAGCTTTGATCATGGGCTTACAAATGGCCGTGGAGATGAAGATATCGAGCTTAGAAGTATATGGTGACTCCATGTTAGTGATCAACCAACTGCTGACTCACTATGAAGTTAGAAAGGATGATCTAATTCCATACCACCAATTAGCCACGCAATTACTAGAAAGCTTTGACTCCATGACGCTGGAGCATGTGCCAAGAAAAGATAACCAAATGGCAGATGCATTAGCCAACCTTGCCGCTACATTGGCATTGACAAAAGAAGAAGCAATAAATCTTCCAGTTTGCCAACGTTGGGTCGTTTCATTAACGCTTAGGACATCGCAAGAAGGAGTCAACGTTATCTCGGTACTGTCCATTGACGTTGACAACTGGAGACAACCTTTAATTGATTATCTTGAGCATGGAAAACTGCCAGATTATTCAAGACATCGATCAGAGGTACGACGTCGGGCACCTCGATTCATTTATTACAAAGAAATTCTCTACCGTCGTTCATTTGAAGGTGTATTTCTAAGATGCTTGGACGAAGAAGATGCATTCAAAGCAATGGAAGAGGCTCACTCAGGAATTTGTGGAGCACATCAATCAGGGCCAAAGCTACATTTCCAAATAAAAAGGATGGGCTACTATTGGCCGACTATGGTCAAGGATTGCATGGATTATGTGAAGAAGTGCCAAGCATGTCAATTCCATGCCAACTTTATCCACCAACCGCCGGAGCCGCTACATCCTACAATTACTTCTTGGCCATTTGATGCGTGGGGTCTTGACGTGGTGGGACCAATAGCACCTAAATCTTCCGACGGTCATTCTTACATCCTTGCAGCCACAGACTACTTCTCAAAATGGGCAGAAGCTGTGCCTCTAAAGGAAGTGAAGAAAGAAAATGTGGTGAGCTTTATCAAGGTAAACATCATTAATCGGTATGGTGTGCCACGCTACATCATCACAGATAATGGTAAGCCATTCTCGAATCGGTTGATGGATAAATTGTGTGAAGACTTTGGTTTCAAACAACGCAACTCTTCAATGTACAATGCACCAGCCAACGGTCTTGCGGAAGCGTTCAACAAAACTCTTTGCAGCCTGTTGAAGAAAGTTGTTGGAAGAACCAAGAAAGATTGGCATGAAAGGATAAATGAAGCTTTGTGGGCTTATAGGACGACATACCGGACGCCTACTCAGTCTACACCGTACTCACTCGTATATGGCGTGGAAGCAGTCTTGCCTCTAGAAAGTCAACTTCCATCATTGAGGATGGCCATACAAGAGGGATTGACTGATGAAGTGAATGCGAAGCTACGTCTCCAAGAGTTAGAAGCACTAGACGAAAAGAGACTCGAAGCGCAACAACGCTTAGAGTGTTATCAAGCCCGGCTTTTGAATGCTTTTAACAAGAAAGTACGCCCCAGATCTTTTCAGGTGGGAGATCTTGTCCTCGCATTACGTAGACCTATCATAACAACACACAAGATCGGAAGCAAGTTTACTTCGAAATGGGATGGGCCCTACGTAGTACAAGAAGTATACACAAGTGGCGCTTACAAGATTATAGCAGAGGATGGTTTAAGAATTGGCCCTATCAACGGAAAATTCTTGAAACGATACTATGCATGAAGTGACACCAGCTCCTGGCCCGCATGAGCCTAAACTGCGTACGGCCCCCCAAAAAAAAAAAAGGCTCGTTAGATTGAAAACCCGAAAGGGCAGTCTAAGCAAAAAATTAGAGCGCAAGAAAGTCCGTTGAACTGAAAACCCGAAAGGGCGGTTCAAGCAAAAGTTAGGACACAAAAAAAAAAAATTTCTTGAACTACGTGATGACTTGATCCCTTTTCATCGAGGGTACGTAGGCAGCTTGGACAAATAATTCCAAGTTCAGTCACATCAAAATAAAAACAAAGGGTTTTCCACGTCAACCCGAACCATTGAAAAAAAAAATGAAATGAGAAAATGCTTTTATTTCATCATGAAAGTTATTTAGTAAACATCAACACTTTGACAAGTTCAAAGAGAAATATAATAAAGCAAAGAAAGTTTACAACAGCAGAATTTGCTATTCCCAAGACAAATCCTTGAAGTCGTTACGCAGTCTCTCAAAGGAAACTCGTAATGTATCTAAAGTCTCGGCATCTACAGCTGATAGTACAGGAGCTTCTTCAACCTCGGTCTTATCCTCTCTCAAGCGGGTGACTTCACCATGATGATAAGAAAGTTGTGCATCACTCTCTGAAAGTGATCCGTTTAGTTGGCGCAATCTTAACTCCAATTGTTCTTGTTCCCTTTTCAACTCCTCCATACGCGTATTGGCAGATTGAATAGACTTAAGTATAGAAGACTGATGAACTTCTTCAGCTTGTTGCAGAGCCAAGGCAATAGAAAGTGAAGAGTCAACTGCGGCTAAACGATCGCTCTGAGCCTCGGGAGATAGCTTTTGGGAGTAAGTAGAGTGTGCAGAATGATAGTCAACTGCAGTCACCATAAGCACATCGATCATAGCTCGTAAAGATGAGACGTTCGCCCCTACATTGTCAAGAGTAGTCATCAACTTGCCAAGCTCATCTTTGAATGAGGGAAGCCTTTCCAATGAAGCCTTCAAGATTATGCTTTTTACTTGGTTTCCTAAAACGGAGATTACTTTGTGAAGGGTTTTGTCTGCAACACCTAATTTGGGCTCCCCACATGACATTTCAGAAGTGGACGCATAATTAGCTGGCTTTAATAAATGTTGTTGTGCAAGTGAACCTACATTGACCGACGAGTAATGGTTAAGCAAATAGAATCAAAGATTTCTAAATACGGAGCGTGATAAAGATTGGCATTGTACCTCTTAGGCTAACACCTGAAGCACTTATCGGGCGCAACGCATCATCTTCCTCTTCAATAGGCAAATGATTAAATGGCACAAGCTCAGACACAGTAGGGACATGATGCACTACTTCTCCCTAAAATATATATATATATATAATTAATTAATATATGTATGTATAGAAAAGGGGAAGCTCAAGAAAAAAAATAAAATGCATACCTCATTCATTAGAACCGGTTGTGAAGCAGCGGGCACATCACCAAAAAACCCGTCATCGAGTGGGTATGCCGCGTCCAAATCACAATAGAGAGGTCCGACATTTGTCTTCTTATGCCTAAAGTTGACTTCACTGTCTTCATTGCTACTTATATGCCCTCGCTTCAAATTGCGGATTCGTCGACTGAGTGGAATGAAATCTTCCTGAGAATCTGCTACGCTTTCTGTTTCTCCTTTATCATTAGGGACTCGAGTTGGAGGAACATCAACTGGAGGTGGGTGTTGAACTCGAGATGCGGGAGTAGTAGAACTACCTTCAACTTCTGGATGAACTCGAAGCACTTTACCACGGGCGAGTTTATCATGAACTAAAACTTCATTGCCATGAGACTTAAGAGATTTCGGCTGAGAAAGCGACGACGATTTGCCTGCGGTTGAGATTGTCTTTGATTTCGTCGATTCAAAGCGATGCACCTTTGACCACCAAATAACATAGTCGGATGTAATCTCAAACTCCCGAATATTGTCTTTAGTGGGTAGGGTTATTGTAGATGCACTACCAATCTTCAAACATGATTTCCAATGTGAGTACACTGATAGCACAGTCCCATTCCGGACGTCATCTTTAAGTTCTCCTGGCACATGTTGTACATAACAAAATTGTCTACTGAACCTGTGTGGGCTATAAGGTTGAATGACTCGGTAGTTTTCCTGTCGTAGAGTAACGAATCCCGAACGAAGACATATCAAATACTCAAAGTCTTCTTTAGAAATATGATCTTCATCAGTCAGTTGTTTGCATTCTGAGAACACTTTTGCTAGACGATTCATTTTCACTTTACCACAAGTCCGGAACAAAGCTCGAGCTGTCGAATCTTCAAAAAATTTCGCTGAAAGTCTTCCTGAGAACCTTGCCATGATGGGAATGGACCTCTCGGAAGATGATGTAAAATGTGTGTCGAAATATTCACCCAACCACCCATACACATAATGGAAAGGTAGAACAGTTGTGCAGTTTCCAGGATCATCTGCACTAGAAATATCATTCAACCCTTTGTAAATACTGGCCAATACTGGAACTGCTAAGCTAAATGATACACCATGCGCCATCCGACTGGCAACTTTGAAAACCCCTGGTCTAATCAAAGTTATGTCATCTTTGGGAAATACAAATTTGCACAACCAGCAAGCAAGGAATGCAGCCAAATAGGATCTATCCATGTCTTCATCAGCTATACCCAAATCTTCAAAAACCCCTTCCTCTTCCTCAGTACGTTTCAATGCCGCCGCAATGATACCAGACTAATCCGAGTCTTCCTTTGGCTTTTGTGACTTGTTCCGTACAGTTTTCCTTGAAGACTTTTTATGCCTGAATGGCCCTCGATACCAGTACTTTATCCAAATAGTCATTCTCACTCCAGACTTTCCTTTGGAGTCCTGTAAAATTTTGTGGTACGCTAAGAACAAGTAACGACAAATATGTGGGATATAAGGCATGCCTTTATGGTCCTTCCTATTGAGACTCTCAATGTTTGGAATAACTTCATCATAAAATCGACTGTAATAGGGAGACCGCCGATTTCATGAAGATCCCAAAGGGAAATAGACATTTCTCCTTGCGATGTATGAAGAGTATTTGTTGCAGGACACCAGTACTCGCAGAAGGCTCGAATGACTGGAGCGTGTCGATCATAGCTAAATAATGAGGCAAACACTGCATTATATAGACCGACGCTCTTAAGAACCTGGGTATTTCTACTTAGCACATCTTCAAGCCATTCCCAGTAATACTGGGTAAATGTAGATTCACCAGCCGTCTGAAGAATAGGATCCCAATTCACTGCCCCATTATGGATTCGATCGCTAAGAAGTTCGAACGCCCCTAATGAATCAGTCTCTGTATGATGTGAGAACTTTAACTGTAAAACAGTGGAGTGAAGGTCCCTATCTGTAGATTTAGATTTTTTGAAGCTGCTAAGTTGACAAAACACCTCTTGAGACCAAGACGAAATATGAAGATAATTGTCCACCTCAGATACTTCCGAAGCTAGGAGAGGCGCACCTACAAGCAATGTGGTACCTTCGTCCCGGCTATCACTTTCATCCTCAAGAATAGTAACGGTTCCTTTCTTAAAACACTTGAAGAAGGCCATCTATATAAGATGAGAGACATGAAACAATATTCAGTATCAGGCTGGTGACTTCATACCCAAAAAAAAAAAACAAACAGAGCTTACTTATACAAGTTTGAAGAGCCGGGCAAAGGTGGAATGTCTCGAGAAACAATCTTCACTTGTCTTCCTCTACGTAAAGCCTAAGCGCTTGAGCGGGTTATCACCAAGTCGGAGAGATGGATCAAACCCAAGCGGTATAGGACGTCTACGTTCTTCACTCGTCCTCCACTTACGTAAAGCCTAAGCGCTTGTGCGGGTTATCACCAAGTCGGAGAGATGGATCAAACCCAAGCGGTATAGGACGTCTACGTTCTTCACTCGTCCTCCACTTACGTAAAGCCTAAGCGCTTGAGCGGGTTATCACCAAGTCGGAGAGCGCGGGTTATCACCAAGTCGGAGAGATGGATCAAACCCAAGCTGTATAGGACGTCTACGTTCTTCACTCGTCCTCCACTTACGTAAAGCCTAAGCGCTTGAGTGGGTTATCACCAAGTCGGAGAGATGGATCAAACTCAAGCGGTATAGGACGTCTACGTTCTTCACTTGTCCTCCACTTACGTAAAGCCTAAGCGCTTGAGCGGGTTATCACCAAGTCGGAGAGATGGATCAAACCCAAGCAGTATAGGGCGTCCACGTTCTTCACTTTCTTTCAAAGTACCTATTATAAAAAAAAACATACATATATATAAATATCATCATAAATAAATGATTGAAAAAGTGATAGATGTGCAGCAGCGGAAAAAAAAAAAAAAGAGGGTATTTTTTAGCTACTTAGATCAACCCAATGAAGGCAGCCCAATCTGCCCTCTTTCTAC